>NC_069674.1:68798339-69105571 GCF_023699985.2 Odocoileus virginianus | reverse complement strand
TACACACTACTTTATAGGAAATAGATAATGAAGATCAGGGCATTCTACTCAACACTCTGTAATGACCTGTATGTGGAAAGAATTTTAAAAAGATTGATATATGTGTATTTACAACTGATTCACTTTGTAGTACACCTGAAACTAATATATTGCAAATCAACTAGATTCCAATAAAAGTTAATTACAAATCAAAAAGAAATAAGTGAGGGTAAGATAAGGAGTAACTATGACTCTTTAAGATAGCCAAATGCCTCATCATCTAAACAGTGATGCCTATGAATGCAACTCCCACTGTCCCTACCCAGTATCCATTGAAACACTGCCAAGACAATTAGTTTGGCACAATCAGCAGGCAAAGACCACCTTGAGCTTAATTCTGATCTAGAGTAAGTTAAATTTACATTTTCTATTCCAGATTAATCCTCTGGACAACATGGTGACCATATCAAGACTAAAAGATATGTCAGCATTCTCAGAAACAGCCTCCCTCTTTCCCTTACACACACCCACAACAATGGAAGCTTGATGGAAGCATAAACTCTTGGTATACTATTTACTATATTTTCATATATATATATATATCCCCATATGCTGTATTATGGATTTGCTGAACTCATTTGTAGTTCTTTATATTTGGCATTTATAAATAACTTAAGTCAAAAGAATACTAATTTAACAATCTAAATGTAAGATCAAAAAACCTGTTCTTGTTAATAAGCAAATTGGTATCTTTTGGACTGAAGACAGAGTAACCAAGGAGCAGGTGTATTTGAAAAAAAGTTCATTTATCAGTTTATGAAGAAAAGACACATTATTATCTCTTTAGCCAGTAATTTCCTTCAAGGAGGTTATTATACAGGAAGTCTAATAGTGTGCATAAAGTTGCCTGGTGAACATGATACATGTGGAATTACATGATGAGAATATTTACTGGTATTGGGGCTGGATTTTTTATGTTGAAGTGGGTCCTTAAGTCCTAACTCATGATATCTAAAGTTCTTAAAATCTACTACTCTTAAGTTACTAATATTAAATGAAAGGATGCTTCTTTCTGCTCTTGAGTTGCACTTCTGGGATTTCAAGTTCCTGCTTTTACCTTTAAGAAAAAACAGTAACCTTGGTTGAAAGATCATTGTCTAAATATCTCTGAACAGTTAGTTGTCAAAGTAGCAGGATGAAATGTCACTATGTTTAAAATAACAGCTGATAGCTCCTCTCCATTTAAAATGCTCCTGTATATTAAAAGAGTATATAAATAAGGTATTTTTCACATAAAACCTAAGCACTCCTAAAAGACAGACTGATTCCAGGCTAACAAGACTTGACCCTTATCTACTACAGAAAAAAGTCCATCAGAACATTATGATTTTTTTAGGAAACAAATTATGTCGCTATGCTGAAGAAATCTCCAAGAAGAAACTAAATGGTTCATGCCAATAGTACCTCCAGGCTTCTTAGGTTGAAGGTACAATAAAGCTCTCCAAAAAAGAAATAGGGAATGGGGAACAACTGTTGGCACTGTAGCTTTATAGACACATTTTAGTGGAATGCTTCCTTCCATGTGTTTATCAAACTGGCACCTGCATGGCAAGTGCCTGAGCATGAGAAGTTTCTGCAAAATGCAGACTCCTGGGTCACACTAAGGACTTCAGCAACTGTGGTTTTTATGGAATTGCTACATTCTAAGAAAATTACGAATGATACATAATAATCTGTTTGGGGGAACTCGGGTGGAGTCCTGGAATGTATAGTTAGTGAGCTTCCCAGATAATTATAGTAGTCAAACTAGCTTGGGAACTACTGACATGCAACATTTTAACATGCCTGTAGTAGAGAAGCTAATTTTTTTAAGTTTTTTTTTTTTTTTTTTAAAGGCTTGGTAGCCATGAGTATGACCGTGGGCATTAAGAATTTGTCTTCAATGAAAAATCAATTAAGTTGTTAGAAATGGGTGACCAACCTTAAGTCTGCCTTGAATTAAATGTGTGATATTTCTACCAGTTTTCATGTAGCAGTTTCACAAAGCAGTTTGGAAAAGAAGGAAAAGAATTTGTCAGGATCTGTATAACAGAATGTATCACCTTATAAAAATGTTACAAATCTTAGAATTGATTTTTAACAGTGCCAAACCTGCCTGAAGATTATAAAATTGCTTGCATTGTGGAAGGGACTGGTCAACACATTACTAGATTCAACTTTATAAAAATGAATATCAACAATATCATCTGTTGATTGTAAACTATTAAGAATTCAGACTAAGGATCCTTCTGTACAGAGACAAACATGTACTTTTTTATCAAAGCCATTTTGGGATGTTTAGTCCCTAGGACTGTTGCTGCCTATTGGTAAGCATTTATGATCTCCATTCATTATTTGTGGAACCATGCCTATTCTTTTGAAATGAGATACCAGAATCTAGTCCTGAAATTTTATCCTATTAATAGGGCTGCTGATCAGTTTAGAAAAGTTTGCAATGGAAAGGTTCTTTTTTCTAATGTAATGAAGCAAAAGTACCCGTACAGTTATCTTCTTATTATGCTATGGAAAGGCAAGTTTAACCTGAAAAATAAGAATTTATAACCAAATACCAGAGGTTGGACAGGAATTTTCAATTTGATCAACACAACTGAACACTTTTTTTTGAGGAGGCTTTTATCTGCAATGGACAAAGAGTACTAGGAAAGATAGAATTGATGTTCAATTATTCATCCACCTCCACCCCCAAATAGAGTGGTTTTGCTCTTGGGCACAACCATTACCATTTTCCTAGCTTTTAACTAAAAAAAATCATCTTTACTTCTCTTCACAATTAAAGTTCAGGAGCTAATTTGCAGTTTCCTACTTACAACAAAGAGAGAAGAGACCTAAGTAATTAAAACATTTACTTGAGCACTTACTATGCCCTGAGAATTAATACAGGGACTATGCATTTATCTGAGAGACAATACAAGTTAAACACGGCCCTTCAAGGGCTCACATTCTAGCAGGGTGTGGAGATTCTAAACAATTATAACAAACTGCTATGATATTAATAGAACTGGGTAAAGGGTACATGGAGTTTAAATAACAACAGACTTCTGGAAGAGCACCAGAGAAAGCTTGAGAGAGAAAAGAACACTTGAACCGAAGGATGCATTCAGAAGGAATATTCTATGAAGAGATGATACAAAAGAAAGGTCTGACAGAACAAGTTTGGAGAACTGAAAGCAGTAATATGGGTGGAAGCAAAAGCAACTGGATCTTTGGAAAAAAGGGAGAAGCCACCAAGTCACAGAGTTCCTTCCTTTATGCCACTCTAGGAGCATGGATTCTTTTAAAGCATTTCAAGTAAGATCAGTCTCACATTTTAGTAAAATCACTTTGAAGGATGTTAGATGGATTAGAAGGGGCAAGATTAAAGCCAGAGTAAGCTATGTCACTACACAGTTTTATATATACTCATTTATTTGATGGATATTTAGGGTAGGCTACTCTATGCCAGGTCTGAGCTAAAATAGTGGCAATGGTTACGAAGACAAGGGGAGGTGAACCAAAAAATAATGGACAGACTGAAGGGACTAAGCAGCAGCAGTAAGTTTTTCAAAGTAACACTTTCTAAAATCAAGAGACCCTGTCCTTATTTGCTGTTAGTAACTATTTCTGAAAAATGACAGTGTTGTTATTTAGACAACTAAATCTAGCAACTCTATAGTGTATTTGATTAGGCCTAAACCCCTGCCTATATGCAGGTCAGGAAGCAAGTTAGAATTGGACATGGAACAACAGACTGGTTCCAAATAGGAAAAGGAGTACATCAAGGCTGTATATTGTCACCCTGCTTATTTAACTTATATGCAGAGTACATCATGAGAAGTGCTGGGCTGGAAGAAGCACAAGCTGGAATCAAGATTGCTGGGAGAAATATCAATAACCTCAGATATGCAGATGACTCCACCCTTATGGAAGAAAGTGAAGAGGAACTAAAAAGCCTCTTGATGAAAGTGAAAGAGTGAAAAAGCTGGCTTCAAGCTCAACATTCAGAAAACTGAAGATCATGGCATCTGGTCCCATCACTTCATGGGAAATAGATGGGAAAACAGTGGAAACAGTGTCAGACTTTATTTTTCGGGCTCTAAAATCACTGCAGATGGTGACTGCAGCCATGAAATTAAAAGACGCTTACTCCTTGGAAGGAAAGTTATGCCCAACCTAGATGGCATATTAAAAAGCAAAGACATTACTTTGCCAACTAAGGTCTGTCTAGTCAAGGCTATGGTTTTTCCAGTGGTCATGTATGGATGTGAGAGTTGGACTGTGAAGAAAGCTGAGCGTTGAAGAATTGATGCTTTTGAACTGTCTTTAGTCCCTTGGACTGCAAGAAGACCCAACCAGTCCACCCTAAAGGAGATCAGTCCTGGGTGTTCATTGGAAGGACTGATGCTGAAGCTGAAACTCCAATACTTTGGCCACCTCATGCAAAGAGTTGACTCATTGGAAAAGACCCTGATGCTGGGAGGGATTGGGGGCAGGAGGAGAAGGGGACGACGGAGGATGAGATGGCTGGATGGCATCACTGACTCGATGGGCTTGAGTTTGAGAAAACTCCGGGAGTTGGTGATGGACACGTAGGCCTGGCGTGCTGTGCTTCATGGGGTTGCAAAGAGCCAGACACGACTGAGCGACTGAACTGAACTGAACCCCCTGCCAACTAGTTCTTTTTAGTCTGTCTCTCATACGTACTGAATTGAATTGCTGCGTTCTACCAAAAATCCCTACAAGTTTCATGACTGTTTTGCTTTGCTGATTCATATCTTAGAGATTTATGGACACACATTGATCTGTCCTAAATTTTGTTATCCTATCTTCAAAACAGACTCTGTTAGGCTGCTATAAACATTAGACCTAGACTATGAGGCAGAAGTCCTTCATTTAGAACAAATCTAACCAGCTTGTTGGGAAGCTATCTAGTTGCTCACTGCTACTAATATATAAGGGAGTTACCCATGTATCTCTACAAAGACAGTTTATTATGACTAATAATTATCCTGTTCTTGTAAGTACCTTTCTTCCAAGTAGCTTAACAACTTTGGGTACACAATGCCTCTTTGATGCATAGTAACAGAATGAGCAAGCAAGGAAGTAAGTTCTGCCAGTGAGAGGGAGAGGCTGCAAGGGAATGAATAATTAAACTCTGAACAATAAAACTACTTTCAAGTTCATGCTTTAAGTCAAAATAGCCTGTGATGTCAAAACTCTTCCTTATGCTCTCAATCTGAAGAGGACCAATACCTTAACACATTTACCTTCACCTGATCATTCTGGGGCCCCAAGTTCTAAGAAGTTTGCTGGTCTGGATATAATTACTGAGTTCTAAAATGCCAAATTTTATGATTGATATGAAGATCTTCTTTTCACTGAGAATTCCTTTCCAAAGAATGAAATTAAAAATCCACATATGAATGCTTAACTATCCTCCTCCATCTTCTAAGCCTTACCTCATTTGATTTTATAATCTGATTCCTTCATTTTACATTGCTGATTCATTTCAGAATGATTATATTTTAATTTCACACAAATTGTTATTTCACAAAAATGCATAGCAAGGAAAAAACTGCATTTATAAATGTAACATTTATTCCAATAGGAACATAAGATTTGTTTTACTGTTTGAAAAATGGAAGACATAACCTAAGTATTGTTCATTACTAGTATTTTTGGAACACATGATGGCAACGGCTGGTGGGAGAAAAAAAGGTCATGCATAGAAAAGCAAGCAGTTGCTTCGCTTCCACAAATGATTAATTTTACTAAGTACCTGGTTCAGAAAACTTAGCCATTTGTTCAAAGACTTTACCTTTAAAAATTTTTTCACTTTGATCTAAGTCTCCAATTAAATTCCGGTCAGAATTTAGACCTTATCCTTGAACATAATTTGATAATTCCCATTTGGCTGATAAAAAAAAGGTAGGGATACACAGAAATAACTATGCCATAGCTATTATAGTTTCATAATCATGAAATTTTGATTTTCATGACATAAACCTCTGCTTCTTTCAATGTTTTCTGTTTTTTTATTTCAGAGAAGGCTATTTGGACCTAAAGCTATGAATTAGGAAGTAATCTACTACCGAACTTCAATTAAAGCTCAGTTTACTCTGTAGCTTAATGTGAGGAAATTTTAAGAAAGTCTTATTAATCTCCCCATCAATTTAACTGGTCATCTTTACAGAGGCTGAGGGCTTCAAGAATACCAAAGTTTGACTTGTTATATTATTTCTTGCCTACAGAGGTAAGGATAAATTTAGATCACACTGATACACATATATCAACAGTATACATTGTTACATTAAATATAGAAACCGCAATTAATCAAGTGAGTAATCAAGAGGGAAGTCTGGAGAATACAAAAGAGGAAAAAAGGGGGAAGAGAGCAAGAATGGGAACCGAATATTAAGTGTCTACTCTATGTTAATGATCACGTAGGAGCAAGACAAAGATACATAAAATACTGAAAACAAACATGAATGACTTCAACGTAAGCACTCACTGATTAGGATTCACTTAAAAATTAAGGAAAAAAAGAAAACATGATCAAATTTGGTCATACCTAGAAAAATGAAGTACTTAAATCCAAGTTATCTTGATGGATACTTCCTCACTTGTAAAAAGACAATAAAAACCAAGTCTCTATCACTAAAAACTAATTTCTGTAAGACACAGCACAAAGGCAAAGATAACGCTAGCTCACGTGACAGATTAAGCACAGCTGTCCCTCCATATCCTTGCCACACAGATGTCAAGATCCCTTATAAATGGTATTCATTCTTAGCTTGTTCTGATGTTTAGCTACTTGTGAACATTTACAAATTATGACTCTGGTATCTAAAATGTTACATGACAAGACTCTTTACTGAATGTCCAGTTTTCAATTTGGAGTTAGTAAGCAATATCTGGGTCCCTGTGAAGTCCCTGAGGACCTCTGTGAGACAAGTCAGTAGTTTTCCGCTTTGAAACTATTTCCTCAAAATAAAAGAGAAAGAAGAGAGAATGGCTTGAGCTTCACTGATAAAAGGACTCTAGATTAAAAAAAATAATCTGGTTCCAGTCCACCCTCTTTTTCAGTCTCATCTCTCAGTGTACTGCATGTAAGACTAGTCAAACAGGTTTCTTATACTTAGAACATATTTTCTTTACTCCAGTTCTTTGCCTTTGCACATAAAGCCATACTGATTGATTGCAAATACATTGTTTCACTGCTCCTACCCCATCCACTATTGAAATCCACATTGTCCCTCCTAGTTCAAAAATTCAATCTCCTCTACAAAGCACATTACCTGTTAACTGGGGCTCCTGGTTGAATGCTTACAATACAAACCTACAAGGCTTAATCCCGAAGCGTTAGTTGCTCAGTTGTGTCCAACTCTTTGGCACCCCATGGACTGTAGCCCACTAGGCTCCTCTATCCACGGAATTCCCCAGGCAAGAATATTGGAGGGGATTGTCATGCCCTTCTCCAGAGGATCTTCCCAACCCAGGGACTGAACCCGGGTCTCCCACATTGCAGGCAGATTCTTTACCATGAGTCACTGGGGAAGCCCAAACCCAAGCCAGATTATAAATTAACAGAATACAGACTAGTCCTATTCTATGCTTAGTCGCTCAGTCGTGTCTGACTCTGTGACCCCATGGACTGCAGCCCGCCAGGCTTCTCTGTCCATGGGGATTCTCCAGGCAAGGATACTGGAGTGGGTTGCCATGCCCTCCTGCAGGGGATCTTCCCAACCCTGTGATCGAACCCAGGTCTCCCACATTGCAGGCGGATTCTTTACTAACTGAGCCACCAGGGAAACCCTAGCTTGTACAATAACAGGTACAAATATTTAAGTGAATATTTAAATTCACTTGGACGAGGTGGCAGAAAGCAGATTTGAGGACTAACAACACTGGCAAAATAGGTGTTAAATGGATGGGTGGGTGGGAGAACAACCCCAAAAGTTTTGTAACATGATGGTATAGAATGAACCAGAACATTTTCCATCCATTTATATATCCAACTGACTAGATATCATTACTATAAACACATGCTATGGCAAAATGTTCAGGCAGTTAGCATCAGAACACATATTGTTATTCCTGCAACAAAACTGAGTGCCTGTTATATGCCAGGAACTCTGCACGTTAGCTACAAAGATGAGACACTGCCTACCAATATTTCATAAACTATAACGGAAAAGAACATGAACAGGACAGTGTGACAGACACAGAATTAACAAAGAAAAGGGAATATCTCATTTTCTGGAGATAAACAGGAGACAGATGAAGGACGCTGCATGCCATAGGGTGTGTTGTAGCTTGATCCTCAAATGTGGCAAACTAATTGAGTGTTTTAAGCAAAAAAAACTTGATTGGAAAAATGTTTGATTATATAAATTTACCTAGGAGAACCATTAAAAGGAAACAAAAGGAGAAAAGCTAAGAGAAAGAAGGTCAGTTTTGAATTTGTTCAGAGATGTGTGAGATATTTGGCTGTTCCAATTGAGTTCAGAGAGGATTCTGGAGTTCATCAATAGATAAAAGGTGTGTAAAGGCGATTCAGTAGACATGAATTTAAGCAAACTATGGGAGATAGTGGAGGCCAGAGGAGCCTGGTGTGCTACAGTCCATGGGGTCGCAGAGTTGGACACAACTTAGCAACTAAACAACAAAAGGTGATTGTGGACATAACACTGGGAAACAAGCAGCAGAAAAAAGCAATTAATAAAAACAGGAAGGACAGGAGTAGCAACTAGCAAAGGGAATTAGCATATAGACCAAGGAGTTTTGAAGAGGTATATTCTAAGGAATCACATACTATAGGTTATATAACACCACCTGCATCAGGAGCACTTAATAAAGAACTTTCACAAAATGTTATAAATGCAAACAGTTGTATATAGTCTTATTTCCTAAGATAAAACTTACCTAAAGGGCTGAGTTTGTGGAGAAGAGGAACTAGTTAACTTTTAGTCATTTAAAGTTCAAAGATGGTACAAGTGAACCCCTGACCTCTATGTTATCGGTAGAATATCTCTTCAGTCATATATAATTTTTCAAAGGAGTTTATCTTGTCAATCGAACTGAAAAATGTAAGAGCTAGGAATCATCTTCCATGTTTCCATGTATCTTAAATATGGTGTGAAAAGTTATTAGTCATCGTGTCCACCTCTTTGTGACTCCATGGACTGTAGCCCACCCGGTTCTTCTGTCCGTGGAACTCTCCAGGTAAGAATCTTGGAGTGGGTGGCCATTCCCTTCTCCAAGGTATCTTTCCAACCCAGGGACTGAACCTGGATCTCCCATCCATCTGAGCCACCAGGGAAGCCCTAAATATGTTAGGAATGCAAACTATTTGATTGAACTTAGAGCTACAGTTCCAGTCTGTCCCAAGAACAAAGCAATTGCAGAGAGAAAACCATAATGTGGTTTTAAATCTAAGATACAAATATTAACGTACTTTGAGAGGGTACTTCCCTGGTGGCTCATCTGGTAAAGCATCCACCCGCAATGCAAGAGACCTGGGTTGATCACTGGGTAGTGAAGATCCCCTGGAGAAGGAAATGGCAACCCACTCCAGTATTCTCGCTGGGAAATCCCATGGAAGAGGAGCCTGACAAGTCTATGTGAATCCATGGAGTCACAAGAGTCAGACACAACTTAGTGACTAAACTACCATCACCTTTAAAAATAAATACTTTTGAGGATAAAATATATTAAAGTGATATCATCCCTATAAATAATCACATAATATACCTTGGCTTAATTTTCAGTTGCATGAAATACCATTTACCCAGGGTCCATAACCAAATTACTTTTAATAGAACCAGCACCATATAAAAGATTGTTTACTGAAGGTATATTCTGTACCTCAGAAACACAAGGTTGACAATGTCCTTTTCTGTTAAGTTGTATGCATATAATAAAGGAAAAACAAAAATACCCCAAACCCAGTTTTATTTTGTAAGAAATTTAAGTGCAAGATCAACACTGAAGCAAGCAGAATTTATGGCAAACATAAGCACTGAAGAAAAAAATGGCATTAAAAAAAGGCATAAAATACTTTTCCTAAATCATTCAGAGAAGGTGGGGTCTGTAAGTTTTTGTATTTCCTATTTGCCTCATGTAGATAAAAGAACACGATTTTTCTAGTTTCCAGGTGAAATCCCGTCTTTACAGATGTTTCAAACTTGAACTAAACATAAACAAGTCAACAGGGAAGAGACTATGGACCTGATCTTTTTCAATAGCTGAGAGCAGGTAACTTTCTTTTAGATAGAGGAACAAACTTATTAACTCTCCTTAAGAGAAAAACATCAATTTGACCTAAGGTATCCACAACCCTGGAAAGTTTTTTTTGACCAACACTTGCAAATATGAATTTTAGTGTTAACAAACACCTTGCCCAGGGAGAATAAGATAGCACTTAATCTGTGCCCACCCACCCCCAGGAAGTTAAACTAAGCAAACTGTGTATGTTGTTTAACTATAATATTTTAAGGTGTATTTAATGGTTTCAACTCCGTTCTCAGATATAAATCTTTTCATTCTGCATTTAAAGGCCATTAAAACCAGAGGTGAAGCAGGAGTTTTATATAAAAACAAAATCCACTGAAAGTCACATGTAATTAAGATGATTTCTTTTTTTACTATGAATTTAGTTTCAGCAAATGTCAAAAAATGAAGTTAACAGACAATGACTATTCAAAAATCCCCCCAAAAGCTTTAAGACAGAAGGGTTATCAGTGTTTATGTTAAAAGCTCAAATTTGATTTCCTTCAGGGCTTCATTTTACATACCATTTTAATAAGCCCTATTATTGGAATGCCAACCTTATAATACATAAAACACATGTAGCTGCTAGTGGCTGACACAGTAACACATAAAATGACAAGTGACAAAAACACAAGGGCAGTACTTACTGGGTTGTCTATATCAGAGCAAGCAGTACTACATGATAAGCCCCAAATACATCAAGGGACTATAAAACCCAAATAATTTCTGGTGTTCAGATATCGTTGAAGTTTGTAGGTTAAAATGTCCATTAATAGGTGAGAAATATGAACGTTAAAAAATACTAAGGCCATTTGCTGTTTTCCCATCTTTGTGGGGGCAGCACTATCTCTGTCCATTAGCAGCCTCCCCTCCCCATATCACACATGAAAGGGGAGGAAACCTTGCTGCTGAGCATCATCAGCCCTTAACCTCTACTCAAAACTCTGAGGGCCAAAAGAGGGCTTTTTGTTTTTGGCTTGTTGATTTAGTCTGAAAGCTACAGTTTGGGATCAAGTACCTAGTTTTTTTCTTTTTTAATGAGCTCAGGAAGCCTGTTGTTCAGTCAGTAAGTTGTGTGGAACTCTTTGCAACCCTAAGGAAGCCTGTGGCCCTTGGTAAACCTGAACACTGCATCTGCAAATCTGAGATGAAAATTTGGATGTTTAATTAGAGAATGGGCACAAATGAAATTGTCGAGGGAGAACATAAAATCCAAGAAGGTAGACAAAGACAAGTAACTGCAAGTACTATTTCAAGAGTCACAGGAAAGTAAAGAAAAATAAGAGCTAAATATGTTCATGGATTTGGCAATCAGGAACAGTGAGGACACAAACGGATTAAAAGCACAAGGATTTGGTTCCATTAGCTTGCAATATGGCCTGTTTTCCTTATTAAGGCACAGTGAAGTTATAACATTTTGAAAATTACATTTAAATCTACTGACTTCATATTTAGTCCCTCTTTTCTAAGCCAGAAGAAAATTCCTTTAAGGGGAATAAGACATTTACTTATATGTAATATAGAGTCCTGAAATTACTCAAGAATTCTTACAGGAAAAAAAGCCCAATTTATAGAGTGGACAAAAAAGTTTAATTTTAAAATCTTTGTACTAAAGCATTAAAAATTCAATCTTGTTTTCAAACTACCAAGTCTACAACTAAGACGAAATAGATCAACCTTGGTTCCAGGTTAAACTTCTTTGTAGGACCAACATTCTCACAGCACCAAATATAGATATTCAGTAAAAAAGCAAGTCAGGTTTTAGATGGAAAAGTCTTTGTTGAATAACTTCCAGCTCTCACTCAACACCACCCAAGGTGAGAAGCCCTTTTTCTTCTCTAGTTCAGTTAATAGCTGCTATACTACTTTGGCAAGTGGGAACAATAAAAAAATAAAATTAAACTTCCCTACTTAATCTGCTAATATTGACCATAAGAACTTTTGAGCTGCTGGAAATCTTCATCTAGCAAAGTTTCAAATACTAAAACTAAAATTCTTACTTAGACAAAAGTGATTTAAAGAGGCAAGTTTTAATATTTCATAATGGTGCAGGAATCTTAATGAATAACAGTTACCAAAAATGATTACAATTTCATTTTTATTTTTAAAAACCACAGTTAAGAGGACAACAGAAAAACAACAGGAGACCAGGAATACTGAAAACGCCCTTACTTCATGTATATTACAATACTAGCAGTTTTTATTGTATTACTTAATCACGTCTAAATTAAAAAAAAATTCAGATAGGATTTCACATTCTTGTAGGATATACAGACAGGGAGAAAACGGGAAGAAAGTAAATACAGATAGAAGCGACAAGTTTGAAAAGGGCCCTCAAACTTCAGATGGTATACTCCTTGATTTCTTTTTAACGTTCAGGAAATTACAAGTGTTCCTGGGTATGATCATCACGCTTTTTACACTTGATTCCAAACTTAAAAGATTACTTTGCTTTTCGAATCTGGAAACTTAAGTTTTCTCAGAAATTAATCGATATTCCTCGGCGCTGTAGCCCAAGCAGCTAGCCTCTTTACTCAGTCCAGTGGCCTTTCCCGACTCGTGGATTCCAGCTCCCACATTAGGGACCTGCTACCTTACGTAAGTATACTTTGTAAGGAGAAAGGCAGATAAGAAATAGGGCGACAAGCCTTTCCTTCACCAACAGCCGTCACAGCCCCATCGGGAGCGTCCCTCGGGGGGCTTTCCCCAGCGAGCCGCAACTGTTAAGCAGTATGGGGGAGGGGAAGCGCCCTCAGTCAACTCTTCCTCTTCAGGCCGCCGCCGCCGACCGCACCACAGACTACTCCGCCCCAGCCCTTTCCCCTCCCCCGCCCCCGCCTGGGTCTGAGCCAAACCCCACAGGAATGCAGCCCGGTCACATGCGCTGCGGCGACGGTGGACGTGCCTCTCCCCCCGCGCCCCAAGGAGACCCAGCGCCATCTTGCCCTGACGCAGTTACTAAAGTCACGGGAGAATTTGTTTCCTCATCCGCGCCAGCGCCCCAAAGTTTCGCAGAGGCCGAGCCGGGGCCCTCACCTCGCGCAGGGACAGGAGAAAATAGTCAAGGAAGAGCCTTTAGATTCCCTTCGCCACGGCTTGTGTTCCGAATCGGCCGCGGCAGCAACGAACACCATCGTCACTCTCCCTCTCGGCCTTTGCAACAGCCTCCCCCTACGGCTCTGGCCCCACCCGCTGCTGCAGCATGAGGTCACTGCTAGCCAATCAGGACGCGCTCGAGAGAACACATCAGACACTGATTGGCTGCATGGACCACCTCTGCCTCTCCCCACCCCGCTTACCGAGCGCTCCGGGTCGCTGTGGAGCAAGAAGACGGAAACCGCCATTTCGGGGAAAGACCCCGAAAACAGGAACCGCAATCACCGTGTCATTTTACTGGGGAAACCCTTTATTCTTTGGCCTTCCCTTTTGTTCTTCGATAACCGTCTGTCTGACCCTCCCCCGTTTAGTCAACTGCCATCTAAACGAATTCCCGATCCCCTCCCCGCACATTATCCCGCGGCGGGGAAATCGTTCCCCGGGCCAAAGAAGCAGGAGGTAGCGACGGCAACTGCACCGACGGCAACGACAGCTTTTTACCCCGATACACGGTGGCAGGGAGGCGGCGCTGACGGTGGCTGTGTTTTTCCAGTTGCTTCTCCCCCCGACCTCTTCCGTTTCTCGCTCCTCCATCGAGACGGCGCTGGACTCAACAGCTCCGCTTTTATCCGGTGCTCGGAGCCTGCGCACTGAAGCCGCCTCAGCCCCTAGTGGGCGTCGAGTGACACCCTAACCGAGTTCACCCCGCTCCAGAGGCCAGACTTGGGGGGGGGGAGGGGGGGGGAGGAAAGAACAGGACAGAGGTGGTTTTGGGAGTGGGAGAAAGTGCTTGCGGGGAGGATGGGGGTCTTTACAAGGCCTACAATCATCATCCTTCCACCCAGTAGTGTCGCGCCCAAGCTCACCCATATCCAGACTTGAGGGCTACTCAGGGAAAGGGGATAAAGAACCAATCCCATCAAATACCGAAACTTTCCCAAACCTTCGGTGAATTGTTGAATGCATCTGTTGTGAAATAGACGGAGATTCTGTCGACCGCTCTGCCTCCAGTTGGCTGTCTTCGAGCCTCCGTGGAGAGGCAACGACGGGCGGCAGCCCATAAGCAAAATGGCGGCGGGCAGCTTCGTCCCCTCCCCCTCTGCCCCTGCGGAGCGGGGCGGGCGGGCCCCGTGCACTTGCCGCCGCCGCGGCCGCCGCCGCCGCCGCGGCCGCCGCCGTCAGCCGCCATTTTCCCAGAGCGAGAGGCAGTGACACTGAGCGGGCGCAGGGGGCCGAGTCGGAGACGGTACCTGAGTTCGGAAGCGGCAAATAGAGGGGGCATAGACACTCTGAGCAGCCTCGCCGTAGCCTCTGCGTTCCTGCTGACTGTCTCTGTGCCCCCTCCCCTACTCCTCGGTTGCTGGCGAAGAGGCTGAGCGCTGCTGTTTGGGGAGGGGGTGTGTGGAGCCGGCTCCTGTGTCTGCAGTGGCTGCTGTCGGGGGATCGTCTGACCGCGGAGGTGTGGAGAGACTCCTTGGGGGTCGAGCAAATAACGGGGTTCGGGTGTCTGGTGTGTGAACATCACAGGTCAGTGCCTGTCGTCTCCTTGGGAGTTCCTGGGGTTTGCGGGGTGGAGGGACGTGTGTTGCCAGGGGGAGGGGGCTTTCTCATCTTTATCCTTACGGTGTGGGGGAGTCGACGTTGACTCAGGTGTCTTGGCGGGGGCTAGACGTTGCTTGTTTGATTCGAATATATCCTTTTTCTTCCTTTTCCCTAGGAAGGGAGCATTATGGCGGGTTTTAGGGTTGGGGAAGGGGAAACTGGCAGTTAAACCCCCTTGAGAGTGGGAGTTAGGGAGGGGGCGCACTCGTCGCCGGCAGCGGGTTAGAGCCGCTTGGGTAAGGAGGTAGGTTTGTGACTGTTAGTAGGGTTTGTGTCGAAGTGGTCCCAGGAGCTGCCAGCTCTCTCCCTTTCCTCTACCGCATCTTGTTCAGGTGCTGGGAACCCGTATAGGCCCCATTTTTTTTCTGCTGCTTCCATTTGTCGCCCGGCAGTCTCTGGTTTAATTTTCTCGTAAATACGAAGGGGGTGGAAAGAACGCCTTGGGTATATCCCTTTGTGGGAGAACGAGTCAGCTCCTCATCCTCTCCGGGAGAGGGTAAACCCGCCCCTGAGGTGGTCACCCCAGCACCCAGCCGTCTCAGGCTGCCCCCCGCCCCCTCCCTGCTTGCATTATCGTCACCCTTTACTGTAGCGGAGGCTTAGAAGCCACAATATGGCACATTTCAGGAAAGCTGATTTTGACCAAGGGATTGGCACAAACACTGTGGCAGCAGACACAGAAGAGAAACAAACGGTTCACTGTGCTGAAGAGGGGAGGAGGAGAGAGCAAACAATCCGGAGGGCTCTCTCCACCGGCCTTAGCTCCTTAGAGATGCATTCTTGCTGGACTGTGTCTTACGAACGACACAGTTTAAAGTCAAGGGGGAAATCGCTGTAGTTAGCTTTAGAGTAAGCCCCGTTTTGCCCGTTTCCCCTCACCTTTTAGAGATGTGAATAACGTAAGGTGTTCGGAGTTCTGGAGACCTTGGAGAGAATTAAGTGCAGTGCATTCAGCTCTAGGCTGGAGACATCAATACCTAATTGGAAAACAGTCAGTTTTTTTCCTTTAATTTCCTAGATGGCCGGTAAAAAGTGAAATTTCCCTCTTTTGTCCTTTACAGATTCTAAAAATGGCGGCCCCAGGCTGATGTTGTGGTAATCTAATCAGCTCGGGTCCTCCACACCCCTTGCAGTGCGTTTGTCTGCAGCATATTACAGGCTTATTATGTTTACATGAAAAGGCTGGGCCTTTTTTCACCTCCCCAAACCGTTTACAAAGATGTGTCGATTTTACTGCAAATTGCAATGCTGTGTTTTAGTTGATTAGTTTTATGGGTTTCTCCTGAGAGACAAGTAAAATGACACCACGTTTCAAAAACTAAAAAGCACTCAGGTGTTTTTATTTAGAAATTTCAGCAGTGAGGTCAGGTGCTCTTACATATAAAAAAATTATCAGGGGGCAAATAATAGTTTTTGTTTGGTTTAATCCAAGCGTTTTTCATTCAATAAGCTAAAGTAAATTAAAATATTTAGTGTGCAAGTACAGCCTATTTTGTAAGAATCGATGTTTTAATCTACAGTAGAACGTTTCTCATTGAACTTTTGAACAATTTTGTGAATTTTGGTTTTTGTACTCTTTCAAATTAATTTTTAGGGAGCTGTACAAACAAGCCTAAACCTGTTACTTCACTGGGTGTGGAGATGCTTGTTCTTTTCACTATCATATTTTGCATCCATTTTCCCCATATATTTAAGCGTTCCTTAGGAATTTTGTAAGTTGGTTGTGTGTTTGATAAAGCAGAGCTCTGTGCCTTGCTGCCTTGTAATTGTCTTATACTGTCACAATTATGTAAGTAAAAAAGTAAAGCTCTAGCTCTTGATATTGTTCTTTGCCAAACATGTCCATTTATTTACTCGCTATGGGATGTGAAATTTAGTCTGTTTTAGTGGGACTTTAAATAAAAACCATATCATAATAGGGCCTTGGATCTGGGCAGAAAACGAAATGATGTCACTTAACTTTAAAAGTGTGAATGATTAGAATTCATCTGTCTAGTGGGAGGTCGATCTCTTTTGGCTTGAAGTAAGCAATGAGATATGAGTGGGTTATTAATGGTGTTTAGTGACCATTCTGATGATTGTGGAGCAACTGGAAGATGAGTGCCTTTCAATCCAGTACTGCTTAAAGAGGTTGGAGAGGATCCACTCTCTAATGATTCTCTTATTCCTTTGTAAATTCTGCTCTAAAATATTTACAGTGAAATAAGAGAATTTATGAAGCTTGTGTGAATTAGACTGATAATTTCTGATTTACAAAATATTAGAAATTAGCTTAGGCAGTTTCATCATGGAAGACTGAACACACTGCCTTGCTTAAAATCTTTGAAATGTTTTAAGATGAAATGTTTGTGGGTAGTGGGAGGGTTTGTGTAGGGATTTGGGGTCATTACTCATTTGTATTATGTTCTGAGTGAGCATTTCATTCAGATCCTCAACTGCTGTGTAAAGATTGCACATTTATAGACTAAGTGATTAAGATCTGTGGGTTAAGATCAGAGGGTTGGTACTTTAAACTTACTACCTAATGTAGGAAATAAGTATACTCCCAGGAAAACTTGGTTTATGTAGTCATAGGAGGGAATGCTGTCTATACATGTGTTTTTGTTGATCTTGACCTTGATCAAGTCTAGACATATAAGGCATTTGGATTTATTTGGCTTCAAAGAAACAATACAGAGTTGGAAATTATGAGAAAAGATGCCTTCACTTGTATGCGCTTTCTTCATACTGGCCTGTTTCATTGCTTTGAGGTTTGTTTCTTTTTGTTTTCTTTTGATATGTTTCTGGTCCCTATAAAATGAGTCTGGCCTTTTATTTATTTGTTTGTATATTGCCCTTTATAAAAAACATGGTTGTAAATGTTTGCTTTTGATTCTTGTGTACTCCAGTTGACTATGTGTGTTTTGCATTGTCGAGGCAAATTTATTAAAAGGTGAGGCATAATTTTTGTTCACAGAGAGTTTTGAAACATTTGGCCCTTGGGGCAAAGCTAGTCAAAAGGTCTTTGTTCTTAGGGTGGCTAAGTTTGAGGGATTAGTTGTTTATCTGTTTAAATGGATCTGTAGAAAATCATAACATAATTGGAGAGCAAATTTTATTTTTAGAGACTGTGTTTTGATCATGTTTCTTTTTTGTTGTCAGTATAAGTTATAGGATTCCTTTGATCTCAATTTAAGTTTAGAACCTTTACAGGGCTTCTCATTTCTCTTCAACTCTTTAGGTCTCTCTGATAACTCTTCTACAATTTTGCCTTGTCTATTTTCCTCACAGCTTCCAACCAGAGAATTTTTCCCTATATACTACAGTAAGCCCTAGGAATTCTTGACTCTAAAAATGAAAAAGTGAGGCAAAGAGCCAATTAATAAGTTAGGAAAAAGTCTCAGTACATACCATGGTGGTCTTAGTGAAACTGTAATTTATTAAGTTGATTTCTAAGAATAGTATACCCTTTTTAATGCTTCAAACTCCTACAGAGGCGTATGGTTTTATTTTTTAAAGTGTATTACTCTAATAGCTCTTCTTTTCTGGAAATTACTGCTGGGATATAAAATATGTACTGTCACTGTGTGTTTAAATTATTGAATAAAATCAACAGAACTTTGAAGAGCTATCAAAAAACTGCTTAAAGAATATTAGTATGGAATCTTAAGAAATGTTATGTTTATTTTTAAAAGGTATTTTAATAATATATAATAGTGTCTGTATCCAAGGGAGTCATTCTTAGCAGATAGTAGGTGCTCAATTGTTCAGTTTAAAGCTTTTAAGTGAATATGTTTACATCTCAGATATTCAGAGTGATCAGGAACATTCCTTGTCATTTATTAGAATGAATGTTAAATATTTGTATTCTGCAAGACTTTTTATTATTGAGTATAACTTTTTTTTTTTTAGTATAACATTTTTATTTTGCAATAAAGTTTTTTGTGTTGATTGGCAGAGTAACAAGACATACTATTTGAGATATTGCTGTGTAAATTTTATTCAGTTTGTAGGCTGGGTTTAAAATTGGAGTGGCTCGCCCCCTTTTTTTAACTGCCTCTTTTGTAATAATGTTGGGAGGAGCCTCATTTTTTCTTAATATTAAAATGATAACTATTTTTGTTACCTAACACTTTAATATGAAGAGCAGTATTTGTGGTTGAAAACTGTAGAGAAGGTAGTCAGTCTTGTATTTCACTTGATATGTATTTTATTTTGATTTGAAATGAATTCTTGTGGACAACTTATAAATCAAATTTTATTTTAAACTGGAAAGCCATATTTTATTGTTAGGTAAAATTTACATCCTTTTCAGATCTCATTGGGTTGTTTACCAGAACTGTTTAAGCTTTTAGGCGTATTGAATATTTTCCATGCAACAGGTCAGTCACAGAATTCGTTTTTGATGTGTTGCATTAAGATGTCATCAAAACAGACATCATACTTTTTAATGAATAAATAATTGATTTACAATTTAGTGGATAAATAATTACACATCCATAATTTTAAATAAAAGTGTTTGTTTTTGCATTTTAAAACTACCTCGAATGTGAAATCTGGGTTTAACATGAGAAGCAAAATAAGTACAGCTTTCTTTATTCTATTTATACATCTGGAGAAGATTATGATTTTCTAGCAACTCTTAGATTGCTCAATTTAGAGTTAATCCAAACAAATAGACATTTTTGGTTCTGATGCTTATTATTGAGAGATAATATTGAGTAATCATACCTGTGTTATAACCAACATGGGTGCAGCATTTAAGGTCTGAGCTTGTAGCAGAAGCTAAGCGTATAATATAACATTGGGATTGAGTTAGTTTTGGATTGTGGTATTTATAATTTCAAGTTTACATAGTTATCTAACATTTTATCTGAGACCAGAAATTTAAAAAAAAAACAAAGATTTATGTTGACTTTTATTCCCAAAAGGTATTTAAAACATAATTTTTATTTAAAGGCCTTAACAGAATTTACTATGATAAATCATTTAAACTTTAGAGTTAAATAGGTTTAATGTTCTCCATTTTTCTCATTGTTTGGTCTGTCAGAAGACGTTTGAGAAAGATACACCCTTTTAATATTCCCCCCCCCCCCCCACAGATTAATGAGGTGATAGTTTCTATTTTTGATTTTACAGAGAGATCTTTTGTATTCCTCATATTTTGTATGTCATTTAAAGGGAGACGGCTTTCTAGAATTTGAAAGCTCATTTCATCTTTAATCATGTGGCAAAAAACTCTCCTGATGTGAGAGATCTGAATGGTTAGGACTTGACTTCAGTAGCCATAGATTGATGGGGTTGGGGGCAGGTCTGATGTTAGTCTGATGTAGGAATTCTTCTTGAGAAAGTAAGTTTGAAAGTAAGATTGTTTCTTTGGGAATTGTTTGCATTTCTCCTTAAATGAAGCTGCCTAATTGGTTGAATTTGACAGGGCCTTATTACATTTTAGCTTTAAACTTCCACCTAAACACTATTTTTGAAGCACAGACAAAAGATTAATTTCAGTAGCTACTGTTTCCCTTGTTCCATTTATTTCTACTTTTCAAAAGCCTACTGTTTTAGGATTTGTTTGGATGCAAGGAACAGAAATCAGCTCCAGCTAGCTGAAGTAAACGTTTTGTTACAAGGCTGTAGGGAAATCTCACAGAACCTATTTGAGGAAAGTGCAGTTGGGCCTCAGAAGAATTGGCAAGGTGTCAGAGAGCCAGTATTCTCCATCTTGATCCTTCTAATTAGCTGTGACTGGTAAAGGAGATGGTAGTGGTTTGAGTTTTTATGTTGTGTGTGTAGGGGGTAAGGTGGGGGGTAGTTTCCTTGGATGGAGGGCAAGAGAAAAGCACCTCTAATTCATCTGAAAATAATTGCTTTTCCCCCAGATACCCAGATGTATCTGGGAAGATTTCTAAAACTAAGTATTATCAAACTGATGATTCTGTTTCTTAATTTTAAAATGCTATATTGCATGTATATAAATATGTATGTGTATGTTGACCAATTTCCCCAGAAAAACCAGGGTTTTCATTTTTGTTTTAATTTGTAGTGATGTCAAACTTAGGAAAGTTATATGAATGGTTCGAAACTTGCCTTATATCCTTCATCCAGATCCCCTGATTTTTAACATTTTTTCACTATATACTATATTGGTCTCTCTGTACATGTTTTAGAAAGTTTTTGAAACATTTGGGAATATATTGTATACATCGTGCCCTGTTAGAGCCCTTAATACTTAAGTATGGATTTCCTAAGAACAAGCATCCCTTCTTAGTAACCAGAGTGTTAAATTCAGGAGAATTAGCAGAGATTAGCTTATTGACCATATTCCATTTTCATCAGTGGTCCCAATTATGCCCTTTATTAGTACTTTTTTTTTTTTTTTCTGGTACAATAGCCAATCCAGGATCATAGATTGCATTTAGTTCTTAGGTCTCTTTAGACTCCAATAGTCTGGAAGAGAGTTGCTCAGTCTGTCTTTTGTCATGACATTGGCAGGCTAGTTATTTATCCAGTTCCTCTCAATTTGGGTTTGTCTAAGGATTCTTCATAATTAAATTCAGATTTTGCCTTTTTGGCTGGAATACTGGATAATAAGTGTTTGTTTGTTTTTATTATCTGAAGGTACTTGATGTTTGTTTGCCCACTACCAGTATGTTCATTTTGATTGCTTGCCAAGGTATTGAGTAGTTTCTCCATCCATTGAGTAAATTGTTTCTCATTTTGTCATTATTAAGTAATTCCTAAAGAGGTATGTTGAGATTGTGTAACTATTCTGTTCCTCATCAGACTTTCCTCTCCTAGATTTAGCATCTGTTGATGATTCTTGCCTGAGTAAGTTTTTACTCTGGTGACTGCACATTTACCAAGGTTTTTAGTTTGTGGTTTGTTTCAAGGTAATTGGCATTATGGGAGTTTTCCTTTTTGGTTTTTCTGTAATGCATATAATTTGATTTCATAATCATGACAATAAATTAATTTTAAGTAAGAAAAGTATAGATAATTTTGATAGTATTGATAATATTCCTGCACAGTGTTCCATACAAATGGGATTTAAAATAGTTTCTCGAATCTGGTCTAATTTTAAATTCAGAACATAAAAATTAAGTACTTAGACTGGTAGATTTGTTTAAAATGGTGTAGTTCCATGTCCTT
The DNA here is from genome assembly GCF_023699985.2 of Odocoileus virginianus. NCBI lineage: Eukaryota > Metazoa > Chordata > Mammalia > Artiodactyla > Cervidae > Odocoileus > Odocoileus virginianus. The sequence continues at coordinate 69,083,458 of NC_069674.1, read as the reverse complement.
GTTTAATTTTTAGAGTTACTGTTATATGAACCTTGAGTTACAGTTTATGATTTGCTCTTAGTGCTACCAATTTGATTTCTAAAGCAAGGCTGAAAATACTTATTTTAATTGTGCTGTTTCTTTTCCTCCATTTAAAAATTCTTCCTTCGTATAATTTTTTACAAGTATTTTTTTCTGAAAGCACTGAGACAGGTTCTTCATTTACACAGATACAAGGCAGCACTTTTTAAAAAGGCCTTGGTAAGGTGGTGCAGCAGAGCATCAGACATTGCAGCTTTTAGGACAAAGCAGAGTCTGATCTTTGGGGCCTTGTAGTGCAAGAAATACGTGTGCCTCAAAAAGCTCAGAAGGGCACGAAAGGGGCAAGAGACAGAAAACACATTTATGCTTTGATTACATTTTGATGAGACTTTTATCAACTTGGCATATTTCCTTTCGGTGATAGTAAAATCTTGGTAATGAATTTGGATGATAATTTGAATGTTACACTGATTCAGATCCTGGAAAACATATTGAATGAAAATTATTAACTTCTTTGGAAATTTTCAGAGAGACTAGGAGAAGGAAAGTGTTGTAAACATTTGCAGAGTGGGGATTTAATCCTATAAAACTTCAAATTCCCTTCTGAGAAAATTAAGGTGGTATTTCAGAATAGTGAGAATTAATAAAATGATACAGTGGATTTGAAGCATTTTAGAGGTACTTTGTTGATTTAAAACTTCTTTGAGTCAATTATATTACAACTGCATTAAGAGAAAGCTTATTTGTAGCATTACCAAATCTTATCCTGTTTTAAAAAGGTATAGAGTGAAAAGGTGCAAAAACAAGTCCCATGATGAATTAGAAGATTTTCTTTTAGGCCCAAATCCCCATTGTAGACATGTAAAATATCACCATGTTGACTAAAGTTAAGAACCTAGAGTTAGAATTAATGTGTGAGATCTTTTCTTTAAATAGTCCTACTGTGGCCCAGGGCCCACATGTATCGTTTACATGGAGTGCTTATTGTATTGTGCTTATATTAGTTAGATATTACATGAATCAGAGATAAGTGAATGTGAAGAGAGAATTGTTTAGACGAAAGCTTAGTTAAATGCTTTGGAAAACTTGATAAAGGCAAATTAATTGCTGAAGAAAATTGTCAAGTTAGGTATTGCTAAGACAAAAGATTATGGGGAAAAATAATACAAATCTAGAAGGACATCTGCATTCACATTGCTCCATAAGTGTCTAGGTGATTTCTTACCTTGGAATAATCTAAAACCAAAAACCATGGATAATGCATTCTAGATACGGTTTATGCAAGAATGAGAACCCAGGATTCAAATAATAAGAGCCATATTCAAAAAATATTTTGGCTTGACCCAAAAATAATGATGAACAATATCCTAAATTAAAAATACAGGTTTATATTATATATACATATATATATTACATATATACACACATGTTATATATACAATATATATACAATACAATTATAAATACAATTGTATTACATATACAATTTGTGTGTGTATATGTATATACCAATATATATGTGTATACAATCTTTCATTATTCTGTATGTTAAATGATGGACTTTGAACTCATGAAATTTCTAGTCCCTGGGCTTCCCTGGTAGCTCAGCTGGTAAAGAATCTGCCTGCAGTGCAGGAGAGCCGGTTCGACCCTGGGTCGGGAAGATCCCCTGGAGGAGGGAGAGGCTGCCCACTCCAGTGTTCTGTGGCTTCCCTGTGGCAAGTCTGCCTGCAGTGTGGGAGCCCTGGGTTCCAGTCCTGGGTTGGGAAGTCCCCTTGAAGGAGGGCATGGCAACCCACTCCAGAATTATTGCCTGGAGAATCACTATGGACAGAGGAGCCTGGCAGACTGCAGTTCATGGGGTCACAGAGTCAAATATGACTTGAGCAACTAATTAAGCACAGCACACTTTTTTATATGTAAATCTAGATTTCTCTATATTTAATCCAAAAGAGGATGGATCTTACAGTGTTCTGTAACTTTCTTTTTTTTCTTAGTATCTTGGAGATCTAAAATGTTCTTTCAGACTTAGACCCTGGTTTGTCCAGTGGGGTTTATAGGACCCTCACTAAATGAAATGACAGATTCTGGAATTTAACAGATACACTGACATGTTAAGATCCAAGAGCCCTTGTTATCTTGTGAGATTTAAACTGTACTTTTTTTTTCTTTTTTAAGGACCTTTCTATCTCTGATAATATTATAAACTAGATTCATTTAATGGCAAAAAATTGAATGCCCTCTGTATGGGAGCATCATGGTAGCTACTAAGTTTGGCTTGCTGATCTTGTACATATTTCCTATGGAAAGTAACTGATGATTGTGTTGGCTAATGTCCATGGGATCAGTTTGTGTGGTTTTCAAATTTCAGCCTGTGTGATATTTAATCTAGAGTGATGGAGATTTTAAAAGACGTTCTGCTTATATGTATAGCCTAAACTATCACTTAAAAGAAGCCTCTTATGTACTAAAGTAAGTGGTTCATTATGGATTTGGGGAAAAGTATTTCTAGTTCAGTCCTTGACTTTACATAGTAATTTCTTTCTCCATGTTCAGATGACTTTTATTTATAAGAGTGGCTGATCAGCTCAGTACATGTGGATTATTTTTTGTTTATATGTAATCTTTTCCATGAAGATCTTTACAGTGAAATTTGAAAGTAAAAGTGGATGTAGCCTGTCTTTTAACAAATAATACTAGTCACTGTAGCACTCATATCTACCAACTTTGTTCTCAATTTTTTTTTCCTCTTTACTGCAGAATTTCTCAGTGAGTATATGCCTCTAAAAGCATTCCTGATAGAGATTTAGATCTGTTAGTGTCGATTCATTTTTGAGGGTGAAATGCATAGACTTTTTCTCTAAGCTTCAGCTGTCTAGTTGTAATACACTAGTCTTCCATTTCTAGATTTTGTTTTTATATTAAAGTATGAAGAGGAGGAAGTTGATCTTTGAATACTGTAAGCTCTGGAATCAGAAGACTGGGAAAAATTCCATAAAAGTAAACAGTTTAAACATGGAAAGTATTTTCCCCTTTTTTATTCATTCTCTCGCTGACTTTGTAGGTTGCTAAATACTTAGAAGTTAAGGTACTCTTTTTTAAAATATATACTTATTTGGCTGCACCAGGTCTTAGTCGTGGCATGGGATCTTTCATTGCGCCATGCAGGCTGCTCTCTGGTTATGGAGCTCGGTCTCAGTATTTGCTGCACGTGGGCTTAGTTGCCCGTGGCATGTGGGATCTTATTTCCCCAATGAGGGATCAAACCCAAGTCCCCTGCATTGGAAGGCAGGTTCTTAACCACTGGACTACCATGTAAGTCCCAAAAGTACTCTTACTTTATACTTAAGATTTTGATAGTAAATATTTTAAACTCTTTCACCATGTATTTATTTTCTTTCACCATTTATTTATTTTTATCAATTTGATCTTTAAAAATTTTTTTTAACTTATTTTTGGCTGCACTGGGTCTTCATTGTTGCATGCAGGCTTACTCTAGTTGCAGCAAGTGGGGGCTACTCTGTTGCCATGAGTGGGCTTCTCATAACAGTGGCTTCTCATTGCAGAGCGTGGATGCCAGGGCATGCGGGCATCAGTTGTTGCAGCACATGGGTTTGGTTGCTCTGCAGCATGTTGAATCTTCCCAGACCGGGGATTAAACACCTGTCCCCTGCGTTGGTAGTCAGATTCTTAGCCACTGGACCCCCAGGAAGTCCCATCATTTATTCTTTGATGTGTTTTTTCACCATTTGAGTGGCTTTGATACTCAATAGGATTTTGACTGGAATTAATTAAATGATCATTGAATTGGAAAATATAAACTTCATGGCTTTAATTCTCAGAGGCACAACACTAATGTCCATAAATGAGTATCTACAGTGTGTTTATGTATCTTATTTTCTCTGTGCAGCAACTCTGCAATGTAGATCTTTCACTGATTTTTCATGAGAGACCTAGAGACTGAGCCGAGGGTCACAGAGCTAAAGAATTATCAAGAATTTTAAGTCATTTGAAAATCATCATAGCTTTCCATTAATCTTTAAAAAAGACTATTTTTTGACAAGGTAATGAGAGTATACAAATTATTAATCCAAGGCAGTTACTTGAGAAAACTACTCTTAAGATAGCCTTGATTATATTAGATTGTCATAACTCATTTCAGGTGTCTCAAGGACAACTTAATTTTATACATTCCTCATTTCCCAGCACATCGAATAGTATTGAGAAAGTATATATGCTCAATAAGTATGTTAAATGAATGAACTTGCATTTATACTTACTGTGTTTTGAAATAACAGAATAGTTGCCATGATGTGGATGGGGGAGTGCTTAACACTAAAGATTTCTTCTATTGTTTGGAGACAAAGTACTCAACTCGATGGTGATAAGCTGTAAGGGTTGATTGTTGGAAATTATTCAGATGATGACGATGATTGGTGGAGGTGGGCATGAAAATTGAGAAAGAGTAAATCTGAAATACTGGGGAGACATAAAAGACTGGGTGACTAAATTGACTGAGAAAAGAAGGATTAAAAATAGAACTGGGAGAATAGAGTACTAATAAAAAGAATGGAATGGAAGAAGATAATGTGAAAAGATTCTGTTAGAAAGTTTGAATTTTGCAGTGATGGCAGGTATTTGAATTAATGGCTAGGAATAGGGAATCAGCAATGAATGGTTAAATACAAAATTGGAGACTAATAATGGGGAAGATTGAACCTTAAAGGACAGCCACATTTTCGAGTAATAAGGAAAAAAGAAGCAATTAGAAAAAAAAAAGTTTCCAGAAGGAAATCAATCACTAACATTCTTCAGTGGCAGAGTTTTTGTTTGTTTTTAAGATATGTTCATCTAAAAAGGGAGGAAGGGATTAAATGTGTTAAAGAAAGTGTGGTTGAAACAAGAATAACTTAGGTGGGATTTCCCTGGTGGCTCAGTGGATAAGAATCTGCCTGCTAAGGCAGGAGACAGGTTTGATCCCTGGTCCGGGAAGCTCCCACATGCCTTGGAGCACCTAAACCTGAGTGCCACAACTGCTAAGCCTGTACTCTAGAGCTCGAGTGCTGCAGCTGCTGAAGCCTGAGTGCCCTAGAGTCCATGCTCCCCAACAAGAGAACCCATCGCAGGGAGAAACCCACATGCATGACTAGAGAAGAGCTGGTGCAGCACTGAAGACCCAGCACAGCCAAACACTTAAAAATAATTTTTTTTAAAGAAAGAATAGCTTAGGTGATGTCTTAGCCACTTTGTTCTAAGCTTTGAGAGCTAGATCCCTCTCTCAGATGTAAGTATCTCAGTTCTTGCTATAGAGTGAAGTAGATAATCTGTATATCTAACACTTAAAATTGTGTGTCAGAGTATAAACCAGTGGTTAAAAAATAGAAGTAATATATTCTTTGGGCAGTTAAGAAGGGAAGAGATTAGTGTGTAAGAGGCTGTATAGCAGTAACAGTCTCTGAGTTAACCTAGTCACGTTATTGTTTACAGAGAAGGAAAGCAGTGATCAGGAGGTTGATCTGCTGACAACCTTAAAGCTAGGTTGTGGCAGGGATGTCAAACTTGGGAAGTTGAGACTTCAAGGAAGCGTTGATACCTAAAGGATCCTGGAAGGTTTAATAATATTTTTATTATTGGGTGGGATGGGTATAAATACAGGAAAATGAAAGAGAATGAGCAAGGATATGACAACAGTCACAAAAAGACTGGCATAATCAGTGGATTTATATATTGGAATATTAGAATGGAACAAGGTAACTTGATAATGCCAAGATTAGGAAACCAGTTATTACTGTGAGCTATTATGCTTTTTTAAAAATGCTTTTTTAAAGAGGGCAAAATTAGGAAACTAGAGTGGGCTTTGAAGTATATTCAGTATTTAAGCAAATGTTCTAAAATAGAACACTGAAGCAGATCCTTTATATATATTTTTAAGATCACATCCAGACCTACCTAATCAGAATCTCTGGGGTGAGGCCTACACATCTGTTACTTTCAACTCCTAACCCCATATGTATGAAAAGGGGCACTTTTTGGATCTATGTTTGAGAATCACTGATTTAAAGGTCAAATCAGAATAAGAAGAGCAACTACTTAGAAAATTATTCTGCTAGCCTAGTCTAATAGAATAAAATGTAGACAGTAGGATCAGAAAGATTTGTTCAAATCCTGTTAATTAGATTTGATGCACGTTGTTTTTATATAGGGAAATGAGAGGATTCAAGTCTCAGTCTAAAAGACTGAAAATAGTGATAGAAGGAATACTTAGTTCATGAAGGGTGAGAACATTGTTTTGCTTGAGAGTAGGATAAAGAATGAGAGAATAAAAGTATTGCCAACTTCGTTTCAGTAAAAAATATGCCCTTTCCTGATGACATACTTTTTGTAGGCTAAAAAAGCGAGAATGAACCAGCTTGATAGTCTGTATAGGTTGAGAGACTAAAGATAAATGCAGGATTTTTATTGTTAATTTTGATATTTAGTTGTTATACCTTAATACTACTTTTTTATGAGTGCTTTTGTTTTTTGCCTTTGATAAGAGAATTCACCAATGAAATAAGTTTTTCATGTCACATGTTGACTTAGTAAATATTTCCTTTTAGCTAATGATTTTCAAACTATTCTGCAGGAATTCTTAGGTTTTTAATGAAACTTAACTGGTAGGTGGGAGGATGTGCAGGCAGGGACATTTCCCTGCCACCCTGTTTAACCATAGGCTTAGCAAATAATGAAGTGAAAATGTTTGCTGTGCCCATTAGCAAGTATCATTAATCACTGTGGCCACCTCCCATTTGTATGTGGCTGTAGCCTCCTTGACACAACACTTGAAGTTGAGCTGGCAATCATTGGGAAAAGCATAGGAGATTAAACTGTCTTTTATCCTAGAATAAAAATAGATGATTAGATTTTTGTGTAAGATTTTTATTTGCAGAAAGTTTCTGTCAGTACTCAAAAATTGAAGGTCATAATGTTAATGTCACTTAAATATTTTTAAATTTTGAGGTGATTGTAGATTCACCTGCAATTGTAAGAAATAATAGAAATTCTGTGTGTCTTTTCCCTGGTTTCCCTCAGTAGTAACCTCTTGCAAAACTGTAGTACAGTATGAGCACCATATTGACATTGATTCACACATTATGTTCAGATATCCCGTTTTACTTGTCCTTGTGTGTGTGTATATGGTTCTTTTCATTTTTATCACAGGTATAGATTCCTGTCTCCACCACCACAGTTAAGATACAGAACAGTTTATCATTGCAAGGATCCCTGGTGTTACTCTCTTAATATTAATGCCACACTAGTCTGTTCTTCATTTCTATAATTTGTCATTCAAGAATGTTGGATACATGAAATTATACAGTATGTGTGACATTTTGGGGATTAACTTTTTTTTTTTTTTTAATGAGCACAGTTTCTTTGAGAGTCACCCAAGTTGTTGCATGTATCTATAGTTCATTCCTTTATATTTTGCTGAGTAGTGTTAATGTTATTTTCCCATTTCGTAGCTACCACATAGAACATGCAGCTTCAGACTTTTCCTTTTAAATCTCCAGAACATATTGTCTTCTCATTTTCTTTTGTTTGCTTCCCTGTTTTCTCTTATTATCTCAATCCCCAGCTCTGTTAGGACTATTATAGGGAGCACCATTTTAAAATTACTGTTGTAAATAACAGGGTTTTTTTTTTTTCTAACTGAAGGAAGGTTTAGAACCCATTGAAGTATGTGGTAATGAGTATACTACTCATTACTTTTATACATAAAAATAAGATATTAAGGAATTGGGAAGATGTGATTCTTAAATTTAAAGATACATTTTTCTTTTGTGTTTGTATATCAAGTGGTACATTCTAAGTAGATAGTCGTGGGCCACATGGCAAGTAGAAAGTAGGATTAGGTAACAATTTAGAATGAAATACTTCTGTTACTTACATACTGGAGTATGAACAAAGGCTAAACTCATTCTGAGAATTGTTTGTGCATTTACAAAGTATAAAGTTGTACATTTATACCCAGAGACTCTAAGCAGATGCTAATCACTGAATTGCATAAAGGCTGAATTTTACTAGATTTTACATTAGAGTTTAGCGATATCCAACACCTTAAGGAATGATGAACACTTTTAAAATAATAGCATGCATTAAAAAACTGGATAGTATTGAAAATGTTTTAATTCAAGGTTGTTTTAGGGTGGTAATAGAGGAGTATACCAGTAGTTTGACAGGTTGAAAATTGGTGTTTAGAATAGCTTCTCCAGACCCTGTTAGAAAGAGTGGTACCCCGGACAGATAGTTCAGTATATCATATTCACTATCAACATTTCTTATCATTATAGTATATTTGTTACATTCTGTGAACCAACATTGGCACATCATTAACAACCAAAATTTGCACTAGGGCTCACTCTTTGTATTTATGTTGCTTTTTTTTTTTTTTTTGAGCTCTTCGAATCTCTAGTGAGCTAAAGATAAGGTAAACTGGGTTGCAAGGTAAGCTATGGTGGAGTACTGCCAGACATTAGCTGATTTTAGAAAGTCCCTCGTTCTTAACTATAGGGGTGGTTTGGTGCTTATTGGGAAGTTATCATGAGGGCTGGCATTGGCTTATTCTTTAAAGAATTTAATCTCATTAAAGCCAATCTTGTTTTGACAGAAATTTTGTACAAAGGATTTCAAGGGCCAGATGACCTAGTTATTTTAAACATTACTCTGTATCGGTTTTTATTTTAAGAAATTAATTGAAACAGTACGTTTAGAGTTTGTAATAAAGAGGTTTGACTGTTAGTTTTTTAAGTGCAGCTACTTCTGCCACATTCTCTGAATTTGCAGTTCATTGCCAGAAGCATCCTTTCTCCTTTACTGACAAAAATGGACTCTACAATAGATCAGAAACTCCTAATAGTTTCATTGACTTTTACAAGTATAATAGCTGAGAATTGTTCTACAATACTTTTTAAAAAAATTATCATTATGGTTTATTATAAGATACTGAATATAGTTCCCTGTGCTGTATAGTAGGACCCTGTTGTTTATTTTATATACAGTAATTTGTATCTGCTAATCCCAAACTCCTAATTTATTCCTTTCCCACCTCCCCTAAATTTGTTTATGTCTGTGAGTCTGTTTCTGTTTTGTAAATAAGGTCATTTGTATCATATTTTAGCTTCCACATATGCCATCCGGTCCAATACTCATCTTTTAAAGACTTTTCCTAAATATTTAATTCCTAGAAATATTATCTGGTAGTCATAGCTTATACTTAACTGAATGCCACACAGAATCCTTGAAACGGTACAGAAATATGTTCTGTGATTATTTCTATTTACAGGTGAGAAGCTAATGCTTCAAGAGAATAAGTAACCATTATTAATAAGTGGTAGAGTATGAAAACTAAAGCATTGCTAATTTGATACTGAATTTATTACTAAAATATATAGTGAAACTCTGTGGAACTCTCATATAGAAACAGAAACTGTGCTTTTTGAACATTGAATTTTATATATAGGTTTCCATTTTTCAAGTAGGTCCATCTGCATTAATCCTGACTACCAGAAGAAAGGTTTTTCTAAAGTTTATTTGCACCAAAACTATCATAGTGCAAGTTGAATTGATGAAATTTTTTATCTCTAGGAACAAAATTGTTATCAAAGGAGACTCAAGTTAAAATTCAACTGGTTTGATAGGTGGTCTTTGTTTAATATAGCTTTGTATAAGGAATTGAGTATACTTATGTATATACGTTGTTGCTGTTTAGTCACTAAGTCATGTCTGACTCTTTGTGACTCCATGGACTATAGCCCACCAGGCTCCTCTCTCCATTCTTCCCAGGCAAGAATACTGGAGCAGGTTGCAGGCGGATTCTTTTCCACTGAGGCACCAGGAGTAATCTCAGATTTGGAGCCTGGTTTCCTTAATTTTCGGGTTGCTTTCAACACACTAGCAAGGCATGTGTTTGTTCCTGAAAATAATAGGGAATTTGAATATTTTTATCTTTCTTCTGAATGCTTTGTACTGTCACCAAAATACTCTTTTAAGCACAAATTTTAGGCTTTGAGCCTGTGCGTTATTACTATTAAAACACTATTTCATAGTGTTTTAATGCATTGTTGTGGGAGAGGTGTAAGTTTATGAAGTAGATGAGGTTTGTGGCGGGGGAGGGGGTGGGGGGTGGGCGGGGAACTAAGTAGATTTTATTAACTGTTATTTAATGAGCCAGAATAAATGTAGTCCAGATGTTCTGCAGTGAAACACTTACGTAGTTATTTAATTTCTCTTCTTCTTGAGAGAGGCAATTGTCAGTTTCTCCCCCTCTAGCTGTAAATTCTAGATTATTTATTTTACCAGTCATCTGGCAAATTTTAATTTCAGGGAAACTAGTGTGTAGGTTCTAGAGACACCATTAGGGTTCAAAACTTGATTCTTCTAATTGATTATCTGTGGAACTTTGGATAAGTTTAACCTCTCTGCCTTATCTGTAAAATGGGGATAATAAATGTACCTATGCCATAGGCTCATTGTGAGGATTAAGCATTGAAAGCACTCAGTATTTATCATCATTTGTATCATTATATCATTATTATAAGCTGTTTTCAGGACATTTGAGTGCTCTTGGAGCACTGTACTGATACATTAACCCAGTTGGAGAAATATATAATTGATTCTGTTAGGTTTTTAGAATCTGATATTTATCTGTCATTTTGATTATCAAGAAGTATTTTAATGTACTTAGGACTAAGATTTAAACTCTAAGATCATCAGCCTAACCTACCTCTGTTTATAGTTGAAGCCCACAATAGTGAAATGAGGTGCCCAGAGTTTCATAGGTAGTAACTTGGTAATAGATTTTTATCAACTAGTATTCTTTTTTATTATACCTTAGTCAACAGCTGTAAATAAAATTAAAATCTTATATGAATAATATGGACAGTTTAATTTCTGATTTATAAGGAAATCTCAGTTATGTGTCCTCATAGTTTCTTGCAAGTTTTCTTTGTTTCCTTTCTATTAGTAATTGAGCCCAAAATTCACCTGCTTATTCTCTTAGTGTTACATGTCCAAAGTGTCAACATGGATCTACTTTTACATGTTTATTGAGTTCTATCTATGTAAAGTGTTTATTTAAGGACTGAAAGATAATAATAAGTGACCCTTTCTTCAAAGAGATTGTGTTAAATTGAGCTGGGCCCTTTGTTTGTACTTTTAGGAAAAAAATTGTCCTTATTTTCATCCTTCTTGCCTGTTTGGTATCATGTTCATCTTTTCAGTGTTTTTTGTTTTCTGGACCCTTTAACTGGGGTTGCAGCCTCAGTTTTCATTTGTTTCTCTTGTTTTGTCTGCGCCACACAGCTTTGGGGTCGTAGTTCCCTGACCGGGATTGAGCTCATGCCCTCCACAGTGGCGGCACAGAGTCCTAACCACTGGACTACCAGGAAATTCTTTGTAATACTATCTTCCCAGTTTCTTTCCAGTTTGATTTGGTAGTTAGCACTGTTTCCTTAGCCTCTGTTTGTATTCATCTATATTAAAGAGTGAAGAATAAATTTATCATTTTAAGACTTAGCTGCTGTCTTATGAATCCCTTTGGTTTTAGGTTCCATGTTAGAAGTACTGTGTATACTTTTGTGCCATTAATAAATAGCTCAATACTCCTATGTTCACTTGGTTTCTAGGTCTATTCTGGATAGCAGGTTTTGTGAAGACCTGTATTCTTTCTTGGACCTCAGATTTACCAGACATCTCATGGTATTTCCTTTTATATTATTCCTTTAATGGCCACCACTTATTCTCAATATATTTTGTATATATTTAACTTGTCAGTTAGGTAAACCAGGTTTTTGATTCACATATAAGATATGAAGCCTTTGTGGTAGTTGTTTCGATTGTTGAATTGTTTTTCCCTAGTTATGCCTGTGTTATAAGCTCACATCTTTTCTACATCTGTATACTATATTGTCTTTTCTTACTTTTAAAGACACAGTGATCTGACCCTAATGAATTTATGATTTAAGTGCCAGCTGGATTTTTAAGCAGCATGAGTTTTCTGGCTATGTAGTTTTTGATATTAATGAATATAGTGAAATATTTGCCATTTTTATGATCTCAATAGATATGACTTTTTGCCTTCTGACCTCTTGTGAGTAAATTCTGATATCATCTTCTCTGCTGAATCAAACTCAAGCGTCTGTGGTTCTTTTACAGATGTAATGCTGTGTTTATCCTGGGGATGAGCTTCTGTGATTTTAGAAGAGAGGTGCATTTCTGGAAAAGGTGTCATGTGGTTGTTCTTAAAGCACTTACTTGCATAGGTTGATAACTCATTTGATTAATGAGACCAGAGCTGCATTGTCATCGCGGGTGCTCTAATTCATTTACCTGTTCTTTGTAGAGTACCTGTTTCATTCTGTGCGCTGTGCAGGATTTGAGAGAGAGGCAGTAATGACACAAATATAAACTATTGTCTGAAATAGGTTTTTGTGGCATGCTCTTCACTGTTATTTAAAAACAGCTCAAATACAGTGTTAAATACTGAAGATTGTATATTTATGTAAAAATGGGCTGTATGTATGTATGAAAGTATGTATTAAATACATACTCAAATAGATTGTTTTAGATTTGAAATACTACTCAGTTACCTAAAAGAATACATAATTATTTGATTTCTGTTTTCCAGTTTCTGCCTCTGGTTAAAAAAAAAAAAGCATACAACTATATATTTAGCAACATACACCTAAAAGATAAGGTTTCCTATGAGTCAAAAGATCAGCTGAGCTGAAGAAAGCTTCTACCAACTAGATGCTACCAACAAGGAGAAATTTTTTTATTTGTAATTGTTCTTAGGTCCAGGTCTTCAGCATTTTAAAGAAATACAAAATAATATAACATTTGATTTATATATTGCTTGCATTTTATCATTTAGAAATTTTATAATTTTATAGCTTTGTGCAGGTTAATAAATACAGCTTTTTATGAAGTAACTCTAAAACAGTCCCAGGTGCAGAAAAGCAGATAGGGCAGTTGTTTTTAGAGGATAATTTTAATTTGTTGAAAATGTAAAATCATAGCAAACGGTGAACTATAATTACATACTTTATTTTTAAAAACTATTAGAAGATTCTCTTTAAATGAGAACTGGAGAGTTTTTTTTTAATCCACATAGTTTTTTGGTTATGAAATAAGAGCAACTCTTACGTGACTACCACTTAATGATTGCTAAATATGCATAATGCAGTGTATGAAATGCTTTACAGTCATTTTTTCATTTTTTTTTTTTTTTTCACAGAAACTGTATGAGGATGTATCCCCATTTTATAAACAGAGAACCTGAAGCTTAGAATGGTTAAATAACTTGTCTAGCTCACACATCTACTGTTAGAGTGTTAGAGATAGGTTCCACTGCTTACGTTTTTAACTTTCAAGTGCAATTGCCTATTATTGTATATTTTTAATATAACTTATAATCTAGTAGCTCTTCCTCAGTTACATACTGTTTAAAAGTAAAGGCTAGTTTTCTTGGAGAATTCAAACCACTATTACCTTATTTCTCTATTTTGGTGTTTTTTTTCCCCATAAAATATGAGCTCACAATCTGTATCATCTGTGAAACAGGAATTAACCTGAGTAGATATTCTCAAACTTACTTATAAAAATTAAGGGTAAATAAAGAATTGCTATTTGAAGAAATACTTGTCTTCAGTATTTCAGGTATAACATGAGAGGGACAGTTTTGACTGTTTTTCTTGTTTGTATGATTATCTGCTTTGTTCCAAGTTGTACTATATCATTGCTGAAATATTTTAAGTAGATATTTCACACACACAACATACAGCAGGTGTTCTGGGCTTCCCAGGTGGCTCAGTGGTAAAGAATCCATCTACCAATGCAGAAGACGTGGGTTTGATCCCCGGGTTGGGAAGATCCCCTGGAGGAGGAAATGGCAACCCACTCCAGTATTCTTGCTGGGAAAATCTCATGGACAGAAGACCCTGGTGGGCTACAGTTCACGGGGTCGCAGAGAGTCAGACACAACTGAGCACGCATGCACAAACAATTTAAATTGGAAAAATTGATATTGAAGCTGAATATATTTTCTTTACTATGGTAAATTTCTTTAAACATAATTCAATTATGTTAGTTTTTTAATTGTATTAGGAATCATTAACTCATGGAAGAAAACTGGAGAAATAGAGAAACTCCCTTAATATACATGTATTTATGTAGAATAGAAAGTGACAACCACTGTAAAATAATTTTATTACAAATAAAATAGCTTTAAAAAAAATAGATAGTAGAGTAGAATTGTTTCAAATTCTGGTTTTATCCCTTAAACCCAGCAGCTTTGGTTATGTTATTTATCCATTGTTACTTTTGAATTCTTTGGTGGTAAAATGGAGATCCTCACCTGAGTTGTGAGGATTACCTAGATTATCCGTGTGAAAGCTTAGTATGGTGCTTAGTTCACAGTAAGTGCTCAGATGTTTGTTAGTTTATTGTTAGATCATTCACTGAACCAGGAAGCCTTATTTTTGGAAAGTGCTTTAAGAAATTCTGTTTCATCTTTCAAAATGAATAATATTTGTTGGTTCCTTACTAAGCAGTATGCCTTAGTAATTCCACTTGTGGCACCCTAAATTCATTCCCTGAGGAAGATTATGATTCAGAAACTTTTCTTTTGAGCATAATCTCATAACTTAATTCCAGAAAAATGAACAAAATAGAGACTCCCTAAGCAAATTGCACTGATACTGATATTTTAATAAAGAATGCTTGCTTTATGTATTTTACTTTCCTTTATTATAGGTTGACTGTTTCTGAGAATATGAAGATGATTCTTAACTTCTGACTCCCTTTTCTTTTAAACAGGGTTTGTGGATGCACTTAGATGTTTGCAATGAGCACTGTGGCTGGCATGCCCCAGTGTTTTGGACACCAATGCATAGGACTCCATAGTAATCGAATTTACCAGAGGCGAACGTCATGAGCATAGTGATCCCATTGGGGGTTGATACAGCAGAAACGTCATACTTGGAAATGGCTGCAGGCTCAGAGTAAGTATTGAAATCATAGGTACTTTGGATAGGAAAGAGCAAAATACTTCGTATAATTATTTTAGCACAACCAAGCAGTTCTTGATTTGCATTTATATTTTTCTCATTTTAGACTCTTGGCTAAAGTAAAATCTCAGAAGTTTAAATGCAAAAATTCCTGTAACTCTAATTACTTTTTGTAAAGATCTTTTGAGCCAAAATTCTCTTTTTCTGATTCTTTTTGTCTCTTCCATTTGCTGACTGTTGACAGCAAGCATCAAGATAATAGGTTGTTTTTTAAAATGGTGCATCTGTCTTGTTTATATTGGAAAATTAATTTGGTTTTCAATTTGAATCTTTTTAAACGTAATGTCCATTTAAACACCGTTACCCCCCCCCCCTTTTTTTTTAAGTTGAGTTGAAAAATAAAATTCCAGCCAGTTTTAAATAAGAAAAAGGGAGTATTTCCTTCTAGATGAATGTTTTGGCACCTTTTGCTTTTGTGGGAGCCATTTCTGAGGGATTTAGCGAAAGGTTCTTACCTTGCCTCTAGACTATTTGGTCTTGGCAGTTGTGTTGGATAGATTTTCTTTTATTTTGAAAGACCACTATGTTAACACTGAATTACTGATACAAAAATTGATTGTTTTTTGAAAATTGCAAAAGGTTCATGTGACAGTGTTGGAATACCTAAAGAATAGAAAGATGTATGTTTGCTCTCTGATTCAGTATATAGTTGAATTGTGTTAAATGGGACACTCATTGACCAGAAAGCTGAATTTAACTTTTTTGAAAAAAAAAAGGAAATTTATTTCTTTTAGGGCTCCTAAAACTGGTGTGTAGAAAGGACAAAAAACAGTTAATACTCTCCGTTTGCTGGCATTTCAAATGGTCTAGAAATGTTTTTACCACTCCCGCTTCTACCATTAGGAAAGACTCAGGGGTGCTCTCTGATATTTCTATAATATGTTACATAGTCCATTTAACTGTATGACTATTATAGTTTTTAAAAGCCTCTCTTTTTTTGCACTATGTGTAAGTTGTTTTTGTTGTAAAATAATGGATTCCCAAACAAGGGTACTCTTGTGACTGTTGATTGACATTCCTTCTGCCCAGATAGGCACACTCCTAAGGAAGAAAAAAGAACCTGGAAGCAGGGCTTGACAGGCAAGTGGGTCCCAGACTAAACTACCAGTTTTTCTTAATGCATCTGATAGATGCAAATCTATATCTGATGATCGTTATAGGCGTTTATTGGTAATAATCAAAGATTTTTTGCTTCCTAAAAAATTCACCTTGACAGTTTTTTTAAATTAACCTCATAAGCACTTACTGCAAAATGTAATTTATGAAATATTATTTATGTATGAGATAGGAATTAGTTCAGTATACAATGTGAGATGCTCCTTTGTCTTGTTTGCATGTTTAGTATGTATGCTGTAAGGCAATTCACAAACAGAATAAAAGCCACATATTAATTATACAGTTAAAACAGAATGAATAATATATTGACAGCAGTTTAGGGGAGAGCTTTCTGCCTGTGTTCTTTATTAAATGCATTTATAAGAGTGTTTATAGAATAATAATGATTTATATTGTTGAGCCAAATCTTTCCTGGTACAAATATGGGCATTTTTATTATTAGAAAATGATCAACTTGTAGGTAATTACAGAATGACTATTTTTTTTAAAGAACATTTATGTTTTAGGAAATTATTTTTTCTATTCCACATACAAGTATGTGTCCCTTGGATATAGTATCCCTTACTCAGTGGACACAAAAAGTATAACTGGTACCAATTTCTACTATGAGACAACTATCAGAATTTTTGTGGATAAATTTTCAAACTTAAAAACTATATATATATATAAAAACTATATTTATATATATAAAGTTTTTAGAGCTATTTTCATAAGAAATTTTTATATAATGTTTCCTTTTTATTTCAAATATGTAATCAGAAGATACTGTACTTGTATTGGTGCTGGATGCTGGGGAAAGGGCACATGGGACTTCCCCATATATTTCTTTATTAATGTCCTGTGCAGCTACATAATTATTCCAAAATATTTTTTTTTAAGTACTGAATTTTGTTATGCTCATGTAGCTATATGATGTTATTAATTATATATTAGTTTTATATATATGTAAATGTTTATTTGGCTGCATTGGCTCTTAATAGTGGCATGTGGGATCTTTGATTTTTGCTGCAGCACACAGGGTCTTCAGTAGCCACATCTGTGGCATCTTTTAGTTGAGGCATTCAGGTTCTTCAGTTGCGGCATGTGGGATCTGGTTCCCTGACCAGTGTTGAACCTAGACCCCCTGCGTTGGGAGTGTGGAGTCTTAGCCACTGGACACACCAGAGAAGTCCCTATTAGTTATATTTTTTAAAAACACTGCTAAAATATATCACTCATAGATTAAACTACTATAAAGTTTAGGGATACTTGATTGTTGAGTGAATTAGTTTACTGAACCAAATTTATACTCATTTCTAAGACTATAAAGGGGAATTTATTTAATCACAGTTCATCTAATTTGAGTTCATCTAGATAGAATACATGCTATCTGTCACATTTTATAGATAGGAAATTGAAGGTCTGGTTCAGGATCTATAATAATGGACTTGCTATACTCTAGTCCAGTATTCCCATAGGCAGTAACGTTTCTTCTTGGATTATCGTGTCTCTGAAATAAAACTCATTAGTCCAGCTTCTCTGTTACATATTTGTTTTCTTGTCATTACTAGGTTTTTAAACATCTTGGATTTGTCTTGCCTTTCCTGCAGAGTTAGGGATCTTGTATTTTGTTTTTTTCTGTTCCCCATTACCTTGCCACGAGTTGGTTTTACACTTCCAGAATCTTTCAATTCAAACTAGCCATATTTCAAGTGTTCTATTGCATATATGTCTAGAGGCCATTGTATTGGATAGAGAAATTCTAGGCTAAATGACAACATATAGGATCTCAGAAGAGAAAAGAACAGTGAAGCCTCGGCTAGTTATGAAAATTATGAGATCATAACAGTCTTTCTTTTTGAATAAGAAAGATAAAGATATGACTACGAGATAGATACTATTTTCAAATACAGATGAGGAAACAAGTCACAGAGCAGAATAGTAGAAGCAGAACTGATTGATTTGTTAATTTTAGGCCTTTTCTATTCTTTCCTAATACTGTTACCAAAAATGACTTCCATAACGTAACTAAGTTATTTTGATATATAGTTCGTGTAAATAGTAGCTTTACTTTTAGGAGTAGTAAATTTATTATAATCAATGACTGCATATAACAAAGATATTTTCAGGTCTCTGCTTCAAGATAAGAAATATGAAAGAAAACCTAGACTCAGTTACCAGTAGATAAATAGGAAAGTTGAGCCAGAGTTCAGCATTTATTAGAATTGTATGTTTTTTATCCTAATTGATATAAATTGACCTCTTCTACTGCTTCTTCTGTCTTTTATGTCAGGCATTCTGTCTGAATTACTAAATTCAGCAAAGGTGATCTTTCTTCCATTGTATATTCGTGCCTCCTTTGTCAAAGATAAGGTGTCCATAGGTTCATGGATTTATCTCTGGGTTTTCTATTCTGTTCCATTGATCTATATTTCTGTCTTTGTGCCAGCGCCATACTGTCTTGAGACTGTGGCTTTGTAGTATAGTCTGAAGTCAGGCAGGTTGATTCCTCCAGTTCCATTCTTCTTTCTCAAGATTACTTTGGCTATTCGAGGTTTTTTGTATTTCCATACAAATTGTGAAATTATTTGTTCTAGTTCTGTGAAAAATACCGTTGGTAGCTTGATAGGGATTGCATTGACTCTATAGATTACTTTGGGTAGTATAGTCATTTTGACAATATTGATTCTTCCAATCCATGAACACAGTATATTTCTCCATCTGTTTGTGTCCTCTTTGATTTCTTTCATCAGTGTTTTATAGTTTTCTATGTATAGGTCTTTTGCTTCTTTGGGTAGATATACTCCTAAGTATTTTATTCTTTTTGTTGCAGTGGTGAGTGGTATTGTCTCCTTAATTTCTCTTTCTGTTTTCTCATTGTTAGTGTATAGGAATGCAAGGGATTTCTGTGTGTTTATTTGTATCCTGCAACTTTACTATATTCGTTGATTAGCTCTAGTAACAAGTGGTGCTGGGAAAACTGGTCAAACTAGAACACTTTCTAACACCATACACAAAAATAAACTCAAAATGGATTAAAGAACTAAATGTAAGACCAGAAACTATAAAACTCCTAGAGGAGAACATAGGCAAAACACACTCCGACATGAATCACAGCAGGATCCTCTATAACCCACCTCCCAGAATATTGGAAATAAAAGCAAAAATAAACAGATGGGCCCTAATGAAACTTAAAAGCTTTTGCACAACAAAGGAAACTATAAGCAAGGTGAAAAGACAGCCCTCAGATTGGGAGAAAATAATAGCAAACGAAGCAACAGACAAAGGATTAATCTCAAAGATATACAAGCAACTCCTGCAGCTCAATTCCAGAAAAATAAATGACCCAATCAAAAAAATGGGCCAAAGAACTAAACAGACATTTCTCCAAAGACAGATGGCTAACAAACACATGAAAAGGTGCCCAACATCACTCATTATCAGAGAAATGCAAATCAAAACCACAATGAGGTACCATTACACGCCAGTCAGGATGGCTGCTATCCAAAAGTCTACAAGCAACAAATGCTGGAGAGGGTGTGGAGAAAAGGGAACCCTCTTACACTGTTGGTGGGAATGCAAACTAGTACAGCCACTATGGAGAAAAGTGTGGAGATTTCTTAAAAAACTGGAAATAGAACTGCCATATGACCCAGCCATGCCACTGCTGGGCATACACACTGAGGAAACCAGATCTGAAAGAGACACGTGCACCCCAATGTTCATCGCAGCACTGTTTATAATAGCCAGGACATGGAAGCAACCTAGATGCCCATCAGCAGACGAATGGATGAGGAAGCTGTGGTACATATACACCATGGAATATTACTCAGCCATTGAAAAGAATTCATTTGAATCAGTTCTAATGAGATGGATGAAACTGGAGCCCATTATACAGAGTGAAGTAAGCCAGAAAGATAAAGACCAATACAGTATACCAACACATATATATGGACTTTAGAAAGATGGTAATGATAGCCCTATATGCAAAACAGAAAAAGAGACAGATGTACAGAACAGACTTTTGGACTCTGTGGGAGAAGGCGAGGGTGGGATGTTTCGAGAGAACAGCATCGAAACATGTATATTATCTAGGGTGAAACAGATCACCAGCCCAGGCTGGATGCATGAGACAAGTGCTTGGGCCTGGTGCACTGGGAAGACCCAGAGGGATCGGGTAGAGAGGGAGGGGGGATCAGGATGGGGAATACATGTAAATCCATGGCTGATTAATGTCAATGTATGGCAAAAACCACTACAATATTGTAAAGTAATTAGCCTCCAACTAATAAACATAAATGGAAAAAAAAATAAAGAAGCAAAGGTGAGAAACCCTTCTGGAGCTGAGAAGTGGGAAGAGGTATTAAGTAATTTAAGGAGTGTTAAACTGATTCTTTCCTAGTCTTTTTTAAAAAAGAAAAACCAAATTACTTTTTCTCTCAGACACTGGGAACATGATTACTAACATTGTATTCTTTTTAACGTTATTTTTACTACCAAATATTCTTTAGAAATCTTTATAATGAGATTTTGGGTAAATATGTGTATTTTGGGGTGAGGTGGACAAATTAGTAAACGTGACGTATCTAAGTTACAGGTGAATTACTTTGGAGGAGGGCTTTTAGTGCTATGACTAGGAATACAGTAAATGCCTCTTTATTGACTGAGAGTACTAAAGGGAGATATTTAGGTTTTCAGTTTTGTTCTGCCACTAATATACCAGTGAGCCCTTAAGACAATTATTGTAGACTCTGGTATCTTCATTTAAAAAGGAGGTCTTGAAGTATTAATGTGGCTCTTTTTGACTCCAGATTTCTGAGATTCAGTACATTTTTACTGCCTGTATTTTGTTTATAGTGTTTAATATTAGGTTATCTCAGTGTTACTAGAGCCATCTGCTGACAGAATTCATTATTAGTTTGTTGAAATATTTGTCTGCTTGTAGTCTGAATTTATGTAATTAAAGATACTAAAATGTTTAATGTATAATGAAATGTTTTCAGTAGCTTTTTACTTGTGTTCCACTGGTATTTAATGTTTCTGTTCATGATTTCTTTACACTTTTTATTTGTCAAGAAACTAATACTTTTGCTGCCCTTAAAAGTGTTAATTTGCTTATCCTAATTTAGAAGTGCTTTCATTTAATTGTGATTTGTTTTAATGTTCAAAAGAAGGTTTTGAAGTACTGTTCTTAGTTCTTATCATTGTTTAGAACTGTTGAAATTTCTCATTTGCCTTATTATACTTAATAATAAAGTTTTTCAATATTTTTTTTTTCTTGTCTGTAACACAGTGTGTAAGCAGCTGTTATTCCCATTTTACAAAAGAAATGCAGCTCAAGGAGATTTAGAGACTTCCCCCAAGGCCACATAGTTAGTTAACCAAAAATAAAGAGTTAAATCCAGGGCTGCTTGGCTCCAGATCCATTTGCCACATAGATCAAAAGAGCTGTTTTGTTAATTGATGAGTTAAATGAGGTAAAATGCCACATGTGGTAAACTGAGAACAGTTGTCACACCAAATCTCTCCATTTAAAAATTTTTCTTGTATGCTATTGTAATGTGTGTAATTTTAATATATCTTTAAAAAGTATTAGGTATAACAAGAATGATAGAAATGTTTTGATCACAAATCTGAAGGAGCATAGTGAGAACTCATGGATATCTTTTATATTCATTACTATAAGAGGGAGCCGTTCTGTCCATGTGCAATTACGGATACCCAGGTGTCTGTTATTAAATGTTTTAACTTTGAAAGAAAAACTAGAGATTTCACTTAAAATACTCATATAAACTTCTCATTAAAATACAACTGTATTTTGAAGGTTTATATAGGGAAGAAATTAAAATTTTGATGAGGAAGAAGGAAATCATAGAGGTCCAGTTTCAGGAGGAACCAGAGTTATTTAATCAATCATTCTAGCCTTTTTCTCTAAATTCCTCTCTTAATTTTATGATTGGCATTTCTCTCTGTTTAGATCTTCAATTCACCTGACTGCTTAAATGTCTACACTAAAATATATAATGAATGATAATTTATGATGGCTTTTTAAAGAATAAGGATATTTTGGTATAAACAAATACAATTTTAAATTTGTAAAGTGGTTCCAGGAAAATGTGGCAACATCAGGTAGATTACTGCAAACAAAATGGTAGTTGTTCTGCCTTCTGAGTTGTCAATAATAATTTAGGACTGTAACACATTTAAAAATGACCTTTTTTCATTTTTAAGAATTGAAATGTTATATAAATAATTTAAATTTTAATGCCCAAATTTGTTCTCCATATTTGTAAAGTTTATGAAGTAATGACAGTTAAAGTGGTATAGATTCAGAATTACCAGAAATGAGGCTTTGTGTAAGTCTAATAAAATAATACATGGTACCACTTTTTAATACAGAAAGGAGGTAAAGCTGTTTACATCATTAGGTCATTAATCCATAGACAGAATGGCACTCTGATAAATCTCACAGGACGTGGGAATAATGCAGTTTGATAGGAATAGTACTAGACCAACCTAAGAGAATCTAGGCTTTAGTATTTGCTTTGTTATTACAATATCATGTGACTTAGAATTAAGACTTGATTTTGTAAATGTGAAATCTGAAATCCAGAGTGCTTGTTTCATGTCTCATGGATACACAGTGACTTAATGATAATCAGTTTGTGGCACTTAAATCAGTCATCTCCTGGTGTATAATAATACTGGAGGTTGAACAATGGTGATATTTAAAATACCTTCTAGAACAGTTCCTGAATATCATTTTTGGAGCAGCAGGTACTGTTTTCCTGAATAGTTCTGTCCTACTACACTCAATGTCACAACAGGCAGAACTCAGCGACTGCTTCTCCACCCCTTGCTTCATGACAGCATTGTCTGGGAATCCAAGAATTGCCCTCCACATTACACCTGTATAAACTCAGCAGAAGCAGATCTATTAACACTAATTTTAGGCCAGAACAAAACTACTTCCAGTCTGAAGGAAAGAAATCCATATTCTGCCACTCCCTTGGGGCCATCTGCAAAGCATCCCCACTGCATCTTTGTTCTACCTGCTCCACTAAATTAGTCTTAGCAACAGCATTTTACCTTTTCTAACACCCAGTATCACCTCACAGGGTTAGAGGTAGGTTCTAAGAGTGGTTATTTCAGATTAACTCTTGACCCTGTGTCAGTATTATCTGCACCTGTCTTTCTTTTGGTTCCTTGGGCACTGTCTCAAATGTCAGTCTGTTCACATGCTTGAATGCTTGCGTCCTTCGCTCTTCTTCCAACTACTCCATACAAGTTGACTTTTACTTTGGCCATGCTACTGGCATGTTGAAGCTAATGCATAGTTTTCAGGCCTCATATTGTTTATTGTCTCAGGAGGATTTATTACTCTTGATTCTCTGTACCTTTGGCTTTAGTGAAACTAGCCTTTTGTGATTTTTTTTTTTAAATTGTAAAATATACATAGCATAAAGTTTACCGTTTTAACCAGTTTTAAGTGTGCAGTTCAGTAGCATTCAATACATTCACAGTGTTACTGCAGTGTCCAAGGCAAGAGATGACAAAGACTTGGACTAGGGAGAGAAGTGTATTGATTGTAAATGTATATTGGAAGAAGAGCCAGAATTGACCAAAGAATTAGATGTGGAGGGCGAGGGCAAATGAATAATCAAGAACGATACTTTATGGTTTTGGATTAAGTAACTGGCTGGAGAGTTGTTTAAAGAAAAAGATGAGCCGGGGGAAAAGAGAAAACATTTGTGGGCAGAAAAGAAAATCAAGCAAAAAATGAGAAAGAGTGGCCAGTTAAGTGTGGTATCCAGAAAGCTAGCAGAGTTAAATCTTAGGAAGGGAACATTTACATCACGTGCTGAAAAGTCTATTTAAACTACAATTGCCAATGAGTTTGACAGTATGGGTAGTTATTGTGGTGTTGTGAAGCCTGATGTTGAGCACGAATAACTCTTTCAAGGAGTTTTCTAAAAAGAGGAACAGAGAAACGACAAATGAAAGGGGGCAAGAGTTTTAAATGGAATAATAAGACAGCAGTGATCTAATATAGAGGTAGACTGAATATGTAAGACACAGGGAATAGTTGCAGGCAAGAGTAAAGTGTACAGATCTTGAAAAGGTGAGAAGGGATAAGGTCCAGAGAGTAAGTGGAAGAATAGGGTTGTAATACAAAGTGGCATTTTTCCATTTTTATAAGAGAAAAACAATTTGAATGTAAATACAAGATTTTAGATATGGAATTGTGTTCCCAGTACCTAGAACAGTAGCTGGTATATAATAAACCCTCAATAATTATTTATTAATAAATTCCTGTTGATGATACATTTTCAAAGAAAGTTATACCATTAAACTAGTAACACTTGCTAAAGCCATTGAAATCAGAGAAAAATGGTGCTCTATTACAATCAGTTCCTTCCCCAAATTTGCTTTCTCTAAACAAGTAGTCAGCAAACTGGGATCATTGAGCCAAACCCAGCCTGCTGCCTGATTTTTGTGAATAAGATTCTACTGAGACTCAGTCATGTCCACTTATTTACTTGTATTTTCTGGCTTTTCAGGTACAGTAGAGCTGAGAAGTTGCAACAGAAACCATGGTTTGAGGTCTTGAATATATTTACTCTCTGGTTCTTCACAGAAAAAGTTGGTTGGCTTCAGCTCTAAATTTAATTAGTTTTTTTTTTGGCCGCACTGCACGGCATGTGGGATTTTAGTTCCCCAAGCAGGGATTGAACCCACGCCCCCTGCATTGGAAGTGCCCAGTCTTAGCCACTGGACCACCAGGGAAGTCCCTGGTTTAATTTTAAATCCCAAAATATGGGATGTAAAAAAGGGTTTTCTACAACAAACATCTATTTTATAGTCATGAGACATCTAAATTAAGAGTTCTAGTAATATGGAGCGGAGAAGGCACTGGCACCCCACTCCAGTACTCTTGCCTGGAAAGTCCCATGGACGGAGGAGCCTGGTAGGCTGCAGTCCATGAGGTCGCTAAGAGCAGGACACGACTGGGCGACTTCACTTTCACTTTTCACTTTCATGCGCTGGAGAAGGAAATGGCAACCCTAAATCTAAATTAAGAGGTCTAGTAATATGGAGCGGAGAAGGCAATGGCACCCCACTCCAGTACTCTTGCCTGGAGAATCCCAGGAACGGGGGAGCCTGGTGGGCTGCCGTCTATGGGGTCGCATAGAATCGGACACGACTGAAGTGACTTAGCAGCAGCAGCAGTAATATGGAGAGCTATTTGGGTGGAGCTAATGAAATAGATTGAGGATGATTTGGAAGTCATGAACACAAAGGAAATGTTGAAAACTATAGTAGTGGATGAAACCTCCAATGTTTAAAGTACAGACACCTAGAAAACATAAACATTTAGGAGATAGGGAAAAGAAAAATTTTAAACGGAGATTAAGGCATTAAAAAAAATAGGAAACAGTTTGGTACTTTCTCAAAATGTTAAACAGAATTACCTTATGACCCAGAAATTCTCCTAGGTTTATACTCAAAAGAATTGAAATCAAAGGCTCAAAACAATATTTGTATACCAATATCCATAACAGCATTACTCTCAATAGACAAAAGGTCTAACATCTCAAGTGTCCATCAACAGATGAATGGACAAATCAAAATGTGGTCCATCTATACAATGGAATATTAGCCATAAAAAAGAATAGAATTCTGAAACATGGTATAAAATGGATGAAACTTGAAAACATTATGCTAAATAAAATAAAAGACATAAAATAAATATTTTATGATTCCATTTATGTAAATTGTCTTATGTTGTGAAGAGTATGTTGTGAAGAATCGGACACAAGTGAGCAACTGAACTGCTGTAAGTTGTCTAGAATGGGCAAATAGAGATAGATAGTAAAGGTTACCAGGTGCTTGGACCTATAGAAAGTAAGAGATATGGAACAAAGTGTCTGTTTGAGAGGATGAAAAAGTTTGGAAACAGTAGTAAAACATGAATCATAAGGCTTGAAGGTCTCTTTGTGAACTCTGAAACTTACTACATACAAATATTGTTGAATGCTCACTATCTTAGTTAATTCTGTTTCATTTGTTTAGGAGAGGTAGAACTAAAGCTACAAAATTTTTATAGCTTCTTCATGGTAGACAGATATAAGGGGCTATAGAATTGAACAAAATGTCCCTATATGTAAAAAATAACAATGTGATTTCAATAAGTTGAATGGTATAGTTCTTTAAAGTAACAGGTCCAGCTAGTGTCTATTTCAAGTGGAAGTGAAAGTGTTAGTCACCCAGTCATGTCCAACTCTTTGAAACGCCATGAACTGTAGCCCACCGGGATCCTCTGTCCATAGGATTCTCCAGGCAAGAATACTGGAGTGGGTTGCCATGCCCTTCTGCAGGGGATCTTCCTGACCCAGGGATGGAACCCAGGTCTCCCACATTGCAGGCAGATTCCTTATTGTTGAACAGTTCTGGTTAGTGCCTATTTCAGGCAGCTGGGAAATACTAAAAGGCATTAGGAAACTAGCAGAATTAAAACAGCAACAAGACCGAGATTGAAATTTGCTGCATTATTTGAGTGACTGAGTACTGACTATGATAGCATACATTGGGACAGAATATAAAAGTAGGAGGGATATAAAGTTCTCCAGTATAAAAATTTTAACAAGTGATTGTATTTTTTTAAGTAATAGATTTTAACTAGGAAATTTAAATCGTATTATCTTAAACCAATGAATATTAAGTTCCCAAATCTCACAGTTAAGAGTAGGAGTTTAAAATACAATTTTATTTTCTCAACTCTAGAATCTATGTAAAGGTCTCTTTTTGGAAGCTCTTTAGTAATGTGCTATAAATCAAAAACAAGCCCTTGAAGATGACTCAACCTTTGTGTAGCTAAATAGTCAAATTAAAAGTTTCTTTCAGAATTCTGAGCAGTCTTAAATGGAAAAGTCGACTCAAAGAAGTTCAGGATATCATGTAACTAGAAATTGTTGTTGTTCAGTTGCTCAGTCATGTCTGATGCCTTGTGACACCATGGACTGACTGTAGCATTCCAGGCTCCCGTGTCCTTCATCTCCCAGAGCTTACTCAGACTCATGTCCATTGAGTCAGTGATGCCGTCCAACCATCTTGTCCTCTTCTCTTCCTGCCTTCAATCTTTCCAGCAGCAGAGTCAATTTTTTAATGAGTCAGCTCTTCACATCAGGTGGCCAAAGTATTGGAGCTTTAGCATCAGGCCTTCCAATGAATATTCAGGATTGATTTCCTTTAGAATTGACTGGTTTGATCTCCCTGCAGTCCAAAGGACTCTTAGGAGGCTTCTCCAACACCACAGTTCAAAAGCATAGATTCTACAGCACTCAGCCTTCCTTATGGTCCAACTCTCACATCCTACACAACTACTAGAGAAACCATAGCTTTGATTATACGGACCTTTGTCGGCAAAGACCTTGCATTAAAAAACTTCTGTGTCATAGCTTCTCTTCCAAGGAGCAAGTGTCTTTTAATTTCATGGCTGTAGTCACCATCTGCAGTGATTTTGGAGCCCAAGAAAATAAAGTCTGTCACTGTTTGCATTGTTTTCCCATCTGTTTGCCAGAAGTGATGGGACTGGATGCCATGATCTTCATTTTTTGAATGTTCAGTTCTAAGCCAACCTTTTCACTCTCTTCTTTGACCTTCATCAAGAGGCTCTTTAGTTCCTCTTTGCTTTCTGCTATAAGAGTAGTGTCATCTACATATCTGAGGTTATTGATGTTTCTTCCAGCAATCTTCATTCCAGCTTGTGCTTCATCCAGCCAGACATTTCGCATGATGTATTCTGCATATAAGTTAAATAAGCAGGGTGACACTGTACAGTATTGATGTACCCCTTTCCCAATTTGGAACCAGTCTGTTGTTCCATGTCCGGTTCTAACTGTTGCTTCTTGATCTGCATACAAGTTTCTCAGGAGGCATGTGAGGTGGTCTGGTATTCCCATGGCTTTAAGAATTTTCCACAGTTTGTTGTGTTCCACACAGTCAAAGGCTTTATAAAGCATACTCAGAAGCAGAAGTAGATGTTTTTCTGGAATTCTCTTGCTTTTTCTATGATCCAGCAGATGTTGACAATTTGATCTCTGTTTCTGGCTTGAACATCTGGAAGTTCTTGGTTCACATACCGTTGAAGCCTAGTTTGGAGAATTTTGAGCATTACTTTGCTAGTATGTGAAATGGGTGCAATCGTGTGGTAGTTTGAGCATTGCTCTTCTTTGGGATTGGAATGAAAACTGACCTTTTCCAGTACTGTGGCCATTGCTGAGTTTTCCAAATTTTCTGGCGTATTGAGTGCAGCACTTTCACAGCATCATCTTTTAGGATTTGAAATAGCTCAGCTGGAATTCCATCACCTCCACTAGCTTTGTTCATGTTGCTTCCTAAAGCCCGCTTGATTTCATACTCCAAGATGTCTGGCTCTAGGTGGGTAATGACACCATCATGGTTATCTGGGTTGTTAGGATTGCTTTTGTACAGTTCTTCTGTGTATTCTTATCACCTCTTCTTAATATCTTCTGTTACTGTTAAGTCCATACCATTTCTGTCCTTTATTGTGCCCATCTTTGCGTGAAATCTTCCCTTGGTAACTAGTTTTCAAGAGATCTCTAGTCTTTCCCATTCTGTTGTTTTTCTGTTTCTTTGCATTGAGTACTGAGGAAGACTTTATTACCTCTCCTTGCTATTCTTTGGAGCTCTGCATTCAGTTGGGTATATCTTTCCTTTGCTCCTTTGCCTTTTGCGTCTCTTCTTTTCTAAGCTATTTATAAGGCGGCCTCAGACAACTGCTTTGCCTTTTTGCATTTATTTTTCTTGGGGATGGTTTTGATCACTGTCTTTTATACCATGTTATGAACCTCTGTCCACAGTTCTTCAGGCACTCTGCCAGATGTAATCCCTTGAATCTATTTGTCCCTTCAACTGTGTAATTGTAAGGGATTTGATTTAGGTCATATTTGAAGGGCCTAGTGGTTTTCCCTACTTTCTTCTATTTAAGTCTGAATTTTCCAATAAGGGGTTCATTATCTGAGCCACAGTCAGCTCAGGTCTTGTTTTTGCTGACTGTATAGAGCTTCTCCATTTTCGATTGCAAAGAATATAATCAATCTGACTGCAGTATTGACGACCTGTGATGTCCATGTGTAGAATCGCCTCTTGTTTTGTTGGAAGAGGATATTGCTATGATCAGTGTGTTCTCTTGGCAAAACTCTGTAACAACTATTTACACAAAAACTTATTGTATATTATCTGTTTAGCCATGCAGTATAAAAAAATTATTAAAGCTTTGTGTTAATGTTCCAGGAGATTTTGAGAAAGCTCCCAAAACCATAATGTAGTAACTTCTGTTATTATGCATTCTTGCTGTGCATTGTCCATGTGTAAATATAGTAGGTTTGCTCAAGTTTAATTAATCATTTTCTACTGGTTGGACATTTAAATAATTTCTACTTGTATACCTGGTTTTAGGAATAGTATTACAAAGAACATCTCAATTCTGTGAGTAATTACTTAGTGAAAATTAATGTTATTAGAATAAATTTTCAAAAACGGGGTTACTGGATCTAAAGGATATTTGACTGTTGGTATTTGTCACAAAGTTGTTTTCAGATTTACTGTGTGCTTTGAGGATATTTAGCACCATGGACTTTTTAAAGAACACTTCTCAGGATGTCTGGTGCCCTGCTTTTTCTTTTGTTTTCTATTAAAACTATCTTATAGTTCAGGAAAATCCTTAAACTGTGTCAACCCATTTCTTTTTAAATTGTTACCTTTTAAAAATTACTTTTAATAAGTATCAGCATAGAAATGAAGATCTTGATGAAGTGTTTCTGCCTTCTTGCATTGCTGCCTTTTCAGTACTTAGAGCTTTAATTTGTTTTTTTTTTTAATGTTAAAGTATAGTTGATTTACAGTATTGTGCTAATTTCTGCTGTATAGTGAAGTGGCTTAGTTATCCGCATATGCATTCATTTTTGTGTTCTTCTCCACTGTGGTTTATCCCAGGAGATTGGATATAGTTCCAGGTGCTGCAGAGGAGGACGCTGTTAATATTTATCTATTTTAAATATAGTACTTTGCATCTACTAACCTCAAACTTCCAGTCCCTCCCTCTCTTTCCCTCCCCCTCTGACAACCACAGCCTGTTGTCTATGTCTCTGAGTCTGCTTCTGTTATATAGATAGGTTCATTTGTGCCATATTTTAAATTCCACATATAAGTGACACCATACATTACTTGTCTTTCTATGTCTGACTTACTTCACTTAGTATGATAATCTCTAGTTACATCCATGTTGTTGCAAATAGTTTATTTCATTCTTTTTTATGGCTGAGTTGTATTCCATTGTATTATATGTACCACATCTTCTTTACCCTTTCATCTGTCTATGGACGTATAGGTTGTTTCCATGTCTTGGCAATTGTGAATAGTACTGTATAGCTTTAATTTGAATCATGAGGTTATGCAAAGGATTTGTGGCTTGTTTACATGCTTGAATTTATCTATATTTGGACTGAAAGTCTTGTTTATTTCCCACCCATTATCTACTCCAAAATACAAATTTCTTGCCACACTCTAAATCCCTAAAAGTGATTCTTTCTATAATGGCCATAATTCTTACATGTTGCTCTAATAACCAGGAATTGCTAAAACTCCACTTCTTCCCTCTATGTATTTTTTAAAGTGTTTATATATTTATTTACTTGGTTGCGTTGGATCTTTCATTGTGTCGCACAGATTCTCTAGTTGTGATGCATGGGCCCAGAGCACATGAGTTCAGTAGTTGAGGCAGTCGGGTTTTGTTGCTCTGGAGTATGTAGGATCTTAGTTCTCTGATCAGATATCAGACTGGCGTCCCCTGTATTGCCAGGTGGATTCTTAACCAATGGACCACCAGGGAAGTCCTCCTGCTGTATATTTTTAAAAGAATTTTAAAGGAATCAGTGTTGTAATCAGAGCGGTTTATCAGTTTATTTTATGTGAATTTTACCCTTTTGTTCAGCAAGTCTGCCTCAAGGAACCCATGCTGTAGAAATACCATTATGTAAACAGAAAATGATACATAAAACAGTGTACAATTGCAATGATACCTTTAACACTGAAGAATAGGAACAATTTAAACATCCAGTAGGGAATATATTAAATAAACTATGGTACATTCATATAATGAAATAAGCAGTTATTATAAAAAATAAGACAGCACTATGTGTTAACATTGGAAGGTTGAAAAAGCAAATTGTGAATTTGTTATTGTTGTTTAATCACTAAGTTGTGTCTGACTCTTTGGCACCCCATGGACTGTAGTTGGCCAGGCTCCTCTGTCCATGGAGCTCTCCAGGCAAGAATACTGGAGTGGGTTGCCGTTTCCTTCTCTAGGGGATCTTCTTGACCCAAGGATAAAATCCGGGTCTCCTGCCTTGGCAGGTGAATTCTTCTGAGGTGATGCTAGCCATAAGGAACCTGCCTGCTAATGTAGGAGACTTGAGAAATGTGGGTTCAATCCCTGGGTATGAAAGATCCCTTGGAGGGGAGGGCATGGCAACCCGCTCCAGTCTTCTTGCCTGAAGAATCCCACGGACAGAGGAGCCTGGCAGGCTACAGTCCACAGGGTCACAAACAATTGGACACGACTGAAGCAACTGAGCACACACACACGCCACCAGGGAAGCACCAGATTGTGAATACATATTGTATATTTTCATTTTTAAAAAACTGAGATGGATAGACAAATATAGAGGAGGATACATGGCATCTTACATGGGTCTATCAGGTTTGGGTGAAGACATGATCTTTCACTTTCTTGTTATGTCTCTTTTAAAGTGTGTACAATAAACATGAATTAATTTTGGAATTAAGAAACACATTTCTCTTTAAAAAAATTAAGTCAATTTTTAACATCACAGCATAGCTATTAGGTGAGTACTGGTTTTCTAAAGATTCAGAACATTTTGGAGACTTCTTTTATAATCTCCTTCAGAACCACTTGACCTCAGTTTGTGTCTCCTCTCTCTCCTGATTCTAGCACACTGGATTCCAAGTAATAGTCACTTAGAGCAAAATTGAGAATTTGCTTAAGGGATGAGTTGAGGAGAGAAGTAGTTGACAATAGAAATTTGACCAGTTAGATTTTAACTGCATTAAGCAGCCTTAAACCGTGAAGAATTCAAATAGTATTAAATTCTAAGGGAAGGTTTTGATTAACAGGTTTGATAAAGCTTTTGAAAAAATCATCTCAAACAGTGGCTTGGTAAGAATAAAGGCATGGAAATAAGTCACGTTGTGTTTGCTCAAGGGAGAAATTAATTTCACTGTGAATTGCCCTCAGAAGTAGGTTCACTACCACATTGATCAATAGGAATTGTCAGACGAGGGCTCCAAGAGGATTGATATAAGTGAAGAATCTGGGCATATGATGTACACAAAATGCTAGACCAGGGAACTTAGAAGTCAACCATAGTAGGTGAGTTGTTACTGTCAGTGGTTGGTCAGCTCACCATCATTTAGTCATTATCAGGCCAGAACTGCTAATCTGACATTACTACAGTCTACTGATTGCATTTTTTTTCATAAGCAAATCTTGCTTCATTGTAAAGTTTCTTTTCCTTAGCTTTTCTGATAGTTCCAAGGCTTTGTTATATCTTGACATAGTAACACATACATAAAACTTTGCACATTGAAATGTATACTTCACATTCAAATTGGGGTCCATCCATATGCATTCAGTATGTCCTTGGTCTCGTTTAAATGATTTCTGCCACTTTTGTCCACCCCTGTGCATCGTGTCCCCAATGCCACTGAGTAACTAATTTTTAATGTCTAGTAATTTTTTCAGTGATAGAGAGGGAAACTATATCAGAATTTGAAGGTGGAACATTTATTGTGCTTAATTAAAAGTTTTTTTTATAACATGGACTCTAGATGAGGTATGTCATATCTGCAGGGTGTCTATGTTTTAGACATTTTAAAGACATTTGTATAGTCAATATAGTAAGTGTTATAATTTTATTTAATTTTTTGCCTGGCATTCTCTTTTTATTTTTTCCCAATTTTATTAGTTGGAGGCTAATTACAATATTGTAGTGGTTTTTGTCATACATTGACATGAATCAGCCATGGATTTGCATGTGTTCCCTATCCTGAACCTCGCACCCACCTCCCTCCCCATCCCATCCCTCTGGGTTTTCCCAGTACACCAGCCCCGAGCACTTGTCTCATGCACCCAATCTGGACTGGCGATCTGTTTCACCCTAGATAATATACATGTTTCGATGCTGTTCTCTCAGAGCATCCCACCCTCGCCTTCTCCCATAGAGTCCAAAAGTCTGTTCTATACATCTGTGTCTCTTTTTCTGTCTTGCATATAGGGTTTTTGTTACCATCTTTCTAAATTCCATATATATGTGTTAGTATACTGTATTGGTCTTTATCTTTCTGGCTTCACTCTGTATAATGGGCTCCAGTTTTATCCATCTCATTAGAACTGATTCAAATGTATTCTTTTTAATGGCTGAGTAATATTCCATGGTGTATATGTACCACAGCTTTCTTATCCATTTGTCTGCTGATGGGCATCTAGGTTGCTTCTATGTCCTGGCTATTATAAACAGTGCTGTGATGAACTATAATTTTAAATAGATGAAAAGGAAAAAAAAGAATCAGTGGAATTCTCTTTGATGCAATGTTTTTCCCTCCAGACCAGAATCCGTAGAAGCTAGCCCTGTGGTAGTTGAGAAATCCAACAGTTATCCCCACCAGTTATATACCAGCAGCTCGCATCATTCACACAGTTACATTGGTTTGCCCTATGCGGTAAGTGTCAAACATTTCTCTGGAAAGTTTTTTAATATCTGTATATAAATTTATATTTTTTATATTTAAATGTTGAAAGTTGATGTATGTGGTATTATGCCTAAAAATGAATATTTAAAAGGCAGACCTTTTATACTATCTAAACAATTAGGTATATAATTTGTAGTTTAATTTTTAATTGATCCAATTATATTTATTCAAGGGATTAAAATTCTATAAGAGGAATTCCTTAGAAGTTTTTATAGTATTATTATTTTGCTTTTTATGCTTTTACTAGTTTGTGTTATAATTCTTTACCTTCTCTTTAAAAAGATTGTAGGTAAAATTATACTGTCTACTATTGATTTTAAATTATATAGTGATTTGTATGATAAATTATATAGTTACCACTCATTTAGCTCTTATATGTCAAGCTCTGTGCTAAGAATTTTTACATATATTATCTAATTTTCAAAAACAACCTCATAGGTATAATTTTCATCCCCATTTCATAGCTGAGAAAATGAAAGCTTAGCTAACTTACTCAGTGTTGCATAGCTAGTAAGAGGCAGAGCGCAGACTAAAACAACTGCAGAACTGAACACATTTGTGGTATTATGGAGTTACCATTATCAGAAATTTTTACCACTTGAACCAGAATAAAAAATACCCAAACTTAAAAAATCCCTGTTGTATACTGTCTAGTGACAATATGTCTTTTGTAATTGTTTTTGTTGTTCTTTAGCCTCTGTTTTCCCAAGGGTTTTGTGTTTGTTTTTTTTAACCATCACTATTCTCACATCTTGTTTTGTGAAGGTGACCAAGGTTGTATATAGATATTTTCAGTTATTACTATGGTTTAAAATTTAGTTTCAGAAAGTCATTATTTTAAAGGTATAAGAAATGGGCCAATTTCATCTCTCTCAAATACTCAGATTAAGGACTGAATTTTATTTAAGTTGCTTAGATCATACTGTTATTGAAATTACATTGTGCTGTGTTTGTGTTTAATTATCCAGGACCATAATTATGGTGCTCGTCCTCCTCCAACACCTCCAGCTTCCCCTCCTCCATCAGTTCTTATTAGCAAAAATGAAGTAGGCATCTTTACCACTCCTAATTTTGATGAAACTTCCAGTGCTACTACAATCAGCACATCTGAGGATGGAAGTTATGGTACTGATGTAACCAGGTGCATATGTGGTTTTACACATGATGATGGATACATGATCTGTTGTGACAAATGCAGGTAAAATATTTCATGCTATTTGCTTATTTTCTTGAATGCTCCTAATGTTTGTGATTGTTAATGTTGGAAAAGATAATTAAAGTCACTTTGAAAGGAACTGATAAATGAATTTTTAAAGTGATCCTTCTGCTACTATCATTGCAAACTGTTCTGCTCCTAGAAAGTGCCCTATGGGAAAGAAAGAAAGAAAAGAAACTATCTTAAGAGTTTTTTGGAAATCCTCATTGTTAATTGAGTAATAGGCAATCAATTCTAAACTTTATTTATACAGAATCACACCACTCTTTTCACTCATTCAGTAGTAATACACTACATAAAGTAGACAAGATACAAATGAGAGGAGAATTGAGTCCTGTGTATTTCCTTTGGAATTATTTGTGCTGTATAGTCAACTGTGATTTTCCAGTTTGGGGGAATTATACATTTGATTGATGCTTGTTTGACCTGACTCTCTCACCTCCTTTTGACTTGAACCTTGCAGCACTCTGGAGTCTCCTTGAACCAGAACCACAGTCTCCCCTCCCCCAACCCTGGTTCAGCCACCAAGAAAGGCCTCCTCCCCTAGAGAAGGTGTGATTGGGACAGAAAGTGGGGTTTTGTTTTCTTTCTTTTTTTTTTTCTGGTGGGAGGGAGTTGGGGAGGATGGAGAGGGAACAGTAGGGTTTCAACCTGGAAGTTACTGAGTCCATCCCCTGCATAGGCTGGGAAGCAGAGTGTATTTAAGCAGTATTTAAGCACTGTAGAGGGTAAGAAAGTTTGATAGTTTTCAGAATATCCTGGATCTGGTCCTTAAGGCATAGCTTCATTATTTTATTTGAAATAGTATTCATATTTGAATGTGAGAATAACATTTGGCCTTGTTGAGCCAAATATAAATTACTTTACATTATTTGTAATCCTATTCCCGTCTATTAAGTTAGGTGATTAGGAGTGAGATGTAATTGATACAAACATGCAGTTAGGGTTATATTTCAAAAAGGTGATTTACCTTTGTCAAAAATGGTAAAAATTAGTCTTAAGTGAAATGTGAAATTTGATGTTATTTTTATGGAAAGTTGTAATATTAATACTTTGAGTTAATTTTAATAATAAAACTATATTGTGATGCTCTTTCAAATTAACAACTAAACTTATGGTACATACTATTACCATAAGCAATCACCTCAGCAAGTTTATTCAGGAGGTAAATTTAAAACCGAAGAAAATAACTTCACTGGTAACTTGTTTTCCTAATTATTTTTTTATTACTTAGTAGCAACTCTCAATTCATATTTTAACCAATCATATAAAATATCTCATAGCTGATTTTTGTCTTATGTGATAAATTATATACCATTTGACAGTATTTTTATTCTAACGCATAATCTAAAGTGTTTTTCTTTTGATTAATTACAATGATCTACATATAATATAGAATTATATCTATTAGAAAATAGTGAAATAGTTCTTAGGATTTATACCTATCTACAAATTCTTGAAGGACCAGTTCACACATTTTGGATTATTCAAGGTATTTGCTTTTTAGCAACTGGTCTATTTGTTATGAATTTTTGTTATTCTACTTTTCTACTGCTTAACCTGTAGTATAATATATACTGCCAGTATAATACATACTTAATTTTTTCCTCTGTTCTTGTTTTACATTGCCTCTATGCATTTTCATGTACCTACTGCCCATACTTTCTTTCAAGTTTGCCAACTAGGGCTCTGATATTTATTCATTTCCTAGTTTTATTTCTTCTATTGTCTCCATGACTCTATTACTTACCCCCCCAAATTTAACATAATTTGTTATTCTAACTCTTGTCAAGTGCTTTGCTTTTCTTTTAAACTTTTTTCCCCTATCATCTTTGATATATAGACAGTTATCTTTACATTCTACCAATTCTTGTCCCAACATCCTCAGTTGAGAAAAAGCAAGATCATAGCAGTTAACTTAGTAGCTTTTATGTATAAATTATATATATTAAAAAGTAGCTCATTATTATATAAAGAATAAATAAGATTATTTTTAGAAACAGGCATATATATCGGGTGTAAACCAATTAAAGTTTTGTCCATAAAATAGCCTCAAACTTCAGAAGTTTGCCTCAAGCTGCTCCATGTATTACTCTTAAAAATAAGAGTTCGTAATAAATTTAGTCTCTATCTTCATGGAATGACTCTTGGATTCTTTAACTTCTTCTTCTCTGCCATCATTCTAGTTCTTTTGGTTCTTTAACTTAGATCTGGAATGTTGGAAAAGCCTCTTAGTTAATTTTTATACTCATACAATCAAAACAACCTCTAGTTGTTACCTGTTGCCAGTTAAAGGAATGCTACACACACTTTGACATTCCAGGTTCTATGTACTCTAAATACACTTTACTAATTGAATTTTATTCCCCTCTGTTTCTCAAAATGAACATTCTTCAAATACATTAACTGCCTTCTGACTGTTGCTGTCTATATCCACCTACTTGAGAAAACATTGCTATGTGACATTTCTTTCTGCATAATTTCCCATGTGAGGTTCTCTTCAAGTCCCATTATTCTCCAGGATGCTTTTCCCATTAATTCCAAATAGTGTGGACATCTGCAGCTTGTGATTTGTAATAAAATATGTACCTTTAACATTTTAATATTATATTTGCTTTAGAAATTTGTATCATGTATATGATATCCTATATTTGTCCTCTTACTTTTGCATCTCAAAGTTTTATCTTTCCAAGGACATATTTCTATGAATTCTTCATGTTACCTTTTATACTGCTAAACTCAAAATAGGCACTTATTAAGTGATAGTTAAATAGAATATCAAATCTTAATTTAAGTATGATTTTAATAATATTTTGTATGTTCTGCTTTTTTTTCTTCCTTTTTAAAGTGTTTGGCAACATATTGACTGCATGGGGATTGACAGGCAGCATATTCCTGATACATATCTTTGTGAACGTTGTCAGCCTAGGTAAGTTGTGCATACAGTAAAATTACCAGTAATTTTACCGAGGTAATCTTTACTTAACAGAAGTTTCTGTATGAATTCTAGATTAAACAATGAATGGATGCTGTGTTAATATGTGCTTTATTTTTATGGTTTGAGGTTTTGTTTGTTTTCATTCTGACATCTCCAGAATTGGGAAGAATCTTTCCATTGATAATGTGTCATGGTTTATTTTCTATCTAGGGTTTTTAACAATGCATAAAATACTAGTGCATTTTCTAAGTGACATCTTTTTTCAGTGGACTGCACATTATGTTAAAAAGTTATTAGAAGGGTCTTCCCTTCTAATACACCGTTTTGTAAGGCTTATACTATTATTCTGCCTATTGGCAATAATGTGTTTTCTTCCCATTTCTTTTTCTATGTTTTTAAAAAATCTTTTTAAATGGACATTTCAAACCTATATAAAAGTACTGGTATAACGAACCCACATGTTTCTACCACCCTGCTTTATCTTTTTAAATGGACATTTCAAACCTATATAAAAGTACTGGTATAACGAACCCACATGTTTCTACCACCCTGCTTTAGCAGTTCTCAATAATCTTTTCATTTACACTGCTATGAATTTTTCTCCTTCATATATCTTAATGCAAATCCCAACTATATTATTTCATTCATATGTATCCACATATATATTTAAGTATATATATTTCTGTTTATATATTTCAGTATGTATCAATAAAAGAATTCTTAACAAAAATCTGTAATCACAAAACAGTGATTACAACAAAATCTACATTTAAACACTTTTTGTTTTTAAACATAATTTATTTTTGGCAATGCTGGGTCTTCATTGCTGCATAGACTTTCCTCTAGTTGTGGTGAGCAGAGGCTACTCTTCCTTTGCGGTATGGAGGCTGCTTTTGTTGGGAGCACAGGCTCTGGGGCGTTGGAGCTTCAGTAGTTGCGGCACGCGAGGTCAGTAGTTGCAGTGCGCGGGCTCTGGAACACAGGCTGAATAGTTGTGGCGTGTGGGCTTAGTTGCTCTGCAGCTTGTAGGCTTTTCCCAGGTCTGAGATTGGACCTGTGTCCCCCGCCTTGGCAGGCGGATTCTTTACCACTGGACCACTAGGGCAGCCCCCGTTCATGCTTGTGCTTAGTCGTGTCTGACTCTTTGTGACCCATTGGACTGTAGCCCACCAGGCTCCTCTGTCCTTGGGACTCTACGGGCAAAAATACTGGAGTGGGTTGCCATTTCTTTCTCTAGGGCATCTTCCCAACCCAGGAATTGAACCTGAGTCTCCTGTTTCTACTGTATTGCAGGCAGATTCTTTAGCTGCTGAGCCCTCAGGAAAGCTCCAGGGAAGCCCCCAGGCATTCTTAAAGTATTGATAGACATCTCTTTTAAGTCTCTAGTAATCTACACCTATACTCCTTACCCCACCGACCCCAATCTCTGTTGCAGTTTGTTTCTTTAAGGGAATGAATTGTTTATCCTGGTGACTTTACCAATTCCATTTTCATGATTTAAGAGTTTTCTCTATATATAGATTTCTATAAATAGTGTGTAATTAGATTTAGATCCCCCTCCTTTTTGCGGGGTAAGACATAGACTGTATTCTATCAAGTGACCCATAATATGTGAATGGGACCCATTGATAGTCATTTTTAAGATCTATTAATTGATTCAGTTCAGTTCAGTCGCTCAGTCTTGTCCGACTCTTTCTCCTTTCCCATGAATCACAGCACAGCAGGCCTCCCTGTCCATCACCAACTCCCGGAGTTTGCTCAAACTCATGTCCATTGAGTTGGTGATGTCATCCAGCCATCTCATCCTCTGTTGTCCTCTTCTCCTCCTTCCCCCAATCCCTCCCAGCATCAGGGTCTTTTCCAATGAGTCAACTTTTCGCATGAGGTGGCCAAAGTATTGAAGTTTCAGCTTCAGCATCAGTCCTTCCAAGACTGATCTTTAGGATGGACTGGTTGGATCTCCTTGCAGTCCAAGGGACTCTCAAGAGTCTTCTCCAACACTGCAGTGCAAAAGCATCAATTTTTCAGTGCTCAGCTTTCTTCACAGTCCAACTCTCACATCCATACATGACCACTGGAAAAACCATAGCCTTGACTAGATGGACCTTTGTTGGCAAAGTAATGTCTCTGCTTTTTAATATGCTATCTAGGTTGGTCATAACTTTCCTTCCAAGGAGTAAGCGTCTTTTAATTTCATTGCTGCAATCACCATCTGCGGTGATTTTGGTTGCAAATTAAGTGATGTGTTAATTCTGTTGCTTACCACTTATTAGCTGGACTGTTTCTGTAGAACCTCTCCATATTAACTGTTTACTTCTTTTATATTTTACTGAGGAATGGCAGGATGAATACTTGTTGATTTGTAGTGTTTACCTGTTTTTAGAATAATGAAAATAATTTTAAGAAGTCAGGGGTTTAAACATACTGGGTATCAGCATATTGCAGTTGTCAGCATGACAAGATATCTCAGGCTTATCTTCTACTTCTGTGCCCCAAGCTCAGAATAAGTTTTCAAGACCAGAATCAGAGAGCTAGTAATATTCCTTCCTACTGGACTTCTCAATGTTCCTATGCCTTTTTAGTAGACAAAGCTAGTCTACTATAAGTTTTGTGTGTTTATTTTTAAGATAAAATACAGGAGTTTATATTGATAATTACAATTTAAATCTAGGGATACAGTTGACCCTTGAACAGCATGGATTTGAACTATGCATGTCCACTTATGTGTGAATTTTTTTCAATAGTAAATATTACAAAACTACAAATGCTGCATTTTGGCACCCCTAACCCTCACATTGTTCAGGGGTCAACTCTACAAGCTTTCATCTTACTGTTTCTGTACTCCACCTGTGTCTCCTATGCTAGTTCTCTACAACACGGTCAGTAATCAGAGTATCACATAGTTTTCTCAACTGCTTAATTGCATGGACGAATATAACAGTTTCAGAGTAACAGTACCAACATTAGCACCAACAATATGATTATGTAAAAAGTTTAGAACTTTTTTCCCCCTTTAGATGTTTTCCATAGGGATGTATAGTTAATTTATTGTGTTTGGGGTCTCTTGAAAGAATTTTACTGTTTACATACTGTGTACACACTTCAGGCTTTGATTGTTTTATTTTTGATTTTTTAAAAGTTAACCTTTTCAAGTAATGTAGATTCACATGCATTTGTGAAATAATACAGAGATCCTCTGCATCTTTTATTCAATTTCTCTCAGAGGTAACATCTTGCAAAACTGTTAATACAGTACCACAGGCAGCATACGACATTGGTATAGTTAAGATACAAAAAATTTCAATCACAAAGATCCCTCACATTGCCTTTTCTAGACATATCCACCTCTTTCCACTCCGATCTTTGGCCCTTGGCAACCACTAATCTATCTATACTCTATTTCATTAATTCTGTCATTTAAAGACAGAAATGAAATTACACAGTATGTGACCTCTTGGGATTTTTTTTTTTACTGAGCAAAATTCCCTGGAAAAGCAGCTAATTTGTGGCATGTTATCAGTATTTTGTGTTTTTCTTTTTTCCTTTTTCA
The DNA here is from genome assembly GCF_023699985.2 of Odocoileus virginianus. NCBI lineage: Eukaryota > Metazoa > Chordata > Mammalia > Artiodactyla > Cervidae > Odocoileus > Odocoileus virginianus. The sequence goes on along the minus strand of NC_069674.1, from coordinate 69,041,681 downwards.
GATTAGTGTTATATGGTGTATATGTACCAGAGTTTGTTTAACCACCTACTGAAGGATATTTGGGTCATTTCCACTTTTTTGGCTATTACAAATAAAGTTGCTGTAAACATTTGTGTACAGATTGGGGTGTGAACCTAAGGTTTGCTTTCTCTGGTGTATGCCCAAGAGTGCAATTGCTTGGTCATTTGGTAGTTGCATGTTTGCTATTGTTGTTAATTGCTCAGTCGTGTCCAACTCTTTTACAACCCTGGACTGTATCCCATCAGGCTCCTTTGTCCATGGGATTTCCCAGGCAAGAACCCTGGAGTGGGTTGCTATTTCCTTCTCCAGGGGATCTTTCCAACCCAGGGATTGAACCCCCATCTCCTTCACTGCAGGAGAATTCTTTACCACTGAGCCACTTGCAAAGCCCCAGTTGCATGTTTAGTTTTGTAAGAAATTGTCACATTGTCATGCTACAGAAACCAGCACATTGTAAAACAATTATCCTCCAATTAAAAATAACTTTTAGAAAAATTGTCAAATTATTTTGCAGAGTAGTTGTATTAGTTTACTTCCTGTGAGAAATGGATTGAGTAATAATTTTATTTTTAAGAGTGACTTTTTATATCTTTCTTGTGTAGTCATATGCTTGTTTAGTTATGTAAGTAGTCCCATCATTCCTGTTCCTTTGACTTTGAAAGTAACAGTTTTTTAAAAAATCAGTTATTCCTTCCAATTTTTGTTATAATAATAGAAACAGATATGCACATGGTGGTGGTTCAGTCACTAAGTCATGTCCAACTCGTTTGACCTCTTGGACGGTAGCCCACCAGGCTCCTCTGTCCTTGGGATTTCCCAGGTAAGAATACTGGAGTGGGTTGCCATTTCCTTCTCCAGGGGATCTTCCTGACACAGGGATCGAACCCAGGTCTGTTGGATTGTAGGCAGATTCCTTACCCATTGGGCCACCAGGGAAGTACAGATACGAACATGTATATTTGTATCCCCTGCTTACTTAGGTAAGCAATGGTGCATAGAGTTTTTGCCACAGTAGTTTTTTGTCTTAAAAATTTGTTCTAAAGATCACTTCATGGTAATAATATAGAAATTAACTTACTTCTTCCTATAACTCAATGCTCCATCTTTTACATGTTGTGTACTTTAGACAGCCCTTTGGACATTTGTGTTGTTTCCAGTCTTTTGTAATTGCAAATAGAAGTGAGATTGTTCAGTTAAAGGGTAAATGGATGTGTAAAATTTTGTCTGATACCGCCAAATTCCCCTCCAGTAGGACCTGTTCCATTTTGAATCTCCACCAGTCATGGATAAGCATGCCTATTTACCCCCGCCTCACAACAGTTTTTGACAGACTTGGATTTTTGCTGATTTAACTAAGTGAGAAATGGTAATGTCACTGTGATACTTTTCATTGCTTTATTATGAAGTGAGGTTTTTCTATGTGACTTTGTTTCACCTTTTAATAGTTACTAGCCTTTTGCCAGAGAGTTTTTTTTTAACATATTAATAATCTTTTATTTTTAATCATGAAGTCAATATCTGCTGATGAATTCAGTGAGAGTTAGTTAAAAACTGACCATTAATGAGGATAGTCACTTAGGCAATAACTGACTGTCATTCTGTGATAACTACAATTATCAGTAATGCTAGGATAGTTTTGACCTACCAGACATTAAGGCAAGTCTCAGTAGCAGGTACTTCAGTCTAAAGCCCTTATTCTCCCAAATAACTGTATCTAGCTATTTGACCTTTAGACTAATAAGTTTAGACAGTGAAAACATTGCAAGGATGGTGTGGGGGGCAAATAAAACAGTTACTGTGGATGCTCTATTTCATGAGTGGAGGCTGGAACAGGTTAATGAAATATTTTAGTTGTTAAATACTTAGTGTCTATCACTTCAAAAATGGAAATAATTTAGGCAAATAGTAATTATCTAATGTTTATCATTTCAAAAATGGAAATAATTTAGGCAGATAGTAATAGTGCAGTAATTATATTACCATTTCCCCCCTAAACTTTTGCTTTAAATATTCAGTTTGGGAAAAAGTAGGGCTTCCCTGGTGGCTCAGATGGACAAGAATCCACCTGTAATAACGGAGACCTGGGTTCAGTCTCAGAGTTGGGAAGATCCCTTGGGGGAGGCCATGGCAACTCACTCCATTATTCTTGCCTGGAGAATCCCCAAGGATGCAGGAGTCTGGTTTTCTAAGTAAAAAATTGTTTTCTTAACAGAGTCAGTTAACTGGCATCTACTGCTAATTATGCTAATCAAATCTAAACTGCAAGGCAAGTGATAGTACACATAATTTGTGTTGTTCATTTTTCAATAAGAACACTAGAGAAATTATAAAGTTTTTATCACATTTAAAACAGATCTGATTTATATCTAAATTTATGAAAGTGATAAATATGTTAATATTTTAATATAGGAGTTTGGATAAAGAGAGGGCGGTGCTACTACAACGCCGGAAAAGGGAAAATATGTCAGGTAGGTAAAAAGGATCTATAGTAAATGAACTTTAGTATGACTGAGAGAATAAGTGGCCTGCATGTTTTTAGTCAGATGTAAACCCCTGGCTAATGAACATTGGTTATATGTATAATTTATTATCTCAGGTATACATTTTAAATATTCTTTTTTATAGATCTTATAGAACAGTAATATTTATTTTAGAAAATATGGAAAACAAAATAAAAATTTAAAACATATTTTTGTGCACATAGATAACCTATTGGTTTAAAGAAGTAAAATATGTTTGTTCTTTAGAAAGATGGTGATCCATTAGTTGATCATATGGGATAGTATTTATTTTATTTTTAGGAATAGGATTTAAAAGTTTAACATATGCTAAACTTTCACTGTGGCTTTTAAAACATGTTAACGCCAATACAACTGATTTTGAATAATGATAAGTTTTTTTAACTGTTTGATGGATATTTAAATTATTTCTAGCATTTTTGTTTTGTCTTGTTTTTGTTATTACAAATAGGAAGGTCAATGAAACGCTTATAGATAAGGTGTTTTTTGTGTTTTTTTTGTATGTGTCCCATTTTATCTTTGGATAGATCTCTAGATATGGGGTTGCTGGGTGAAAAGGGTAAGTGCATATATAATTTTGCTAGATATGGCTCAATTCCCCTTCATAAAGAATTTTTAATTACAGACACTGGCAATGTTTGTAGGTGTCTGTTTCCCATGGTCACACCATCTGAGTACCTTGTCAGATTTTGTATCCTTTCTAGTTTAATGGTTAAGAAATACATTGTAATTTGTATTTAAATGTGTCTTACTATGAGTGAGGAAGTGGGGGGAAAAGGTTTATTCTTCAGAAAGATAGAGAAATAATAGTTTTTTCATGTAGAATGGTATTTTATTGTTTGAAATAGAAATATTATTTATGCAGTAATTTTTATTTTGCCTTTGAAGATGGTGATACCAGTGCAACTGAGAGTGGTGATGAGGTTCCTGTGGAATTATATACTGCATTTCAGCATACCCCAACATCGATTACTTTAACTGCTTCAAGAGTTTCTAAGGTTAATGATAAAAGAAGGAAAAAAAGTGGGGAGAAAGAACAAAATATTTCAAAATGTAAAAAAGTAAGTTTTTTCTGTTTTGAAGATGACTAGACAGGGAGTGACAGTTTTACAGGAAAGAGAATTTGGATAGTATTAATAGCTAGAAAAGGTAGCAAGATCAAGTTTAATTTTAAAAAACTCTAAAAAATTTTAATGTACTTTAAAGACTGAAATGGAGTGGAGAAAAATGTTTGCAAACTGCTTTGAAATCATCACTATGATGAGACTAGTTATAGAAATGCAAAAGATAAGTTTTAAGGTAAGATTTAGTGAAAGTTGCCATTCTATAAAACAGAAATAAGCGTGGTAAATTTGTAGTAGCTTATAAATGGGTAGAGGTTTGTAGCTGTCTCTGAATCATGATTAATCATTTTATAAGGCTACACATTTGTTGAGTTTCTTACTATCTAGATTTTTCTCACTTAAATTTTTGTATTAAAATATCACCAGGATATGGCAGAAAACTGTAAAGAGTGAAATTATACCTAGATATAAAATGAAGTTTTACCCCCCCAAACATTGTTTTTTTTGGAGTAATTCTTTATGATATTTGATTATTTAATAGGCAGCATGTACTTTTAAGTACATTTTTCCATTTTCTAATTTCACCTTCCTATTTAAAATAAGTCTTGATTTATTAGTAGTCTTGATTAACTATTAGTAGTCTTCACATATATGTCTCTCTAATTTTGCTTCTCTATACAACTGTTACCAAATTCTACCTCTGTTTTCTGACATGTTATCCTTACACTGTTCCCTTCATTACTACAGTATTCTTTTCTCTGTCTTTATCTTTTAAACTCCTATTCTACTTTGAGGCCCATCTGAAGCACTGCTTTTTCAATGAAATTTGCTTTTCTCCTATCAAAAATGATCATCTTTCTTCGTATTTCATCATGGCACTTGAACCTGTTATTATAGCACTTAATCACATTCTGCTTTATTTCATTGTTACTTTCCTCATCTCAGAGTATAGTGTACAGAGGAAGAGATCATCTGTTAAGTGCATTTTACAATTTAGGAAGTCATGTTTAGGTATTAATGATTTTTTTCTCTCATGCTGAATTAGTAATACTTGATAAGGATTAGGAAAAAAAAATCTCAGAACTGGGCATAAAGATCTAGTTTGCTTTGCTGTTATGTTTTTACTACTATTGGGGCAATATGTAGTTAAAAATTGGCTTTTTATTCAACCTGTTGTTATGGCTGATTGTTAAAAATGTGAATGGTGTTCACAGTAGACATTCTGGACAGATGACATTTAAAAAATACTCATAAACACCTAGTAAGGTGTTGGTTGGTGTTTTAGCAGTTCAGAACTTTGACATGAAGTGTTAACACTGTTAGAGACATAGATTGTGTATTGTGACCCATATATGAGGAGTTTAAAAATTTTATTAATTGTTAAAATTTTCCGATTTTACTTGAAAATAATTTTTTACACTTGATATTAATTTTTTCATGAAATTATTGTCCGCACATATTACTTACAAATGTTCTTTTATTATTTTCTTTCAGTGTTTCCTCTGTAAACCAAACTTGTATCTTCTTTCATCATACTTCAGTTTTTTCTTTTGTTTCAGCTGCATAGCCATTATGCAGGTTTAAAATCTGTAAATCATCTTCAGTCTTTGACATTCACTCTTGATTTTTCCTTTGGAATGTCTCTTCGCTGTGTTCTTATTTTTCTTCCTTTTCCTACAAACCCAGTCTATGCCCTCATTCCCTCATAGTAGTATAGTAATACCTTCTTTAATTTCTCCAACTTTATCCTCTTTCCACTTCAGTCATTCTGCACTTGGATATGACATTTTCTACAAATACTGTTTTATATCACTTCTCTGCATGCTAAGTTGCTTCAGTTGTGTCCACCTCTTTGCTACCCGATGGAACATAGTCTGCCAAACTCCTCTGTCCATGGGATTTCCCAGGCAAGAATACTGGAGTGGGTTGTCATTTCCTTCTCCAGGGGATCTTCTCAACCCAGGGATCAAACCCATGTCTCTTATGCCTCCTGCATTGGCAGGCGGGTTCTTGGCACCACCTGGGAAGCCCTTCCCTGTTGAGAGGTATTTCATAGATTCCTCCATCATAGTGAAGATCTTAAAGTATTTAAGCCAGAATCTTAAAATCTGACTGACTTTCATGACCTAATTTTACAGTTTTTTAACCAGTCTTACGTCATACTGTTTTTAGTAGGTACAAGTGTGGTATACTAGTTTTTTTTTTAATGCGACATATTTTTGCTTATTGCATGCCTTCTTTCTTATTTCTTTAGTACCAGAATTGTGTTCAGTTTTCCACATGGCTGAACAAAGCCATTTTCTGCGTTCCTAGCTCTTTCCCCAAGTTTTATGTGAAGATTCTTTGCTGCTCTTACTGCTTCTGCTTCTCCTCCTCCTCCTCCTCTCTTTTAACAAAACTTGCTCTCTTCCAACATACAGTCTGCACACAAACTTGGAATTTAAATTTGGAACGATATTGCTTACTCTAGGTTTAATGTTTGTTAATCTCTGTAAATACAGAGTTAATCTCTAAATACACTCACTCTGTGGAGTGGAGTGGTGAAGTGAGTCTTAAATTCCACTTTAGAATGTGGCAGAATAGAGAGTTCCCATTAAATATTAGTTAAGTACAATTCTGTTTACCACATTGCTTATTATTTGAGTCCCGATAGGTACTCAAATATTACTTGCTAGTTGACCTAGAAAATTAAGGTAATAACAAAATTGTTTTATCACCACCCCAAATCTTTGCTCATGACTTAAAACTACTATAATATTTTTAAAACCTTCCAACTTTTATCAAGTGTTTTTCCATGATTGTATTTTAATATTGAGCAAATAGAAAATTTAGACATTTTCTTAGCATTATATATATATACATATTTTCATGTTTTTACATTGTCTGTATTTATTTTTATTAGTAGTTTAGTGTTCTAGTAGATGATTTTACTTCAATATTCCCTTAGTTCTGGCTATATTGGCTTTTACCATATTTTGTGTAATTATGCAATTTCAAGAAAAAGCTTGAGTGAGCTCATTCTTAGATATTAATTTATCCAGTTTTTAAAGATCTAACTCAGAATGCTGTGTTATTTCAGGCCTTTCGTGAAGGATCTAGGAAATCATCAAGAGTTAAGGTAAACACATTGAATCTAAGCCCTTATTATCAATTGTCAAGTATCTAAAAACTTACTAAGTGGTTGCTTGGTCATAGTCTTTCATTAATGCTCTCCCCATTCTGTGTCATTTCATTGTTTATTATCTTTATGAAATGAAGTGGGAAGAAGTGGGACCATAGAGAATTCTAATTGGATTAAAGTTTATTAACACTGTTAACATTAAACAAAAAGAGATACATAAGTAATTTCTAATATTGATTCATTTTTCATTTATCATTGTATTCCATGTCTCTAGTGCCACTTTTTTTTAGTATACTAGACATATAAAATTAGAGAAGGAAATGGCAACCCACTCCAGTACTCTTGCCTGGAAAATCCCATGGATGGAAGAGCCTGGTAGGCTACAGTCCGTGGGGTCGCAAAGAGTCGGACCCGACTGAGCGACTTCGCCTTCACCTTCAGACATATAAATGCAAAATCATACTTGGAATTTGAAATTTTGCTCTTCTACATAGTTTGAATTCTAGGGATTTAGTCAAGTCAGTAGTTATAAAATACTTTGAAATCACCATAGATTCACCATGTAAGTACAAACTTGTTACTTGTACCTTGAATTAATTAGTATACATCCTTAATTTTGTAGATGCCGGGATTGCTGAGAGAAGCAAGCCCAGCCCCTCACCCCCCAACCCTCCCACCCTCCTCCAACTCTGCCTTCCCTTAAAAGATAGGTTTGTGTTGGATGATAGAGGTCAGCTACACAGTGTTACTCTTAGGTTTCTAGGATAGGTGGTAAAGGAAAATAAGTATCTCAAGTTGGCAGATATTAAAATAGGATGTGGGAAGAATGTTAGAATCTGTTGTCCCCATAGTATAAAGTGTAATAATTATTAATTACCTCATATTCCTGAAAGAGAGATCATTAAGTAGTTGTCAAATGATTTGTTTTTCTTAAGAATGTTAATACATGGTGTTGGCAACATACTGCAAGTCCAAAGTTTTATAAAATGTTCTTTATATGTTAAAGTTGGGTATTTTATATTTACCATGTTCAATTTGTATTTATGGTATTTTTTCTGATGCCAGAGTGGCGATCTGAAAAAGGGTTTTATAGTAAACTCTTGGATCTATTGATCCTTCAGTGGTTTTCCTTTCTTTCCACTTTATTTAATCTGAATATCAGACTTAATGAGGAAGGAGCATCTTTTACTTAACTGAAATATGTTTTCATTTATTATGTAAGGAAGTGACTAAGGAATTAAAACTTTCAAAATGCTTTGTGCATCTTATGAAAATTTTTTTCTTAACTTGAAGATGTCTGTTTATGATCATTATATTTCCAGTAAGTGATTCTGTCATATGTGAAAAAGAGATATAGAAGAGCTCTGATCCTCTTCTGTAGAGGAGGTTTTTTTTGGAAAGGGGAGCAAAAAAGAAAAAAATTTAAATGGACTAGATTTCTTTAATAGAGGTGATAAAAATCTTAATATGTAGTTATGTAAGAGAAAGGTATCTATGTTATCACATATGGAATCTAAACAGTATGAATAAATACAACAAAATGGAAACAGACTTACAGAGAACAAACTCATGGTTACCAGTGGGAGAGAAGGGGACAAGGGTAAGATGGGGCTTAGAGGATTAGGAGTCACGAACTACTGTGTATGGAATAAATGAGCTACAAGGACAATAGTAAGCATGGGGGATATAGTCACTATTATATAAGAACTTCAGATGAAGTGTAATCTATACAAATTTTGAATCACTGATATACACTTCAAACTAATATAATATTGTGAATCAACTGTACCTCAATACAAATAATAGGTAGTTAAAAAAAAGTGCTTGTAGACTTTTGTGTCTGTATGTAATATATGAAAAACATTTTTGTATTACAGAACTATATTCACTGTGAAAAACTCTGAAAAAAAAATAAAGGCCAAAAATATGTAATGTTTCATATTTGTATAAATATATTATTGAGTGATCAATTATTAATGTGGAATACATGAGTCCATAAAATATCAATTAGTAAAATAAACCTATCAAATAGCTGAACAACTTACTATAGTTTGTTTCATTACAGAGAACATACTTTTTTTTTTTAAGATACTTTTTGTAATAGTTTATTTACTTATACGTAAGGTGGGCTGTTGGTAAATTTTAGTTAAGTGTTACTGTACACATGTACATGTTTAACATGTACATATATAAAAATTATATATATATATAAAGCATATATAAAAATTTTCTTGAAATCTTTACATGATTTTAAAATTTCATACTTACATTAGGTTGTACACATTATGGAAGTTATCTTCTCATAAAGATGTTCAGTTCTGTAGAAATCAGAACAGCATTTACAAACAGCTTAATTGAAACTTTGTGTTAACTCTGTTATAAATTCACTATAAATTTGAATTATCAGTAAGATACAATATATGTTTTTGTTATCTGCATTAATTCATTTTCATCCTGAGATTACAAGTAACTGAGGGAGTCCGGTTTTAATAAATTTTTTAAATAATGTGGTAATTATGCCTTTCTATAAATTTTATTCCAGTGAGAAAAGGAATTCCCTTTTTGTTTCATAAAATCTATTGAGAGGTTGTAACTTTTCACTACTTAGCATTTAGCATTCTTTTTTTTTTAATTGGAGTATTGTTTTACAGTGGTATGCTTCTGCTATACAGCAAAGTGAATCAGTTTTACATATACATATATACACTCTTTTTTTTTCCATATAGGTCATTATAGAGTATTGAGTAGAGTTCCCAGAGTATTGAACATTGAATAGGTCCTTCTTAGTTATCTGTATTTTATATTAGTATATATGTCAATCCCAATCTTCCAATTTATTCCTCCCCTGACCCTTTCACCCTTGGTAACCATAAATTTGTTTTCTACATCTGTGACTCTATTTCTGTTTTGTAAATAAATTCATTTGTACCATTTTTAAGATTCCACATATAAGTGATATTATAATTGTCTTTCTCTGTCTTATTTTGCTCAATCTGACAGTCTCTCCATCCATGTTGCTGCAAATGGCATTATATTTTGTTCTTTTTAGGGCTGAGTAATATTTCATTTTATATATGTACCACATCTTCTTTATCCATTCATTTGTAGACAGACATTTAGGTTGTCTGTTCCTGGATATTGTATATAGTGCTGCAGTGAACAATGGGGTGCCTGTATCTTGTCGGATTATGGTTTTCTCTGGATATATGCCCAGGAGTGTGGGACTGCTGAATCGTATGGTAGCTCTATTTTTACTTTTTATGGAACGTCCATACTGTTCTTAATAGCAGCTGTAGCAATTTATATTTCCACCAGCAGGATTGGAGGATTCAGTTTTCTCCACACCCTCTTCAGCATTTATTGTTTGTAGACTTTTTGACAATGGCCTCTCAGACCAGTGTGAGGTGATAACCTCATTTGATTTGCATTTCTGTAATGATTAGTGATGTTGAACATCTTTTCACGTGCTTTTTGGCCATCTGTGTGTCGTCTTTGGAGAAACGTCTATTTAGATCTTCTGCCCATTTTTTAATTTTTTTTTTTCAATTGAGCTGCATAAGCTGTTTATTTTGGAGATTAATCCCTTGTCAGTTACTTCATTTGTAAGTATTTATTTTCTCCCAGTCTGTAGGTTGTCTTTTTTGTTTTGTTTATGGTTTTCTTTGGTGCGCAAAAGTGTTTAAGTTCAGTTAGGTTCAGTTTTTTAAATTTTCATTACTATAGGAGGTGGATCAAAAAAGATATTGCTGTGGTGTAGCATTTAGCATTCTTAAACGTTTTAAACGGGGGTATGGAGGGGGCAAGCACTTAAGCTTAAAGGTCCTTGTTCACACTCTGTGAGAAGTGAATTTTATTCTTATGTAAAGTTTATCATGTGGACAATTCATTATAGATTTTGGAATTACACAAAAGTAAGATATCCGAGTATGTTTTTGTTACAAACATGGTAAAAGTTGAAGTATTATATCAGAAAATAAGTTTATACTTAATATGCAATATGTATAGTTTACGTATAATTGCAGATTTTTTTTTCTGGTTAAATACAACTGTGAGCATAGACTAGATATTGGTAGATTCAAAGAAGTTTTTCATATGCTGTCTTTTTTTAACTGTAGACTATTTTGGGGTGTTGCAGTTTTATTGATAGCTCCAATTTTGGCTACAGTAGTAAAAAGTTTCTGCTGTTCAGATTAATTCCCCTCCCTTCAGTTTTCCAAGTCGTGTGTCTGGCATCAGTATAAAATGTAGTAAGCTGCTCACTTTTTTTCCCACTGGGACCTACTTAGAAAGCCTATTATTATTTCTAGTTTATATTCTTTTATATAGATTGTCAGTGTGTGTGTGTGTGTGTGTGTGTAAATACTTAAAATCCAGATATTAATGCTCAGTTTGCTGTGATTTTAGGGCTCAGCTCCGGAGATTGATCCTTCATCTGATGTTTCAAATTTTGGATGGGAGACAAAAATGAAAGCGTGGATGGATCAATATGAAGAGGCAGATAATAACCAATATAGTGAGGGTGTTCAGAGGGAGGCACAAAGAATAGCTTTGAGATTGGGCAATGGAAATGACAAAAAAGAGATTAAATCAGATTTGAATACCAACAATTTGATCTTCAAACCTCCTGTAGAGGTAAATACATCATTTGCCAAAAGATGATAGAACAAAAATGTTTTTCTGCTGTGTATTTTAAGTACTTAGACTGAATGCAGTCTGGTTTTATTTTATTTATTTGTTTAAGTTGTGCTGGGTCTGCATTGCTGTGCACGGACTTTCCCTAGTTGCAGCAAGCAGGAGTTACTCTTCACTGCAGTGCTCAAAGAGAAACTGCTGCAGTGGTTTCTGTGAGTGCCGAGCGCAGGCTCCAGGCCAGCGGGCTTCCGTGGTTGCAGTACATGGGCTCAGTACTTGTGGTTCATGAGCTTAGTTGCTCCAAGGCGTGTGGAATCTTCCCAGACCGGGGATTGAACTGTGTCCCTTGCATTGGCAGGCAAATTGTTAAGGAAAGTCCAGAAGCGATCTGGTTTAGTTAATCTTAACTCTTCTCCCATTGTAGAGCCATATACAAAAAAATAAGAAGATTCTGAAATCTGCAAAAGATTTGCCTCCTGATGCACTTATCATTGAATACAGAGGGAAGTTTATGTTGAGAGAACAGTTTGAAGCAAATGGATATTTCTTTAAGAGGTATACTTATTTTCCCATATTAGTTTTTTATAGTCAAGTATTGAATTTTTGACTAATTTAACTATAATGTGTTTTTTTGTTCTCTAAGTGATCAATTTAATATTTAAAATTATAGTGTTGTTGAACAGTGATTAATGACAACTTTTGAACCATGATAAATATAACAACAAAAAAGATGCAAATGCATTCCTTAGAATCTTACCCATCCTATTTTGTTGACAGTCTTAGAGCAATCTACTTAAAAATAGCAGTATAGGTAATGAAAATCTCTGATTACCTGATGTTACAAGGAACCCTTTCCATCTAGATTTGCTAGAACCTGCAAAGACCATTGGTGACCATGTCTGTCTTTTATCAGAGTATGTTAGATTTGGTCTTACTTTATTGTCACCACTTTCAAATCTGGCTTTCTTGGTACTGGAAGGACTTTGGAGGCCTCTATCATTTGTGATTTGGGGGATGGGAATTGATGTGATCTTATGATAGCCATTGCATCCCTGAGGTCTGGAAGTATTTTTCTCTCTCTAGGGAAATAACATTTTCAACCTATATACTATAATTATTTAAGTATTTTGTATTGTTATAACTTGTGTTACTTAAGTTACAAAAGATATACAAGAATCTTTCCCTTTTACTTAGCAGATTTGATCTGAAACAGTGCTGTGACTCAAACACTTAAATGGAGTGATAGGAACTTTAATGGCATCTCATTATGAATCCTTATGTAAAGGCAGTAGTCATTCCCTTTTTATCATTGTTTGTAAATTTGAATTCCCACCTTGAACTAATTAATTTTCTTTGGTTTAGGTAAGGTTATAGGAACAGGTAAAAATCTTATTAGCATGAATTAGCCTAGTGGTTAAGAATGGATTTTGGTATCAGATTGCTTATATTCAAATCTTGGCCTCCCTACTTAATATGAGTCTTTTAGAAATTTCTTAAATTCAAAATGTTAATAGTTCTAATGCATTTCTTTTTTCGTAGACCATACCCTTTTGTTTTATTCTATTCTAAATTTCATGGCCTAGAAGTGTGTGTTGATGCAAGGACTTTTGGGAATGAAGCTCGGTTCATCAGGCGTTCTTGTACACCCAATGCAGAGGTAAGCACACATAAATCCTTTGGGGAGGCAGGGGTAGGGAATGTATGGAATCTGAGTATTTAATTAAGCACAGAAGTCTGGTGGCCAAAAAAGATCACCAGTTTGTATCCATTGATGCATTTTCTAGTGCCTAGCATCTTTCCATTATAAAAATTAAGATGATAGTGGCTGTGAGGTCTTCAGTTACTTTGCACATTGAAGAAATGGTGATGTTCATTCTAAGAAAAACTATTGGACTTCTCTGTTCTGGAAGCTCTATTTATGAGTCAAATATATGCTCTGATTTGCTCAAACTTGATGACAAAGCTGAAAGCTAAAGTTGACTTTATATGTGCTTCTATAGTTTTTTTTTTTTTAGTTGTGTTTAGAAGTGGTATATAAAATATTTCTGGTTTGTTTTTTCTCATACCAAAATAAACATTTTATAGTTATATAGTGTTACAGCTAAGAGTGTAGGGTTTGAAGCCAGACTTATAGGTTCATGTCTTTTATTTGACTTAACTAGCTTTGCATCCTTGTCTGTGCTTCAGTTTTATTTGTAAAAAGATACTATGTGGACTAAAGGATTTAATACGTGTAGACTATGTACCTGGAACAGTGTGTACTGTAGAAAAGTATAGTGTTAAACTGTACTTTAACTGCTTACTTATAAATTGTATCATTATTTCTTTTCATTAAATCAAAGATGCCATCAGTTGTAAAACTCTCATTAAGAGATGTTAAAAGGTGAAAAAATGTGCATCATAGAACTGATGAAATAGAGTATTTTCATTTTGATGCTACTAGAGCCTGTATCAAACTTGCATTGATGTATACCTCCTTCCCAGTTGATAATAAATGTACAAGTCTTATAATTAATAGCATATTTTCCATGTTGTGTTTTGAGTTACTTTGAAAAGAATAGTTTTCAAAATTGCAAGATGAGATGCTTCTAAAGGTAGAAGATAATTTATAGAGATACAAAACTCCTTCTGGGTATTCTTTTAACTAACAGGTGAGGCATGAAATTGAAGATGGAACCATACATCTTTACATTTATTCTATACAAAGTATTCCAAAGGGAACTGAAATTACTATTGCCTTTGATTTTGACTATGGGAATTGGTAAGTTCAAGTCTGTTGTTTTGAAATAATTTCTGAATGTCCCTATAAAAATATGGGTATTGTCATTACTTTTATAGCATTTTATTTTTACTTACCATTAGGCAATTTAAAATACTTGGAAACAAACATTTTGGTATTAGCTTCCATTATAGCATGGTTGCTTAACTCTTCTAAGTTTTTCTTATTTATTTACTCTAAAAAATAAAATTTTATTCTAAAATTTATTCTAAATTTTCTTATTTATTGTTGTTATGTGATGCTTATAGTATAATAATTTGTAATCCTAATTCAGCAATACTGACATTGTTTATGTGAGAATTTTTTCCTTTTCTTTCTTGTATTTTAGGTAGGGTGTGCAATTTTAGTCATTCAATTAATTTGGTTAATCAATAGAAATGGATGATTTCACTTTTTCCCCTCAAAAGAAAAGAAAAATTGTGCCAAATTTTCTTTGCAATGTAGATTGAAAGGGTTTGTGGAGATCCTGCAAGGAAACTCTGAGAACTATTGTTCTGAAACACTAGGGGGTAAGAAAAGTTAATTCTGAGTATAAAAACTTCAATTTAAATTTTCAAAAAGCTTACTGTAAAAAATAGTAATACACAGGTCCATGTAGGGAGTTCCCTGGTAACCTAGTGGTTAGGATTCTGGGCTTTAACTGCCATAGCCTGGGTTCAGTCCCTGTTCAGGGAACTGGGATCCTGCAAGCTGTGTGCTCCCCCCAAAAAAGTCCATGTGCCTACTTTCCAAATTAAGAAAACAAACCACTGTCCACTGAAGGCCCTCTGTGTTTAGCAGCCAGATTGCATTTCTCTTCCCTCTTTCACCAGAGATAACTGCCATCTTTAATTTGGTGAATTAATGTTTTTACTGTCTTTAGATATCCCTAAATAGTAACCAGTAATTTTGTATGTTTTAAAAATTTATGTAAGTTACAATCTGTATTATTTGGCATTTATCTTTTCTCGTTCATTACTTTCATGAGACTCAGTTCTTTTGTTATATGTAGCTTTGGTTCATTACTTTGACTGCTGATGTTATTTATCCATTCCACTATTGATGGGCCTTTAGATTTACAAAAAATGCTGCATGTGTACATGTTCTCCCCGTGACAGGCACCTAGAGGTAGAATTGTTAGGTTGTAGAATGTGTCCAAACTCAGTTTTTACCAGATAAGGATGCATGACCAGTTTATATTCCCATAGTTTTACTTCCTTGCAGCACTTCTTTACTGTACAACTTAAAAAATCAAAGTTAATCCATGTAGTATCTTTAAAAGTTTGTGTGGTATCTATTTTACATGGAGACATTTTTAATGCCCATTATGTTTTCTCAATGAAATCTCTCTTTCTTCAGTGTGCATCTCTACTTGATTGTTGGAGTCAGATTTCTCCTGATAACTAAAGTATTTGCTTTTAGGCTCTTTCTTCCCACGGCCCCCCACTCCCCCCCACCCCACCCCACCCCCCCAAGGTGGGAAATTTAGCATAATGGCTCTTTGCTCATTGCTTTGAGAGACTGTTTCCCGTAGTGGGTAAAAACACAAACATTTTATAATATGACTCTCTGGTTTCAAATCCTAGCTCAGTGACTTATATTAGGTATACAACTTTGAACCTGTTTCGTCATCTCTCTACCTCATTACCTCATTATGAGAATAATACCACCTTACAGGAATGTTTAGAAGAATAAGTTAACACACGTAAAAAGTTTCAAACAGTTCCTGGTACAAAATAAGTGCTGAATAAATATTACCTGTTGCCACTGTTACTGTTTGCAGTTCTACTTTCCTAAAATCACAAAAAAAATACCCAGAAAGAGTTAGTTTCTATTAATACCTGATTTGGAGAGTTGAAGGGTAGAGCATAATGTTTGAATTCTATCCTTGATTCATAGAATTAGGCAGTTTTATTTTGTATCTTTCTACCAGTGTTGATCACTGATCAGTGCAAAGAAATAGAGGAGAACAATAGAATGGGAAAGACTAGAGATCTCTTCAAGAAAATTAGAGATACCAAGGGAACATTTCATGCAAAGTTGGGCTCAACAAAGGACAGAAATGGTATGGACCTAACAGAAGCAGAAGATATTAAGAAGAGGTGGCAAGAATACACAGAAGAACTGTACAAAAAAGATCTTCATGACCCGGATAATCACAATGGTGTGATCACTCACCTAGAGCCAGATATCCTCTAATGTGGACTGAAGTGGGCCTTAGGAAGCATCACTGCGAACTAAGCTAGTGTAGGTGATGGAATTCCAGTTGAGCTATTTCAAATCCTAAAAGATGATGCTGTGAAAGTGCTGCACTCAGTATGTCAGCAAATTTGGAAAACTCAGCAGTGGCCACAGGATTGGAAAAGGTCAGTTTTCATTCCAATCCCAAAGACAGGCAATGCCAAAGAATGGTCAAACTACCACACAGTTACACTCATCTCACACGCTAGTAAAGTAACGCTCAAAATTCTCCAAGCCAGGCTTCAACAGTATGTGAACCGTGAACTTCCAGATGTTCAAACTAGTTTTAGAAAAGTCAGAGGAACCAGAGATCAAGTTGCCAACATCCATTGGATAATTGAAAAAGCAAGATAGTTCCAGAAAAACATCTATTTCTGCTTTATTGACTATGCCAAAGTCTTTGACTGTGTGGACCACAATAAACTGTGGAAAATTCTGAAAGAGATGGGATTACCAGACCACCTGAGCTGCCTCTTGAGAAATCTGTGTGCAGGTCAGGAAGCAACAGTTAGAATTGGACATGGAGCAACAGACTGGTTCCAAATAGAGAAAGGAGTGTGTCAAGGCTATATATTGTCACCCTGCTTATTTAACTTATATGCAGAGTATATCATGAGCAACGCTGGGCTGGATGAAGCACAAGCTGGAATCAAGATTGCCGGGAGAAATATCAATAACCTCAGATATGTAGATGACACTACCCTTATGGCAGAAAGTAAAGAAGAACTAAAGAGCCTCTTGATGAGAGTGAAAGAGGAGAGTGAAAAAGTTGGCTCAAAGCTCAGCATTCAAAAAACTTAAGATCATGGCATCTGGTCCCATTACTTCATGGCAGATAGATGGGGAAACTGTGGCAGACTTTATTTTCTTGGGCTCCAAAATCACTGCAGATGGTGGCTGCAGCCATGAAATTAAAAGACACTTAATCCTTGGAAGAAAAGTTATGACCAGCCTCGACAGCATATTATAAAGCAGAGACATTACTTTGCCAACAAAGCTCCCTCTAGTCAGGGCTATGGTTTTTCCAGTAGGCATGTATGGATGTAAGAGTTGGACTATAAAGAAAATGGTTAGTATCGAAAAATTGATGGTTTTGAAATGTGGTGTTGAAGAAGACAATCTTGAGAGTCCCTTGGACTGCAAGGAAATCCAATCAGTCCATCCTAAAGGAAATCAGTCCTGAATATTCATTGGAAGGACTGATGTTGAAGCTGAAACTCCAATAGTTTGGCCACCTGATGCGAAAAGCTGACTCTTTAGAAAAGATCTTGATGCTGGGAAAATTTGAAGGCAGGAGGAGAAGGGGATGACAGAGGATGAGATGATTGGATGGCATCACCGACTTGATGGACATGAGTTTGAGTAAACTCGGGGAATTGGTGGTGGACAGGGAGGCCTGGTGTGCTGCAGTCCATGGGGTTGCAGGGAGTCAGACACAACTGAGCCACTGAACTGAACTGAACCAGTGTTGAACATGAGATGAGCAGGACTATTAGAAACTTGGAAAAATCAATTATTTTATATTTTGCTGCTGCTGCTAAGTTGCCTCAGTTGTGTCCAACTCTGTGCGACCCCATAGATGGCAGCCCACCTAGCTCACCCGTCCCTGGGATTCTCCAAGCAAGAACACTGGAGTGGGTTGCCGTTTCCTTCTCCAATGCATGAAAGTGAAAAGTGAAAGTAAAGTCACGAACAAACATTAAACTATTCAAAACATGCAAAGTGGGAGACTTCTCATTATGTAGCTCCAGTTTCGGCATTCAACCTTTATCCAGGAATAGAACTAATAAATCTTGGTGGTAGACATATAGAAGGCAGAAAGTTAAGAAAATTGAAGAGCTGAAAGTGTGGTCTTTGGACTCAGATACACCTGTATTTGACTGTCTTCCTTACTACTTAATGTATGACTTTGGACAAGATACTAACCCTCTGAGTTTTAATCTCATCTGTAAAATTGGAGTAATGATTATCACTACTGTGAAGATAAGAGAATGAATTATTTTTTCAAGCTTCCATTTATTTGAAAGAGGGAATACGTAAGGGCAAAAGGAATTAAGACTCAGTTTTTTTTTCAAGGTAGCTTTTTAAAGAACTCTGGTTATTGAAATTATTTAAGACAAACTAGTTAAGGTTTGGTATTTATTTACCTAGCATTTTTTAATTTAAGTCACATTTAGAGTATTTATCATATTCTGCATATATATTTTATAACATGCTGAAGTAAACTTTTTTTTTTTGGCCTTGATATAAGCCGTGGTATCATTTTACTTAAAAAGACTCAGTTTTAGCTTACAGTTTTGTTTTGTTTTTTTCCTTCTATAAACCATCACTGGTGATCCTTATGACTGGTTCTTCTAACTTTTATATTGGTTTTATGAGAAAATAAAATTTATTTTGTCATAGTTACCAGGGATGAAAATTAGTGAAAAGGAGTGCTTATGATTAGTAACAGCATAGAGTTTTGTAGAGATATAGCTTAAGATGGATTAGAAAATTTTACAGTTTATGTCTTGAATAAATATTTAAGTGATTTTCTTTCCAGTAAGTACAAGGTGGATTGTGCATGCCTCAAAGAAAATTCAGAGTGCCCCGTTCTGAAACATAGTTCTGAATCCACGGAGAACATCAACAGCGGTTATGAGACCAGAAGGAAGAAAGGCAAAAAAGAAAAGGATATTTCAAAAGAAAAAGACACACAAAATCAGAATATTACTCTGGATTGTGAAGGAACAACGAACAAAATGAAGAGCCCAGAAACTAAACAGAGAAAGCTTTCTCCACTGAGACTATCAGTATCCAATAATCAGGTACTGAATTTTTTTATTTCAGGACTAACTGGGTTTTGTTTTGTTTTGTTTTCCACATTTTAGTTATGTATTTATTTTTATTTTTGCTTGTACTGAGTCTTTGTTGATAAGTGCAGGCTTCTCTCATATTGGGAAGTGGGGGCTACTCTTCATTGTGGTGCATGGGCTTCTCACTGCAGTGGCTTTTCTTGTTGTGGAGCACAGATTCTAGGCAAACAGCCTCAGTAGTTGTGGCTCGTGGGCTCTATAGACACAGACTCCAGTAGTTGTGGTACCTGGGGTTAGTTGCTCCACGGCATGTGGAATCTTCCTGGACCAGGGATCAAACCTGTGTCCCCTGCGTTGGCAGGCAGTTTGTTATCCACTGTACCACTAGGGAAGTCCTCTACTGACTCTTGATGACAGAAATTAACAGAAGAAAATTAATTTGTCATATTTAAAACTTTTTTATGTAAAATAGCTTAAAATTAAGTTCATTCTATTATTTAATGAAGTATACTTATAGAGCACAAATTCTGCTAGAATTTGTACAATATTTGTTAAACTATTAAGGAACAGCTCACACAGCAAATCCTTGTAGAATTGAATATAAGATTTTTCTAAGACTGGGTAATTTAAGCATTTTTTCCAGATGACACTGTTCTTATGTTTATAATAAATGTTCTTACTTATTAAGAACTCTAAAAGTCTTAAGCCATAATGTTTCTTTTAATTTGGGACATGCATGCATGTGTGCTTGCTAAGCCACTTCAGTCATGTCCAACTCTGCGACCCTAGGGACTATAGCCCGCCTAGCTCCTCTGTCCATAGGGTTCTCCAGGCACGAATACTGGAGTGGGTTGCCATTCCCTCTTCCAGGGGATCTTCCTGACCCAGAGATCAAACCCCTGTCTCTTAGGTTTCCTGCATTGGCTAGCAGGACGTAGGTTCTTTATAGCTAGCGCCACATGGGAAGCCCAATATCTGGGACATAATGAAATCAATTCTGTAAGTGTGACATAAGATTTTTGAGAGGAAATTCTCTTAAAAATATGTAAGATAAATTTGGGGAAAGAAAAGAGTTTGGCCTATTCTTCTGCTTCACAAAGTATTTTGTTATATGCCCTCTAAACAAGTGGAAAGACCTTTTAAATGTGAAGATTAAGATTTTATTCATCTCCAGTGTCTTATTTTCATAAGTTTCCCTTAAGTTTTAAATTGAACAGATATTTACCGAGCACGTGGTATTTGTGGGCACTAGGTTTTGTGAAATAATATATATGTTTATGTGTTGGGAAGAATATAAACCTAAGGCTTTGTGGTTTCTATAGATAAAAGAATATTACTGACTAGAATTTTTAAAAACAACATTATTTGATTGAAGGATTTTGAAAAGTTTCCTGAATTAAGAAACCAGTTATAAATTTCTGAAATGAGCTTAAGAACAATTTTTATGTTTAATTAGTTCAGGATTGAAAGTTATTTAAAATACATTGTTCAGTGTGTCTAGTTTGTAGATGGAGGAGTAGATGCTTAAAGCAGTCATTTCCATCTTTCAGGAACCAGATTTTATTGATGATATAGAAGAAAAAACTCCCATCAGCAATGAGGTAGAAATGGAGTCTGAGGAACAAATTGCAGAGAGGAAAAGGAAGATGGTAAGTTGGAAGGCCAGTAGCAGCTTCACGCTGTCACTTGTGTTTAGTGACATTGTTCTTCCCAGAATACTCGTTGCTGCCTTTAGGTGGGTCTTTACCCTGTTCTTTGAAATTAGCAAACAGGATGGTGTCACCGAGCATTTCTGTTTGGCTTTGTCATTACCATTCAAGTAACTTCCACTAATCTTTTGTATTTTTACTGTATGTTCACTAGACAATTTAGAATTTGTAACATTTATGAAATACTTTTAACATTTTTGAAGCAGTGTACTGTTAATAAATTTTAATGCCAGAATTACTGTTCAAAATGTTTTTTATTATTTAAATGTATCTTTTTTTCTTCATAATTTAATGTAAAACAAAAATGGAGTTTAAAAGATTATAAAAAAATAAAAGATTATAAAAGCACTAACATTTATGCAAAAAGATACTGGCAACTGCTATTTCTGTATCTCATACTGCTATCATAAAATAAGGTTTTCATTAAAATAAGTTTGGCATTTATACTCCTTGTACTATTTATTTGCAAATACCTGTATAAAAGTTAGGACAGATATTTTCTTAAAAATCCATGGTATTTTAGCAATTGATATAATGTCTAGGCCAGTTAAGAAAATACTGTGGTATAGTTTGCCTTAAGATTTGAAAATGTCTTTATTTACCAGCTGATGATCGTAGTGTGGGTTTTCCCCACTCCCTTTTTATATACTTCCTCATTCCCTGTTTCAGTGATCTTAATGTTGTTTCCTGGACTCTCAAGTGTCACTGGACTTAGTGGTAGCGTCTTTGGATCTTGGTCGTTTGTAGGCCTGCTTAATGTAACTGTTCTGTTGCCTTGATGGTCATTTCTCTAACACTGATGTATTGTTGATATTCAAAACTGCAAAAGCGATGCCAGACTGTTCCACAGCCTTGGGGTTTCAGAAGCACTGCTCTGATAGGACAAGGGTAGTGTTAGGAATAGGAGAGAAGGAAAACAAAGGAGAAAAAATATTGGTGGTTGCTTATAAAGAAAAAGGAGTTTTACCTCTTACATAGAGAAATTATCTTGACCCTTTTCTAAGATTCAGTTACATCTAATAAATTACTTGTACCTATCCCAAATACCTATGGCCCTTTTTAAACTTGATTTTCAATATTGGCCTGTTTCATTCCACAATTGCCACAGCCTTGTCTTTGCAATAATCCTGGAGAAGCTTTAAGAAGATCACTTTATGCTATGACTGGTTTCTGTTTGAGACATGCATCTGGTAAAAATATGGCTTTAAAGGATATAACAGTGCTTGGGGACTGTGGGGGTGGGGATGGGGGCTGGAGATGGGCAATGGGGAAAAAAAAAGAAACTCAAACCTGGAGATTTGTTATATGACTCTGGGGTTGATTTAAAAATACTTTCTTCTTTTAGTATTGCAGAAGTTAGGGAAACCCATAACATTCTCATTTTTAGATCCCAGTAGAAAATACAAATGCCTTTTATTGAATATGATGGAAGTTTGAATAAGTAGATAAAAATGCGTTCTTGGGAATCCATTTTTGTCCTGATTTTGTCTACTAGTATGCTATATTGACAAATGAATACTTCATGTTTTTGTATCTATTTTAGCATACTCATTTTAATATCAGTATTCTTCATAGGATGAAACAAATGTCAGTATTAGGAATTTGTCTGGCATCTTGAAGGGGTGTGAAATTTTTTTATTGAAGTATAGTTGATGTACAGTGTTAAATAAGCTACAAATGGACAATATAGTGATTCATAATTTTTAAATGTTTAACTCCATTTATAGTTATTACAGGACATTGGCTATATTCCCTGTGTTGTACATTATATCTTTATAGCTTATTTTATACCTAGCAGTTTGTACCTCTTAATCCCCTACCATTATATTTCCCCACCTCCTCCTCTTCTCTCCCCACTGGTAATTACTAGTTTGTTTTTTTATATCTGTGAGTCTGCTTTTTTCTTATATTCACCAGTTGTATTTTTTAGATTCCACATGTAAGTGATAACATAAGAGTATTTGTTTTCCTCTGACTTATTTCACTTAGCATAATATCCTCCAAGTCCATTCATGTTGCTATAAATGGGAAATTTTCATTTTTTATGGGTGAAGAGTATTCCATTGATGTGTGTATGCACGTGCATGTGTGTATCACATCTTTATCCATTTCTCTGTTGATGGACACTTAGGTTGCTTCTGTACCTTGACAATTATAAATAATGCTGCTGTGAACATTGGGATACATGTATATTTTCAAATTAGTGGTTTTGTTTCCTTTTAAATACTGAGAAATGGAATTGCTGGATCATAGTTTCAATTTTTTGAGGAACCTCCATACTGCTTTCCTTGGTGACTGCACCAATTCACATTCCCACCAGCAGTGTATGAGCGTTCCCTTTTGTCATAGGCAACAGTGTGTGACAGTCATGGAGTTCTCCAGGCCAGAATACTGGAGTGGGTGGCCTTTCCCTTCTCCAGGGATCTTCCCAACCCATGGATTGAACCCAGGTCTCTTGTATTGCAGGCAGATTCTTTATCCGCTAAGCCACAAGGGAACCCTGAGAATACTAAAGCCTATCCCTTGTCCAGCGGATCTTCCAGAGTTCCCTTTTGAAATAAGTTATTTTAAAATCCTTGGCTCTGTAACCTGTAGCCTTCAAAGTCACTGTAATGTTGTTTATTGTCATTTCAATATTTGCCTTGATGTTTTAATTATAGAATTTTTGCTATACTCAAATGATGAGAATGCAAAAGCATGCATCTTAAGAATTCATAAGCAGTTGCCATGACCCCCCAAGTATTACTATTTGTAGTATATTCTGAAATATTTTGCTTAGAAAAGTTTAAATGCTAATCAGTCTTTATTAACCTACACACTTCCCTGATAGCTCAGTTGGTAAAGAATCTGCCTACAATGCAGGAGATCCTGGTTCGATTCCTGGGTCTGGAAGATCTGCTGGAAAAGGGATAGGCTACCCACTCCTGTATTCTCAGGCTTCCCTTATGGCTTAGTGGATAAAGAATCTGCCTGCAATACAAGAGACCTGGGTTTGATCCCTGGGTTGGGAAGATCCCCTGGAGAAGGGAAAGGCCACCCACTCCAGTATTCTGGCCTGGAGAATTCCATGGATTGTATAGTCCATGGGGTCCTAAAGAGTAGGACACAACTGAGTGACTTTCACTTTCTTCATAGTCTAGTGTTTGCCTTTTACACTAGGTTATAGGCTAGGTTATCATCAGTAATGAGAAAGATAGGTCAACTCCTGAGAAACTTAGGTCAATCTCATTTAAATTTTCTCCTGGACAGGACAGACTTTAAATCATTATAATAGGAAATACCAGTCCTCATGAGATTGGGGTATAAAGAGAGTCAGACTTTCCTCCCCTTTAAGTACCATGTAATATCCCAATTCAAATATACTTCAGCTTATCCTTTTGTAGTACAGCTTGAACCATATGAAATTTTTGAGGATAGTTTTTACTTACAAAAATGGCAGTTCCATACACAATATTAGTATGTTGGTTAATATTAGTATGTTGTTTGGTCTCCAAAAATAGCACCAGTGTCTTTTATGTATTTTGGTTGCTACTTAAGAGTGGAAGACAATGTCTCTGCCTTCAACGGTTAGAATGCAGCAAGAAGTGTGGTAAAGGAGAGACAAGATTGGTAACTTAACGGCTGGAGGGTTCAGAGGCCATTTCTTGAACTAGGTAGAATTTACAATGGACCTTATGATGTTTAGTAAATAAGTACAGATTAGTTTGTGGCTCAATTGTGTGAAATTGAATGGGTGGTTATTTCTCTAGGGGAAATAGCCTGGAGGTGGTTATATGATAAATCACATTTGGCTGAATTTATAGGCTAGCTTTTTGGGTGAGGTGTGGGG
Organism: Odocoileus virginianus; assembly: GCF_023699985.2. Lineage (NCBI taxonomy): Eukaryota > Metazoa > Chordata > Mammalia > Artiodactyla > Cervidae > Odocoileus > Odocoileus virginianus. The sequence goes on along the minus strand of NC_069674.1, from coordinate 69,016,992 downwards.
AGGGATATAGGGTAGTAAGATTGGTTGGTTGTAGATCATATGAAATGCTGAATGATTAAGATTTGGAAGAATATTCAAATCATTATGTGGCTAGGATAGGAAGCCATTCTTTTATTAACAGTTTCCTTTTTCCTTCATTATGGTTTGTCCCATCCCCTCCCTTTAAGAATTTACTACCTGCTTACAAAAGCTAACTTGGGGCTAAATGATGTGGAAGTAAACAGATGGTTATTAGACATTTTTTCTTTAGCAAGAGATTCTTCTTTATCAGTGGGCTGAAACTGACTTGGGAGAATCTTACAGTCATCCTAGTTAAGCTGAAATACAGTGGGTTAAAATACAGTAAGTTGTAATTCAGCTGGTTGCTTATACTTACCTGGTTCTAAAACCGAGACTACTGAATAGACTCCCCCAGTTCCTTGGTAGTTGAGGTTAGGTGTGAGGTTAATCTTGTGAGAGGTTAAGTGTATAGAAGGGGGTTTGATATTGGGAAGCTCACCTTATTTTGATGAACTAACAGGTGATAAAAACTATAAAACTTTTGAAAGATTTAAATTAAAAAGGTTTACTTCCCCTCTTCTGCCCCATTTATAATTAAATGAAAATAACTTTCTTTATATATAGTATCTTCTAATATTGTGTTTTCAAAATAATTTTCTACAACCTTATGGAAAGACTGTACCTTGGGAATAGTCTGGGTAATACTTGATGACTCTTTGCGACCCCATGGTTCATAGTCCATGGAATTCTCCAGGCCAGAATACTGGAGTGGGTAGCCATTCCCTTCTCCAGGGGATTTTCCCAACCCAGGAATTGAACTGAGGTCTCCCGCATTGCAGGTCAATTCTTTACCAGCTGAGCCACAAGGGGAGCCCAAGAATACTGGAGTGGGCAGCCTATCCCTTCTCCAGCGGATATTCCCGAACCAGGAATCAAACCGGGGTCTCCTGCATTGCAGGAGGATTCTTTACCAGGGAAGCTGTGATTCCAGTGGTCTTCACACTTAGGAGAGAAATTTGAGACCAAGGGCATGAAAGAATAGTTACCTAGGTGTGAAGTTCTTGAACCTATTAAGCATTTAGGACAATCTAAAATTGTGTATCACTAAAATATAAATTGCATAAGGGCAAGGGTTTGTAATTTTATTCATTGTCACAGCCATAGCTTCTAGGGGATAGAAGATGTCTGGCTTTTGTAAAAGTAGGTGGTCAATCAATGAGCTAAACACTAAATGTGCCTGGCTGCCATTTGAAGAAAGCTACATAGATAGGCCCATGCGTGTGAACCAAGTTAAGCTTCCTTATAGTCCAGGCAGTGCCCTGGAGGTCCTACCAGGATGTAGGATTCCTGTTTTCTCAATATTGATCTTTGACATCAAAAAGTATTCCATGGAATTCTAAGATGTTTTGTGAAAGAGCTTTGTGGCTAGTTGAGTTTAGTAAACAATATACCTTGTCCCCAACTTGGAGATTCCCAGTATACATGGTATGTTTAAATGCTTTTGAGAAATTCTGTTTGTCAGCATTTCCTAAACTTGTATTAATACATCCTTGCAATTTGTTGTGGTGTTGACACCTTTGTCATACCACAAATTTTCATTCCATAGAAAAAACAGACTTAGAAAACACTACTCTGTAGAATCCATGCTCTTACTAATGCCTCCAGGAAGTGACTTGGTTTAGATCACTTTAGAAGCTGTAAAAGGATTTCTAATAATAAATAGTAAAATATAAGCAGGGTAAATCTGCCAGAAAAGTCATCTGACATGTATTGTCCATCTCACTTTTCTCTCCTCACAGCATTAATGCTGATCACTAGTTTTAATTTTCTTACTTTCTCTCATCCGTGTTTAGGAATTATATCTTCAAATATGAGTAATCAATGAATGGGTAACTAATCATAGTATTGAATAGCAAAAAGGAACCTGTTTATTTGTATAGGTTTTCTGTTCAAACAAAATGAGGACATTCAGTTTCAGCTGCCTTAATTAAATCAAGATTTCCAAAATCTTGCTTAAAGATTTCATTACATGCCTTCAAATAATAGTGATATACATGGTTTATATAGTGTACACACAATATAGTGTATATAGTGTGTGTATATATGGTGTGTATATAGTGTATACACAGTACAAAAAATTGGATGTTTGTTATATGCTGAGCACCATCTAAAGTACTGGGTGAACAAAGAAGGCAAGGGTCCTGTTCTGGAGCAGCTTTCATGGAGGATGGGGTATAAGGAAAAACATCAAACAGGAAAACAGCATGATGAGCTTAAATCATGTGGTAGAGAAGAAATGGAGATACTCTTATGGAACAATTTTATTGGTAAGCAATAATCTTACCCATTTTTTAAAAATTAGTTTCTAATTCCTTTTTGAAAGGATAAGGGAAGTTATTTGAATAAAGTGTGAAAGTGTTAGTCATTCAGTTGTGTCCAACTCTTTGCAACCCCATGGACTGGAGCCTGCCATGCTCCTCTGTCCATGGAATTCTCCAGGCAAAAATACTGGTGTGGGCAGCCGTTTCTCCAGAGGCTCTTCCCAGCACAGGGATCAAGCCCAGATCCCCTGCACTGCAGGCAGACTCTGTCTGAGCCACCAGAGAAGCCGCCAGCTGAGGAAGAAGCCTTTTCATTTCTCTGTCAGGCTGGGAGAGTGATTGGGCAGGCTGGCCCTGCTATTTCCCTTGGCTTTAAAAGGCAACTTTGTTGTTTTAAAGAGCTACTTCCTACTTGGTGGCAAGGTAAAAAAAAGAAAAAAGTAAATCACAAGTACCTAAATGTCTTCCATTTTCTGTATCCTTCTTAATTCTTACATCCTACTAGCAAATTTCCTTCCAAAGCTACTGTAAGGCATCTGCAGTGCATAAACTTATTTTCACTCTGCTTCAGATTACCAAATGTCTCTAATTGTAGTGAATTTTAAGTTTACTCAGTTTATATATTTTCACTGTGATATTGTATACAACTTTAATTCATGTTCTTTATTTATGTAATTCTTGAACTATATGGACCTTAGGCTTTCACTATTTGTTGAATAGGGAGCTTAGACAAGAAGATCTCTGTAATCTCTTCCAAGTACAATGTTATGTGATTTCAAATTACATTTGTCTTCCAATGTGTTTACACTGAAGTAAACACTTAAGTGTTTATACTTAGTGAAGCACTAAGTTAGAATAAAAATTCTCACTGAACCCATCCTTAAATGATTAAAACCCTATAAAGGGATATTATTTTTTTTTAAAGGGATATTATTAAACAGACTTTCTTACAAAGTTTTCTGCTGACAAAAACTACTCTTTATGCATTACTGTAAAGTACATAAACTGAGAAATAAGTCATAAAAGCCATCTGTAGATCTCATCAGAGATCTCTCATAGTTTACTTTAGCACCTAACCCTCCAGCAATAATAACTGTGTCAGTTCAACCCTGTGTGATTCTGATTCTATATCAGGGTCTAACAATTGCCAAGAACACAGAGAATAAAAATGACTTTTTGAGGTCTCAGCAGTCACTGGCTTGGAAAGAGTCTGGATAATTTAACAAGCACATCCTAGTGGTAGACTTACATGACTAGTATTACCTAAACTACATCAAGCCCTGATGTTAGGGTCTATATAAACAGTCTGCTGGGGCTAATTAAGACTACTAATTTCTAGTCCCCTGCACAATCATCTTATAATATCTCAAGTTACATATAAAACTTTATTATTCAGTTAGATCCATAAAGTGGGTGGTAAATTTTCAGTCATTAGATATTGTATATCTGGTTGTGTGTGTCAAAGAATGTATTAGATTCTTGAATATACAAGCTGAATGATATGTGGAGTTTAAAAGTAGATTAGTAACTAATTTTTTTTCATATAATCAAAGGTATGTTTACATTTTCTAACGTGTGTTTTTTAAGACGAAACTAGGTTAAAGCTGTTAGGATACCTGTTTAGTGCTTTCAGTTAGTAGTTGTAGTAATTGTAGGAAGAGTTATGCTTTTTATGTAGTATGTCACTGGTTGGTAATTGGAAAGAAGAGCAAATCAGAAGCCAGGAAACTTGGATAACAATTATGGTTCTGCCTTTTAGAGATTCACTTAATATTCATGGGCTTTGGTTTCTTCAGCAGTGTAGGACTGATAATTTTTAAGATCCTGACTAGCTCAAAAGGATTGAGTCACCTTTAAATAAAGGATTTCGCTTTACTGTCAGTTATATTTTTTTCAATTTTTAAATGAATGAACTTTGTCTTTACACCAAATAATTTTCTCTCTTACTCTAAAACAAGTGAATGATGGATTATGTCAAAGACACTTCTTTTTGCATAAATTCATATTTATCTTAGAAAACCTTGAATAATTGTGGATTAGAAAATACCTTTTTTGGGTGCCTGGCTTGTGGGTAAATTGTTTTACACATAAAATGATTCTTGCTAAGACTAGTCTGTTTCTTTTGGAAAGGTATACTTTTCTCAGATTTATTTTTAAATTTATAAGCACAATAATGAACCCCGTCTCTTTCTACCCACCCCCATCAACAGGTGAAGCAGTTATGAAAATCACATTTTTTAGTTACTCCAGACTTCTAAATTTAGGGTTTTAGAAAAGTCCTAATATATGGAGAAAGGATTTTTATAGAGAGCCATAGATGAATGGTGGTTGAGTAAAGTGAGTTATAAGACTGGAGAGACATGAATTAGCTGAAGAACGCAGCTTTAAAACTTCCAGTAAAAATAATCTTTTGCTTGTGTTCTTTATTTTAATGTCTTATTAATCATCTCAGACCAAGAAAGCTAAAGATGCAGATATCTGTCCATGAACAAGTAACCTTACCTCTTTGGATCTCAGTTTCCTTACCTGTAAAAGAGGGTGAAGACAGCGCATTTGTAAGACCAACACGTCTGCAGTATGGTAGTTTGTTTTACCGTCTGAGCTGCCAGAGAAGCCCTTAACTAACTAGAAAGTTCTCAGAGGGGTTTGTTTATAGATTTCCCTTATCTAGTGTAACAAAGCAAAAAAAAAATACAGGAAAGAGTTAATAGTTTCCTTCGTGTGGGTATTTTGATGCTTGAATATCTGCTAATTACTCGAACTCTAAAGCTCCAATGTTGAGATGATCATGCAGCCAGATCTTGAGTTACTGATCTTTCCCACATCAGTGATGACAAAGGAAGAAAGACAAGTGGATCTGAATCTCAGGACCTGGTTTTCTTCATTTGGAGAACTGGGCAGTTGATGGACCTGCTTCTTGTTTCTAGCTGAAACCAGCAGCATTTACCAGGCCCACTGGCCAGGGCTCTGGGTCTTGCGTTTAATGTTCTCTCTCCAAAGAGAACTGATGCTCAAAGGAGTTTGTGCTGTTCCTTAGTCTGCCTTGGGAAGAGCAGAAGGTAGAGGAATGCCTCATAGGAATTATAATGGAAGACAAGAGAACTGAAGTAGAAATAATAAATAGCACTTATGGAAGGCGTACCATTTTTCAAGTAAGGTTGGAAAACTTCATAGAGACTTTGTATTTGAACTCATTAACAATTCAGTGAAGTACTGTTACCCACCCAGGGTTATTATGTTGCTTGGGGTCATGGATAGAGTCATGATTTTAACCCCAGTCTTCACCCCACAATATCCTGCTATGACATATCAATATATTCACTTCTTAAATTTATATGAATTTAACTCTTTCAACATATCACCTTATGAATTTTGCTCTTCATGAAATACATTTGTAATGACAGCGTTTACCAAGATGTTTGGAATTATCAGAAATGAATATAAATCTTTTTTTATCCCTTATTTATCATCAGTTGAAGTGTTTTGCTAAACACCATCATAGGAATTTTTTTTAATTTGCTATGAATATTTGGATTTTGAATTTTCTTCAGAGCAATATTTATTATGTCTCTTAAAATTTAAATTTCACAGACAAGAGAAGAAAGGAAAATGGAAGCAATTCTGCAAGCTTTTGCCAGACTTGAAAAAAGAGAGAAGAGAAGAGAACAAGCTTTGGAAAGAATCAGCACAGCCAAAACGGAAGTTAAAACTGAATGTAAAGACACACAGACTGTCAGTGATGCCGAAGTTATTCAGGTATTGCTTCTCAGGGCTACTTTTATTTTCACACTTAACCACTTTGTAATAGAATCTTCACAATTACATCTCTAAAGAATTTTTGATGTGATATTAGCCTTTCAACAGCATTTTTCAAATCCTTTGAGAACTTAGACTTCAGATATGAGACTTGCTTCATTTTTGAGTAAGGAAATTTTTATGTCAATTTACAGAATTCATAAAGAAATTTGAGGAAGTTAGCTTCTGAGACAGATTGTGATACCATTAGAGTTCAACTACTGTCTTATATAAACATGTTGTTCAAAGTTACATTCTTTTGTATTTTGAATTAGGAACAAGCAAAAGAAGAAACTGCTAGCAAGCCAACCCCAGCCAAAGTAAATAGAACTAAACAGAGAAAAAGTTTTTCTCGGAGTAGAACTCACATTGGACAGCAGCGTCGGAGACACAGGACTGTCAGTATGTGTTCGGATATCCAGCCGTCTTCTCCTGACATAGAAGTTAGCTCACAACAAAACGATGTGGAAAATACTGTAGTTGCAATAGAACCAGAAACTGAAACTGCACTAACAGAAATAGTTACTGAAAATGAAGTTCCAGTACTTAATAAATGTCCAACAAAGTACCCTAAAACAAAGAAGGTATGATTCTAAATGAATGTAAGAACTGTTGTCTAACAAGTGTCTCATGATGTTAAATATATTCATGTTTTAGGAATTAAGACTATAACATTTCATAAGGAAGAGTGATAGAGTCAGTTTTTTTTTTTAAGTCATAGTTTTTATACTTCTAAACATTTTAAAGAGAATTGTAAAAATATAAAATATTTGATATATCAAGACTTCCTTTTAGTATTGCAATTATGATTTCTAATGATTTCCTTTTGCCTACTCTATGTACTTAAACTATATTTCTCAGGAACGGCTGGTTTGAGACATTATCTTTTCTTTATATATATAATATATATATAAATTTTGTGGTATATAGGTAGTTACAAGAATTAAATGTTAAGAAATTGATTTCCATAGAATGTACTAAGGATTTGAAAATGTATGAAGGGTAGTTTTAGTTTTGTTGGAATATAGTTGATTTACAGTGCTGTGTTAGTTTCAGATGAATAGCAAAGTGATTCAGTTGTAGATACATTCATTCAAGATTCTTTTCTCATATAGAGTATCACAGAATATTGAGTTTCCTGTGCCATACTGTAGGTCCTTGTTGGTTGTCTGTTTTATATACAGACAGACAATCTGTATACACAGACACATTAGTGTGTGTGTTCATCCCAGCTCCGGATTTATGCCCCCCACCACTGGGTTAGATGGTAAGGGATCTGCCTGCAATGCAGGAGGCCTGGGTCAGGAAGATCCCTTGGAGAAGGAAATGGCAACCCAATCCATTCTTCTTGCCTGGGAAATCCCTTGGGCAGAGGAGCCTGGCAGGCTGCAGTCCATGGGGTTGCAGAGTTGGACACGACTGAGGAACTAACACCTCCTCCCCATCCACGTTTCCCCTTAAGTAACCATTGTTTGTTTTCAATTCAGTACCTGTAAATCTGTTTTGTAAATAAGTTCATTTGTTTTTTTAAACTAGATTCCACATGAGTCTCATCACGTGATAGTTGTCTCTCTGTGACTGACTTCACTTAGTATGATAATCTCTAGATCCATCCATGTTGCTGTAGGCATTATTTCATTCTTTTTTTATGGCTGAGTAAATACTTCATCATGTTTGTGTACACACATCTTTAACCATTCAATGGACATGAGGTTGCTTCTATGTCTTGGCTGTTGTAAATGGTGCCGCTATGAACACTGGGGGTACATGTATCCTTTCTGATTAGTTTTCTGCAGTTATATGCTCAGGAGTGGGATTGCAGGGTCATATGGTCGCTCTGTTTTTAGGTTTTTAAGGAATCTCCATAGTGATTGTACCAATTTACATTCTCATCAACTGTGTAGGAGGATTCCAGGAAGGGTAGTTTTACATCAACTTATTAATAAAAATCTTTCAAAAACTAATTTCAAAAACTACTGTCAGTTTTAATAAAGCAATTGAGGGAAACAGTTTACTGAGATCAACCACCTTGAGCTTTATAGTAACCTCAGAAATAACACACCACCATTATGAAGCTTTGTTTTACTCCCATTCTGGTATAGTGGATTGGAGCAGAATACCAAAGTGATAATCCTTAGACTCTTTGGGGAGTGGGGTAGCTCATAAATGAATCCTTGTTATATTGTTTACAACAAAGTAGTTCAAAACCAAATTTATCTCCTTTTTGTTCTTACCAAATTCAGTATAGTTTGTAGGTACTATGAAACCATGAGAAGTAATTTAGTAAAAACCTAGTTTGAATCTGCAAGTATATTGTAATGGCTGGATGGAGGTAAGAGCTAAAATTACAGCTCTAATTTGAAGTCTGTGCTCACGTTTTTGCACTCTGGATCCTGAACAAGCAAGCTAGTACTTGCTTTTGAAAATGACCATTATTTTTGCCCACTTTGGAAGGACAAAAAGTAACCGTAAATTTTCTTTATAATTTGGATTAGTGAGAAAGAAAACAGATTCATGTTTAAAAGAAAAGCTATCTTTGGGAATCCTCTAGCAGTTCTGAGCTCTCACTGCTGAGGACCCAGGTTCAGTCCCTAGTCATAAGCCATGTGGTGCAGGAAAAAAAAAAAAAATTTCTTGATGATACATTATGACTTAAACCCTGCCCTTTAATTACTAAACTATTGTGGGGCTACAGACTTAATCTCCTGGTCTGAGATACAGGTTCCTATATCCTGATACTGTTAAAAAAAAAACAAAAAACAGCTTTCCCCCACAGGTTTCGCTTACGATATATACTGTTATTTTAAACAACATACTGTTTGACAAGAATACCAAATGATCCTGAATTCCCATAATGTAAAAGCGTCCTTCATTTAGGACACAGCACTTACTCTGTGCCAGGTACTGTAAGAAGAGCTTTGGTTATTTAACTCTTTTAATAATAACCCTACTTGTAGAGCTAGTTTCTATTATAACCCTTCTTTTATAGGCCAGGATTAAGATGGAGAAAAGTTACATAACTTGTTGGAGGTCATGGTGTAAGTGGCAGTCTGGTTGCAGAATCCCAAGTGCTTTAGCACTGCCGTTCTTTTTCTTTTTCGCCCACACTTAAGTCTTGCTGTTATTAATCTCTGTTCAGTGTTACCCTGATTTAGCACTGCATTCTATTGCCTGTCCTAGAAAGGAAGTTTAAATACATGGAAAAAGACAGGGAAAGAAAAGATGCCAAAATGCTTATCTGGATTATTTCTGGAAGTCAGGATGTGGGTAGTTATTTAATGTGTGTGTTTCTGTACGTGTGAGAATGTATGTTTAAATACATATACACCTGTTTTTTCTACATATATTTTTAGTATAAATGGTATTTATAGAAAATAACTAGATAGAAAAGATAAAAATGCCCACACAGCAAAGAAAATGTGCTTGTGCTGACAAATTGTAATCCTTATTTTCATGACCATTACACCAGAACTTTACTAACTAGTTTTTTTTTGTTTTTTAAAGAAAAAGGTGAGGATATTCAGATATATTCATGTAGCCAGTAAAGACTGAATTATTATGTACAATGTAGATCCAAAATCCCCAACAGAATTAAAAAAAGGAATATGTGAATTTTCAAAGCATGGGAACTTACAAGATTTCAAACCCCATAAATCAACAGTGATTGTCAATGCAACAGCTTTAAAGGAAAAATCATATGCACTGGCCTCACCTAGAGATTCTGATGAGTAGCCAGGGTAAAAGAGCACTGCCTCATGTCTGACAGACATTTTCCACATAATACAGAAGCGGTAACAAACCTAACTTTAGAATTTGTGTTTTTAAGGTGGTATTTAGGTGTCCTAGATTTTTACTATTTTATAAAAATATTTATACAAGTATTACTGTGTAAAAAATTTTAGTAATAAGAGTGGATAACCAAGGAAATGCAGAATAACATATTGACTTTTTGAACATAGAATATGAGTGATTTAAATTAATTGTTTTAGATAATGTCAGTTTTCAACTTGCTGTTCAAATACTCTATAGGAGAAGCTGTATAATTACATATATAGTGATCCAAATTTTGTTTCTGTCTAGCACTTGGTCAATGAATGGTTAAGTGAGAAGAATGAGAAGACAGGAAAACCTTCAGACAGCCTTTCAGAGAGGCCTCTCCGCATAACTACAGATCCTGAAGTGCTAGCTACACAGCTCAATTCTTTACCAGGTCTCACTTACAGTCCGCATGTATACTCTACTCCTAAGCACTATATTAGGTTCACTTCACCATTCCTTTCAGAAAAAAGGAGAAGAAAAGAACCTCCTGAAAACATATCTGGCTCATGCAAAAAGGTAAACTTTGTTTTGGATGTGAAAATCTAGTTTGAGCCAATGCCATTCTCATTCCATACTACCATTCTTGGTAGTGAAATACTTTTGGAATTGGCTGTACCATTATAGCTGCAAACTGACTTCTGTTCACTTATTGTTTTGTGTATTTCAGCGGTGGTTGAAACAAGCTCTGGAAGAGGAAAACTCAGCAATTTTACATAGATTTAATTCACCCTGTCAAGAAAGATCCAGAAGTCCTACAGTCAATGGTGAAAATAGAAGCCCACTACTACTAAATGATAGCTGTTCCCTTCCAGGTAGAACTTCTTTTCAGTGTTGTTTTAGTGTGGAGAATGTAACAGGACATATATAGCATATACATATATATAAATAAAACATATGCATATTTACTCTAATTACTATATACCTTACAAAAAGCAGCACAGATTCTTTACCATCTGAGCTACCAAGGAAGCCCAAAAGTAGCGCATTGTTGTGTGTGTGTGTGTGTGTGTGTGTATATTTTTTTTCCCCCTCTTTTCTGCCTCCAACGTTTTGGATGAAGATAGATATAGACATGAAAACTAGAATTTGCAGTACCATGTATGTTGAGGCTTATGGTTGAATTTTGGGACTAGTTAGCCATCTGTTTTTCAGATTCAAAAGGACTCTTAGAAATCAGTTAAATTAACAGCTGTACTTCCAAGATTTTTTTGCAACCTCTAGCTCTGTAAGCCTTCTGGCAAGGTAATGCTTGGTACTGCTGAAATTGGGGGGAGGAGAATGGGGGTGGGGAGAGATTGCTTCATGTTAGTATTATCTTTGAAAACCTTCAAATTTAGTTTTGGGGTGAAAAATCATCATAATGATGATTGTCAATGTTTTGTGCTTTCCCAGAATGCATTACAGATTGTAGCAAATGTCAGCAATATAATTTATAATTTATTATTTTACCAACAGATTTAACTACACCACTGAAAAAACGAAGACTTTATCAGTTGCTAGATTCTGCTTACTCAGAAACCTCCACACCTACTCCTTCACCATATGCTACACCAACTCACACAGATATTACTCCTACAGACCCATCATTTTCCACTCCTCCACGGATAAAGTCAGATGATGAAGCTTGTAGAAATGGTTATAAGCCCATATATTCACCAGTTACCCCAGTAACTCCTGGCACACCAGGAAATACCATGCACTTTGAGGTGAGAAACTTACATGGCAAAAACAAAAGCCCTTGGGGATGGGGTTTCTTTAATAGCTTTTCTCCCCTTTTAATAAATAGTGTAACCTTTAATAATAGTTTTTAAGGAACTAAGTGAAAACTTTTGAACTTCCATTTATGTGAATTTAAACTTAACTTTTTTTATTCAAATGAACATAACTTTCATTTTATTGATCTACAGAAGTCAGACTAAATGACTATATCAAACTGACTTCAAAGCCAACTATAAGGACAGTGGAAATAGAAAAGAAAGTTTAAAACCAAAGTGTTTCTCGTAACAGTTTGAGTAGTAGTTTCTTGTAAGTTTCATTTCTGTAAATATGGATTTAGTTATATATTTTAATTTTCAATTCTGCTTTTGTCTTTTATGTAGAATATTTCTTCCCCAGAAAGTTCTCCAGAAATTAAGAGACGCACTTATAGTCAAGAGGTAAGGAGATGTTAAGAAAGATTTAATTGGTGGCTTTTTCTTAGTATCATTATTTTGCTTAAATTATTGGTAGTTTTAATGTAAGTAGCTTCCAAATGTGGTTATTTTTGTAATTTTTTTTTTAATTCTGTCAACAGGGATATGACAGATCGTCAACCATGTTAACATTGGGGCCTTTTAGAAATTCTAATTTAACGGAACTGGGTCTGCAAGAAATAAAGACTATTGGCTATGGCAGCCCTAGGAGTAGGACTGAAATCAACAGGCAGTGCCCTGGAGAAAAGGAACCGGTGTCAGATCTTCAACTGGGACTCGATACAGTCGAGCAGACTGCCTTACATAAAACCATGGAAACAAGTACACATGACAGGACTGATTCTAACAGCCAACTGGAATCTGCTCACTCGGGTCGGGGCCCACTGTATTCTTCCTGGGTAAAGAGTCCTGAGAGAACAGGCGTTAACTTCTCAGTAAACTCCAACTTGAGGGACCTGACACCCTCACATCAGTTGGAGGTTGGAGGCGGCTTCCGAATAAGTGAGTCAAAGTGCCTGATGCAGGATGATACTAGAGGCATGTTTATGGAAACACCTGTGTTTTGTACTTCAGAAGATGGGCTTGTATCTGGTTTCGGACGGACTGTTAATGACAATTTGATCGACGGAAGTTGCACACCCCAGAATCCACCACAAAAGAAAAAGGTTACAAATTTAACAATTTATAGTCCTTTTAATAGTGTTTTATTCATACTACTACTGAGGGTAATTAGTAGTTATTATGTAAGGCATTCATACTTTACTCATATTAAATTATTGATGTGTACATTTTTAAACCTTTTGTCAGTGCTCCGTTGACTAGATACTGTTTGCAGAGAACTAAATTATTACAAGGACCATGGTTTCAGAGATCAAAAACTCAAGGTGATTACTTCACTTTGAGTAACTTTTAAAGATAACCACTTCCCAACCAAAGAAATGGAACTGAGTACTATGTCATCTTGGTGGTTTTGTCGCTAAGTCATGTCCGACTCTTGCGACCCCATGGACTGTAGCCTGCCAGGCTCCTCCGTCCATGGGATTCTCCAGGCAAGAATATTGGAGTGGGTTGCTGTTTCCTTCTCCAGGGGATCTTCCTGACCCAGGGATTGAACCCTGGTCTCCTGCACTGCAGGCAGATTATTTTATTTGTCTTATTTTACATAGAACATGAGGCCCTAAATGGAAGAAATGGCCTCTTTCCTCATCAGTAATACCTGTAGTATTTTTAAGCCATGGATATAAAAGTATTTTGAAAAGTATTGTACTAATAGATTATTTAAATAGTTCCCTGTCCCTGATTTACCACCATTATTTGGTTGGCAGACATACTGAAACAATAAGAATGCCTTATTTCAGAGCAGTGGGAGAAGCTATAACACGTATTTATTTGTTAATAGGCTTATTGCTTTTCAAGTCAAAGAATTTTAGTGATGTGTGCTTTTAATTTTTATAACAGAGTCCAGTTGGCAACTTTGTGGGAAGCAATATAGTATAGTGGAAAGAGCACGGGCTTTCAAGTAAGACCTAGGTTCGAATCCCGGCTCCAACACTCACCAGCTGTGTGACCTTGAGTGAGTGAGTTACTCAATTTCCTCATCTGTAAAATGGGGATGATAATATACCTATTTCATAGGGTTGTTGTGAGGCTTAAATGACATAATGTATGTAAAATCATCTAAATACAATGCCTGGCATAAAGTAGGCATTTGCTAATTGTTTATTATTGTTATTTGTTCGGAATCAAATTATTTTACATAATTTTCCTAATGTAAATATAATAATTCTCTTTAGAAAAAAGAATAGATTGTTTCTAATACTTAAAACAAGAATAAAAGATGTGCTTTTCCTTATCTTTCTTGCTTAAGGTTTCCCTATTAGAATATCGGAAAAGACAACGTGAAGCTAGGAAAAGTGGCTCTAAGACAGAACACTTTGCCCTGGTTAGTGTATCACCTCACACAAGTGGAAACTTGAGCAGCAACAGTGGTGATGGGTGTGCCCACAGGAGTGAAAATGGGGAGCAGGTAGAAAGTACTGCTAGCCTACCTTTACCAACACCAGCTACAGTTTATCATGCTACTTCGGAAGAAACCAGCAATAACGGTACTGTTAAGGAAGCGTCTGCCAGTGAAAAGAATGAACCAGAAGTTCAATGGTAAGCTGCCTGTTTGGAAAAAAAAAAAAACAACACAGACCTCATTGGTAACTTTAGAACTACAAACAAACAGTATACCTTCTTATGAAAGTAGTCTTTGTTATTTTAGCTCCCAGTCAGTATTTTGGCTCATTTTGAATGGAGCTATACCTGTAAAGATTTGAACTATCTTATCCTGCAAAACAACAGATTTTTTGTTAATCAGTTACTCCCTGTTTGTTGTTGTTCTCCTAAGGCTAAGCAGACAGTGGTTTGTAATATTAATTTTGACAGATCCGTTTTGCTGAGAGATAAGGTTTTAAACCAAGATATTTATTTGCCTGTGTCGTTAAAGGTCCATTGTAGCTACTCCTTGATAATTTTCACGTTTTTCAAACAAATACTCCTTTCCAAAGAACCTTTATCATAGCATCTCACAATTTGTTTACCACCCATATCATTACCTTGAAACAACCATGTCTAGTGTTTCTTCAAAAAATAGAAGCAGCTGGCTAGTGAGGGTCTTGGCAAAGGGCAGGAGGCCATGTGCATTTTACATCTTGGTCCTCTTAGCTTCCTGCTAGCCTTCTAATCCAGACACAAGGTAAATTAAGGGGTATATTTGGTCCCTTTGGTAACTTGAAGTGATGGTCTGAATGTTAACATGCTACCCTTCAACAACTCCCTCTTCACCAAGAACTTGCTTAAGACAAAGGAATGGAGTCTGCTTGAGTTCTTCATTTGGGTACTATTTTCAAAACTTAACACCAAAGTATTTTCCTTAACTGCCAAAGCCTTTATACCTGGGAGGATATGTTGACCATCAAGTGGCAAAAAATGACCTAGCCAGCAATAACTTTTAAACTGATGATATAACTTGATTTTAAAGGACGGCCTCAACTTCAGTAGAGCAAGTGAGAGAGAGGAGTTATCAGAGAGCTTTGCTTCTCAGCGATCACCGAAAAGACAAAGACAGTGGTAAGTGAGCTTGTTCTTTTGCCAAAAAGTGGAGTCAGCTAATCACCCTGCACCCCGTCCTCTGCATTCCTAACGTTCTCTTCGGGTCTGCTTCTGCTTCATCTCTAGGGGCAGAGTCACCATGTGTCCCATGTTCACCGAGTCATGTTCCGTCTTCTCCTTCATCTCATTCAAATCACATTCCCCAGTTGCAACCCAAGGGCCCAGTCCCTTCTTTCAGTGAGCTTACGGAAGGTCAGTAAGCAGATGACCTGTCAAGGTGGTGGTTTTAAATACCTTTTAAAAGCATAAAGGAGAGAGCCTTTCTAGACGTTGGTTTGAATTAATAGAATGTACATTGAAGTATTAGTAAAAGGAAATATTTATCATGTAATTTTACATTTTCTGTGATTCCTTATGCTTTACAGATCCTGATCCTGAAAATCTAGAACCCACAACTACAAATGAATGCCCATCCCCAGATACTTCCCAAAATACTTGTAAAAGTCCTTCAAAAATGAGCAAGGTAATAACATTGACCTTTGAATGTGAAAGTTCCACTTCTGAAAAGTGGATGGTAAAGCACACCTGGTGTACCCAAGTATCAGTTTGTGATTTCTGGACATTTTTCCTGTTAAAGTTCCAACGTGGTAAACACTTCAGCTGCTTATGTTTTGCTTCAGCAGTTTCACCCCTTCCTTATGCTTGTGTCTAGGAAATTTAGAGTATGTTCATGAAATATTTGACCAGTCAGTTAATTCTCTAAAAACAAAAGGTCAGATGACATTCATTTCAAAGAAATGCTACCTCTGTCCTAGATCATGAATACATGATAACCTAATGGGGCAATATCTTTGGAAACTGATAACAAGACAATCTGATCTTTTTCCTTAAAGAATATCATTATAATCCAAGTATGAGAGTATGTGAATATATCTGTATTGAACAATGAAAAGGTATTAAGAATGAAAACAGTTGGGGGTGGGGGGAAGTTTATCAACCCCAAGCAGATTTGTCATTAGGTTGAGTATAGAAATTTAAATTACAGAATTGAAATTTGCCTCAAGTGTTTAAGGTGCTTAGGGGAAAAAAATGGAGATTAATTTCCTTAATTTGTGTTCAATGAAAATTTGGGGAATTCAGTTGAAGGTTATTATCAGAACTTGTTGAACTACTTAAAAAACTGGCTTTTTAATATCCATAACCTCTGTGGTTGTCTTCAGACCTATCCTATTCCCTGCCCCTTTTAAAATGAATGATATAAACATTCATTATATTAAATATATAAAATATTTGTTATAATAACAAACCTCAGTGTATACAGAATGTTTCATAACTTCATATAATTTGTTTTCTTTACATAGCCTGGTTCACCTGGACCTGTAATTCCTGTTCAGCCACATGGGAAAATACTTACAAAACCAGATTCCCATTGGGAGGGAACAGTTATTGTATCTGAAGCTGAGAATGGTGTCCACCTGAAAACAGAACTCCATCAAAAACAGCTGTCAAATAACCCCCAAGCACTTTCAAAGAACCATCCTTCACAGCCACTCGTTCGCTGTTCCTCTGAGCAACTTTCACAGAAGCTGCCTTCTGCACCCATGAAGTTGCACTGTCCTCCGTCACCTCACATAGAAAATCCTCCAAAGTCATCGACGCCTCACACGCCTGTACAGCATGGTTATCTCTCACCAAAGCCTCCGACACAGCAGTTAGGCTCTCCCTACAGGCCTCACCATTCACAGTCACCTCAAGTTGGAACACCTCAGCGAGAGCCTCAAAGAAATTTTTACCCAGCTGCCAGTACTCAGCAGGCAACTTCTGGAGCATTATTTACACAGACACCCTCAGGACAATCTTCGGCAACATACAGTCAGTTTAATCAGCCGAGTCTGAGCAGCACGGCACCGCCCCCTCCGCCCCCTCCACCCCCTTCTTCTTCGTCTTATTATCAAAGCCAGCAGCCCTCTGCAAACTTTCAGAATTATAATCAGCTTAAAGGTAGTCTTTCCCAACAAACTGTGTTTACATCAGGACCAAATCAAGCACTTCCTGGCACCACAAGCCAGCAAACAGTTCCAGGACACCACGTTACTCCAGGGCATTTTTTGCCTTCTCAGAACCCTCCTGTTCACCACCAAGCTGCTGCTGCTGTAGTCCCGCCCCCTCCGCCGCCGCCACCTGCGCCAGGACCACACCTTGTACAACAGCCAAGTTCCCATCAGCCACACTCTGTCGCACATGTAGTGGGGCCTGTTCACGCTGTCACCCCCGGATCGCATATTCATTCTCAAACTGCTGGACACCATTTGCCACCACCCCCTCCACCTCCTGGTCCTGCCCCTCATCACCATCCACCGCCCCACCCTTCCTCGGGACTCCAAGGTCTACAAGCACAACACCAGCATGTGGTAAATTCAGCCCCTCCACCACCCCCTCCTCCTCCGCCTTCCAGTGTTCTGGCTTCTGGGCATCACACCACGTCAGCTCAAGCCTTACACCATCCACCTCATCAAGGACCTCCACTTTTTCCTTCAAGTGCTCATCCAGCTGTACCACCGTATCCCTCACAGGCTACACATCACACCACTCTGGGACTGGGACCCCAACACCAGCCTTCTGGAACAGGGCCACACTGTCCATTACCAGTTGCAGGTCCTCATCTCCAGCCCCAAGGACCAAACAGTATTCCAACACCTACCGCTTCAGGGTTCTGTCCTCATCCTGGCTCTGTGGCCCTGCCACATGGGGTCCAAGGACCTCAGCAGGCATCTCCAGTGCCTGGACAGATTCCAATTCACAGAGCACAGGTGCCACCGACATTTCAGAACAATTACCATGGTTCGGGGTGGCATTAAAATGGACTCCAAAAACATTTTTTAAAATGTTCTGTAAGATAAAACTGTATATTTCATATGTACCTGTTAAGGTACTTTTTAAAGCTTGTACATGAAACTTTGTATAAAAAAAGAAAAAACACCAGTGCTCTTTCATTGTATTTTTCCCATTTTTGCTTTTTAAAATTCCTTAAAAAAATGTGCTGTTAAGCCAGTGTTAGTATCTTTTATTTTGTAAGTGAACATTCCAGCTGTTTTTCTGGCAGTAGATTTGATGCTACATGATCTTTAAATTTTATTGTTGCAGTTAAAATTCATTTAGTGAATGTTTTCTATATTATTTTATACATATGCATTAACCACACAGCTGAGTAATGGCAGTATGAGGATTTTCTTTCTTTCAGCAGTTCTGTGAGTGCATCTTAGGTATAAAAAAATGCAATACAGATTTTTATAGTTTGCTGTGAACATGGCTCATTTTGTTTTATCGGTTATTTGCAAGCAAAATGTAATTTAAATGTATAAATGATTTTTAATGTCTCCTGACTGTAAATACTGCATTTCTTTTGCGTATATAATTGCTTACAGCTTTTCTCATTTGATATATAGCATTGTACATATGACAAGTCTTTGCAAAACTATGTGATCTTTGTGAAAGTAGTACAGTATATGGCTTTTAATTTCTTTTTTATTTTAAATATACTGTCACATTGAAGCACTGGTTGGGCATTTTAATTCATGTTAATAAACCACAATTATGTCAGTTTTACCAAATTGTCCTGAACAACTTCTGAGATTGGGGTCTGTTTAAGCGTTTTTTACAAGAGTTACCTTTTCCAGACAGTTTGTAAGAAGCCTTCCATTTTCTTTAGCAACTACTACCTCAGTTGGACTGGACTGCGACAAGCATCAGGAAGCAGTAAAGGCTTGTTCCTGTAATGTTCCTACATGTTACTTCGCAGGAGCAAGAGCCATAGGAAGCTACCATGCTACATCAATGCTACAAACATTCAGTTATATCTGACATCATTCGAAACGAATCTATTTCATTAAAGCAGCACAGGAATCAATTATAGACTACAACTGTTTGGAAATACAGAGTATCTCACTTGGACATGTTAGCACATGACTGAAATGTCCTATTGATGAATCAAAATTATGTGAAAACCTTACATTAACAAGAAACCTTAAATTAACACAATACTGTCTAGCTATAGTACTTAAAAGAGTAGTAGGAAATTTGTTTTGGGTGTACAAAACTAAAGGAAAAAGGCATTATTTCTTAGCTAAGCAAAATGAAAACGGCCTCTCAAGTGAACATTTTATTGCTGAAATATAAAATATTATTTTGGAATAATACTTATTATCTTCTACTTCTCAGGAGGAGTAAGTATAACCAATAGAAGGGACAGTATTTGTCAACACATCTTTCATCATCCAATTGCTTAAAATTTGGCACAGTATATGAAATCTGTGTACTGGAGGAAAAAGTAGACAGACTAAAAATGACTAAGATCGGCAGTAATACGTTTTACACTTTTAATTTCCATTTCCTTTTAAAAATAGCTACATTAAATAGCACTCTGCTTAGGGCTCAATCCTGATCATCTTCAAATTTTAAAAGAACTTAAGTCAACTTTGCCCTCTTTGATTAGCAGACAAAATTCTACTTACGGCATTCACTAAAGAAATATCTATCTGAGAAGAAAGAGCTTTACATCATCCACTGCCTGATAGTTTTAAACAGAAGACAAAGTCCCATAATGAACTATCAGTATTCACACTTCTTTAAAAGGACTGGCCTGAAGATTTAATTCCTCATAGTTTTTTTATATTTGCCTACTACATAAGTATACAGAAGCCTTTCTGTAAACTCCATTAATCTCTAAAAAAGTAATGGGAGAAAACTGGAATTTAAGAAGTATCTCAATAGAAACAGTAGTTTATCCTGGTTAGCTAGCTATAGATGATCCAAGTACAGGAAGAAGCAAGTTAGTAAATCAGTTTTCACCTAGAAACTTTATGCTTTTTTGGAGCTCCTATATCCACTTTTCCTCTGCCTTGGGGCAGTCCTAATTTCCAGCCAGCCAGCTTCTGAATCTGCTATAATCACATATGTGATCCACTGCTTGTCATTTTCCATGAAGACGTCACATAGACTAGAGAAAGGAAAAGACAGGACATTCAACTAAAATCACTGACCTGGCTATAGTGTTCTGCATAACCAGTGGTTCTCACTGAGCTTATATGCATTTATCATCATCAAGCCACCAAGAATCTGCTAAAAACCAAACTATACCTAATACCCTTGCATATTCTTTCTTAAAAATCGCTTTTTCATTTATAAACTAGCAGGCTATTTTATAAGTGAAAGATCCTAACAAAAGTAGTAATAATCTAGACTGTTTCCTAACTTCAAGTGTGCTATAACCCTGATAAAAATTCTTACAGACTTAGGGAAGACATACATGTATTCCGTGGTTCTCGTGAGATTGGTTCCTGTGCACGTCATGGATGGCATCACTGGTCTACAGCCACTATCTTTCACAGAACCTACAAGGTAACCTACAGCCTCATTAGAAAAACTTAGCATTCACATCACATAAATGAATGGTATCTTCCACCTCACAGCAATACGATCTAATGTTGACTTCTAAGAGAATTATGTGTCTCATTCCCTCACAGTGAATAGTTTAAAAAAATAAAACTGACAATGCTCAAACAAAACGTAACTAGCATGTTTCTGATGAAATATGAATGGAAAGGGTTCACAGAAATTCTAGGTACTGAATCTACGCTACAGCATGTTTTCTAGACCATGTCATACCCCTTACAAATAGTGTTTTCCTCATATTAAGCCTTGATGCATGTTCTACATTTCTTTCAACAGGAATGCTGATGTGTCCTTTAATTCTGGTTATACTACATTAAAAGGATAGCAGATGTTTGTTTCTATCACTTCAAATACAGGCCAATGACCAAGGCAATGTCTGGGAAAAAAAAACCAAAACACTTTAATTTTTAAGACAACTGCAAGCACCTCAAACAATGGATTATTGTTACAACACTTGTTATCTTTTCACAATCTAGTTATTGCAAAGGCATATGGATAAATGTTAATGGACAAAGTCAAGAAAAACGAGGCACCTTGAGGAATGTAAAATTTAAAAAAAAACAACATTCAATCCACTGATTTCTAAAAGAGGCTAAATGTACCTCTATATATTACATTCTAAAATTGTATTGCCTACTATGGTTTGTGTCCTGGATTCTACAATTTTAAGGAAATGCTTAAACAAAATTGTGTGCAACCTGCAAAGGGAAAATCATTTTCTCAACTTCAATGCATGGAAGGACAATGAAAAATCTAGTAAAATTTGTTGTAGCCACACACAAAACTGTCTCTGGAATGAATGCAGTCCCTGTTTTCTCTGAGATGTTAGTATTCTTTCTTTCCATTGCACTGCAAGTTGTATATACCATACCTTTGTTCTAGACAAACACGAATAAGCTTTTCCAAAAAAAGATATGTGTATTTTTTCATTCCACACACTGAACATGTTTCTCTTGTCCAATTTAATCTATGTAGAGTTTAACTTACAGTGCCTGGAGGAAGCAACACCACGTGGTACTGGGCTACCACATTTTTAAAGGGAAATTGCTCTTTTTCCTTAAAAGTACTTTTAATTAAAAATATGCAAAAATACGAATGGGACCACTAAACTATAATGTGTATTTTAGAATGAGAAGCATGTCCTTTTTTTAAAGTGCCATACAGTGAATGACATAACCTAGAACCAGTTTAAAATCCAATGCAAAAGGACTGTCATGGAATGAAAAGTTTGCACAACTCCTTGGAGCAGTTAAAAGTCCATTACATGCAACTTAGGCTACAAAGCACTCAAGACTGGGTAGCTTTTCTGAAATTTGAGTCCCCATCCCATATTTAATGTAAATTAACATTTACAGGGTGCATTTACATACACTATAATACAGGAATGATGTCCCTTTGCCAGAAGATCAAATTGTACATTTCCTTGCTATTTCTTGGTTCCAACTTGATAATTTCTTAAGATTGTAAATTATATAGTACTCAGCTAAAATATTTCTTCATAAATAGTTACAAAACCTGCCAAAACACAAGGAGGAAAGTATTTTTCGTTCAAAAAAAAAAAATGACATTTGAATGTCACACAACACAAGAAACAATGCTTAGAGACATGTTATTGTTTTCAGAAGAAAAGTGGGTCAGTAAACTACTAAGCTGAAGACAAAAGACTGCCCTTTCCCAGGATCACAGTGCACAAGAAGCAAAACGTCAAATGACAGTACCTCAAAGCAAAATAAAGGTCTGAGGATGAAGCCAGCTCACTTGTAATCCTGTTAAGAATGAGAGTCCCCCTTTAGGGCCAAATGCACTGGACAACATGTGCCAGCTCAGAACAGGTGAGTGTAGAATCTGCTAAGAATTCAACCAAGGATGCCGAAGGCATTCGCCTGCTGAAGCTCGTTTTTCTGGAACCATTTCTAGCATCGGAATCAGGAAATCTGTAAACTGTGCAGCATCTTCATGGGGCCAGCCATACTTCTCCACAAGTACATCAAAGAGGCTCCAGGGCTTCAGTTTGGTGATGTGCCGCAGCTCTCCTGCAGGGAAGGACAGGCAACGTCAGGAGAGCTCCTAAGGTGCATTTCCCATTGTTGGTCCAGCCGAGTTCTTTACAATAAAGCAGATACTTACCTTTGCAACACTACACAACAACAAAAGCCAGCTTCCCCACTAAGGAAGCTTGGTGAATGTAAACAGGGGTTCATTTAAAAGGGAAAAATTCATTTGTATCAGTTCCAGGTTTCTTTAAATAAGCAGAGCATGCTGAGGACACTCAGAATATTTTCATTTGCTAAGATGGATCCAGGTACTCTTCAACTTGGGACTCTTTGCAATTTGCTTCTTTGCTTAGAAAAAGCTTTAAACTCCTTAAATAGACTGGTTTTTTCCTGCAGGTTACCATGAAAAGAAAGGGGAATCTTTTCATCTGGAAGAGTGCTAATGAAGAGAACTTTGGGTGATGGTAGAGATGTATCAATACTTTATCTCTACTGTCCAATACAGTAGACAGTACATGGTCTACTGCCATATGGTCGCTGTCAGCTCAACACAGCTACTGAGCACTCAGGATGGAGTTGGTGTGACCAGGGAACAGAGTTTTAATATTTAGTTTAAATAGCTATAAGTACCTACTGGCTCCTGTAACTGGACAGCACAACTCTAGAGTCAACCCAAATCAGAATTCCATCGATCTCCACAAATCTGTTCTAAAATCTATCAGACATCAATTTATAAAAAGCCGTAAGTTATCCTTTTCAAAATGTCCTAACTGCAGCATGAAGAGTGTGAGTCATGAACAGCCCTGTCCATGTCAGACAGTGACTGACATGCTAGTAAATGGTCTGGGAACTGCAATAGCCTTTTTCATAACAGGAAGAAAAGTCATTTTAAGGCAAAAGGACAGTATGACTGTCATGAAGAATAACTCATCTTCCCTGTTGGCAATGTTTACCTGCACACCACGAGGCCACCTCCATGCCCCGGGGCCTAGGCTGCTCCCAGGCGCCCTCACACAGGGGCTGGGCCAGTTCCCCTCTCTGGGGCTGCCTGCTGTGACCCGACCAGAGCAGGAGGGCTAGCACCCAACATGCGCTGACAGGGTCAGTCCTGTGCTCACAGAGGTCTCCTCAGGAGGCCTGGTCTGTGACTCAGAGTAGATGCACACCCCTCCTCTTTCTTTAATCATAGAGAAGGTAAAAGAATATCCCAAAAGACAGTATCACAATGTAAAAAAACAAAAGGAAAAACAACTTGTAATTCACCCACAATGACTTCCTTTTGGCCTAGACTCTTTCAACCTACGTTCTTATGAACTGGTCTGTCTACAGGGTTGTCACGATGTGCACACAGTTCTGAACAAAGAAATCACAAGAATGTATCTCTGGGAAAGGGAGAGGTGTAAGTAAGTTCCTGACTCTCACACGCGGACAGGGCAGACAGCCAAGCAGAGAGATCGAGGCAGGTGTCTGCCGTCTGACAGGAGCGAGAGTTCCTCTCCCGGCAGCAGTCTCCGCGAGAGTGAGTGGGAGCAAGCAATGCATGTTCACCGCTTTACCCAGAAACTCCTGCTGTAGGAATCCTACCTAAGGAAATAAACCCTGGCCCCCAAATATGCTCACTGTAAAATTATGTTACATACTCACAACTTCATAAGTGTTCAGTCATCAGAGAATTGTGGTCAAAAACACAGCCAGACCTGGTACATATACTTGATGAATGTTATTTAATATTACTCAGTAACATGGTGGAAACTATATAGCCACATGTTAAGTAGTAATAAAAGTCAAAACTACATACTAGGGACTTCCCTGGTGGTTCTGTGGTTAAGACTCCACACTCCCAGTGCAGGGGGCATGGGTTCAAACCCTGATCAGGGAACTAAGATCTGTATGCTGTCTGGCATGGCCAAAACAACCAAAACTATGTTCTACAAATGATCCCAAGAGTAATTTTCAAAGAGCCATAAAGATGGAAAGCAACCACCCCCAGACATCAGCTTTAAGGTTGTTTCTTCCTCTTTCCGCATCCTCTCTAATGCAGCTCCACTGATTCTGTAGTGACTGCTGATGACACCAGGACAAGGTTAGAGCAAACTACGGAAACACACTCATCATGGCAAAACCAGCTCCATGGGGGACATAACTCTGTACTTTAGTGGAGTAAGCACTCTCCAGGCTTGCAAATAAGAGCAACTGCTGAGCACAAGCTGCTCAGAACTGGGAATCTGCTCCTGAGGATGCCGTTCTCAGACTAAGCTCCATGAACAGGCATCCAAGTACACACAAACTTCCCTGAAAGGAGAGCTGCTTCACCATGAGAGATGCCTTAAAATCTGCATAATAACAGGAAAACCATACAAGGCGGGAAAGCTATACTATAAACTGAAAAAGGTGATTCCAAAAGAAATCCTAGAATACCTGACACACTTCTGACCAGGTAAAACGCACACAGAAAACTGTATGTACAAAGATACTGAATACATAACAATATTGCAATAATAGAAGTGTGTTGCCTCTAAAGTGAACAAATATGTGGATTATGAAGGTAGGTGGGAAAACTCTACGATGCCAAGAGAAACAGGTAATGTACTTACCTCACCCTGTCATCGTATGTACTATTTATGTTCAACTGCTTAAGCAGCAGCAGCAGCACTATCTTATAAATAGTTGATAGAAGTTACTTAAAAACAAACCGTAAGTTCCCAAACTCACACAAATTCATACATGCAGTGGCCTTCCTGGTGGCTCAGTGATAAAGAATCCACCTGCAATTCAGTTCAATCCCAGGGTCAGGAAGATCCCCTGGAGAAGGATATGGCAACCCATTCCAGAGTTCTTGTGGGAAATCCCACAGAGGAGGATGATGGGCTGCAGTCCACAGGCTCGCAAAAAGTCAGACACGACTCAGCACACACATTCCTAGAACTGCCAAGGAAAGGTTCCTTTGATAAGTGAGGGCCTCAAGTCCACTCATCTGACCCCTCTGACCAGTCTGACCCCTAACACACAAGAAACACAGCCACCCCAAACACAGCCATTCCCACCACGTATAATACAAAACAAAAATAAAACTATCAGATAGTAAAACATTTTCAAAATATTTTTTTTTTTTTACTATCTGTCCTACTGTATAAATAGCTTTTACAACTTGACAATTTTTTCCCTTAGGAAAATATATCAAGGTATGTTTTGTTTAAACAAATTGTGCCAATACTGAAACACTTGACTGAGACAGTTTTTACTTCTTAAACCCTTTCCAGCCCTTTCTTTCTTAAAGAATGCTGAGTAACACCTAACTGTCCCTCAGCATCAAGCTCTCACACACATGCAGGCCACCTGGCTGCCAGCAAGGCCAGATGGGCAGCGCTGCCTCTCAGGCTCCCTGACCGGCGCTGTGGGCAGAACCTCCCCGCCACACACACACCGAGGAAGACTCATCAACAGGCCTGGAAGAGGGCTCCTCCCTTGGAGTGAAAGTTCGGGTCGGCCACTCCGCATGCCAGCTGCTTGCTATGCGTTCTTGCTAAGGAAAAATATTAAGCCCTTCTGTTTCTCTTCTCTGGAGTATTATTTTAGGTGATTTATGAAGGAAAATGTATTACTTTGCCTATGAGATTATAACATTCCAGAATTAAACACACAAACGTGAGGTTTTACACCGCACATAGGGGACTATAAAACAAAATCCTGGTACTGTATTACTGGTAACTAAAAAAGAAACCATGATATAAAATAAATTATGACAAATTTCAGTAGCAGACACAGAGAAAGGAAACCTATCAGTAGATACAGGTATTAAGGAAGACAAAAAACTTAAAAATTTTGAATAATTTCCTACAAAGTACATGTAAGTAAATATTTGAGGTCAAATTCTAAATGAACCTTACCTCCCACACAAATAAAAATTAACTCAAATGGATCCTAGACCTAAGTAGAAGAGCTAGAGCCATATGTTTTTAGAAGAAAACAGAAAAATAAGTTTTCATGACCCTGAAATAGGCAAGGGTTTCTTAGATGTTATATTAAAATATCAAAAGCACAAGTAATAAAATTAAGAAACAGAAAACTGAACTTCATAAAAAAGTAAAAACCTTTGTAACTCAAGTATCACATGCACATTCAAGAGAAATGAAAACATCATATCCACACAAAAACTTGTATATTAATGTTCACAACAGCATTAATAGCCAAAAGGTGGAAACGACCCAGATGTCCATCACGTGGTAAATGGGGAATCCGATGTGGTTCAGTCGTACAAAAAAAAGGATGGAGTACTGATTCATGCTTACCCATGGATGGACTTGGAAAGCACGAGAGTACATGAAAGAAGCCATTACAAATATCAACATACTTTATGATTCCAATTATATGAAAAAATCCAGAATAAGCAAATTCATAGACAGAAAGTAGACCAGGATTGCCAGGGGCTGATGGTGGGGGGATGGAGGGGGAGTGCTAACAGGCCAAGGGCTTCTTTTTGAGGTAATGAAAACCTTCTAAAATTAGACAGCAGTAACATTTGCGTAACTGTGTAAATATACTAAAAATTACTGAACTGCACACTTTGAAAGGGTGAATTTTATGGTATGTAGATTACACCTCAATAAAACTGTTACTGAAAAACTGGCAAAAAGCTTACCAAAAAATAAGTTTAAAAAAGAATTCCAGGCTGTTTAAGGATACAGTAAAAACAACTCACTACTGAGGAGCTCAGAATAAATGACAGGAATAAATGGGATGAACTATGATAGAATTTACCTGAACATGCTGTAGCAATTTCACTGCCATTTTTTTTTAACCATATGCTCAAATTTAAGCAGTTGAACAGTAACTGAAACCTAGTCTCAGCTGTGGCTTGTCATCTCCCTCACACCTCTGCTGTGTCCGGCATCGCTGGAGCTGGCTGTGACATCATCACACCGTCTCCTACCGCAACCCTCGCGGGGGCCTCTGTCACACAGCCTCCGCGCAGGGCCCGGTGGGATGACAGGCCTCACCAGGACTGGCCCAGCATGGGGACCACTGCCAGCCTGCTTCCAGCTCACAAAGGACGCCCTACAGCAAAGACTGGGACTCCAGTGGAGACTTCAAATGCACCCACTGTGGGCAGAACCCCACTTGCACTGGCAGCCCCAGCCCCTGCTCACACGGAGCTCAGGTCCTGAGAGAGTTTATCACAGAGAGGAAAAACCAGACTTCTTACCACACAGAATTAACGCTCCTGATAAAATCAGAGTTAAAGCAGTTTCTGTTTCAAAGGCTTTAAGACTCACAAGTATGAAGACACTTTATTCTAGTTATTTCCAGAATCAAGCTCCCACTGAGCTCAACCAAGTGGACACACGCCTGCAGGACAGAGCGGGGCCGCGACGGACGCGTCCTCCGTCCCCAGCGCTGCCAGGCTGGGCGGCCCTCAAGTTTGCAAACCACTGTAAGCGTACCTGGGCATCTTCCTGTCTTCACTGCATATGCTGCATGGAAATGCTATGATCAAGAAGGTTTTAAACTTGAAGCCAAGCAGATCAGGCGGGGCAGTGCCCAGCCAGTGCATGCCAAACATCACACAGCAGCTTTTCTCTTCACAGAAATAAGAGAATGTGATGATTTTTTAGGTAATTCTGGAGATAAGTTAAAAATCAACCTAAAATGTTCCATCTGAACATTAAAAATCAAGAATAGTACCTATACTAAAACCCAGCTCCTGAGAATTTCCTAGCAGTCCAGTGGTTGGTACCCTACACTCTCACTGCTGGGACCCAGCTTCTATCTCCGGCCATGGAACTAAGATCCCACAAGCGGAGAGATGCAGCCAGAAGAAAAAACAAAAAAAGACTGAAAACCTGGCTCCTGAGTTTCACCTTCTCCTGCACTTTTCTCCTCCTCCTACTGGACGTCACAAACCCTGAAGGTGTGCCTGCAAATGCAGTCCTTTGACTACACATGAGTTTCTTGCATGCTCTGAAATTTCCCACTGTACTTGAGAGGTCTCTGGTCTGACACATACTATCACTCACATATATTACAACACACTCAACACCCTCATCTAGAATCAAGCAGCTTTTTCTTTTTAAAGATAACCATCTCCTCTGATATTTCAATCTTCAATACAGCAACTTTTACTAAAATGATGGCACCACAGAATACCTGTTTGGCAGAACAATGAGGTGTGCTCCTGGCTGTACTGTTTTTCTTGCCATCACCTGAGGACTAGGACATTTTCCTAGGCTTGTGTCTTAGTCCATTCAGGCTGCTTACAGCAACAAACTGACTCCTCAAAGTCCTCAAGGCAGGCGCCAGTGTGGGCGGGTGAGGGCCCTCCTCCAGGGCAGAGACTGTGTCCTCTGGTGGCGGAGGGGCCAGCGAGCTCTCCAGGTGTCTCCATAAGGTACTACACCATTCATAACTTGATGCATCTTCTAACAGCCCTGCTCCTAACACTGTCACCTTTAGGGGTCAGGCACAGGTTTGGAGGAACCCATATCGACATCCAGACCAATGCAAGACAGCATGGGGACAAGATCCACAGAGGCGCTCACTTCTGCTGGGCCACACCTTGACATACAAACCAAGATGGCTTTTCTTATATATCTTTGAGGCTAGTCCCACACTCGAAGGAAAGATCAGAAGATTAAATCCTAACATGGTGAGAACAGTAATTACATTGCTGGCCAAAAAAGTCCACCTCAATTTCAAAATGCCTGACCAAGAAACAATTCAAACCAGTAGCAGTTATTTTATTCTGAATTATAAGCAAGATGATGCCACTTAGCTACACCTCATTTTTAGCTTTAAGGCACCTCTTCCCCGGCCTTGGGTCAGGGTAAGATGTGCTTCCCGCCCAGGACGACAGGGAGGATGGGGAGGACAAAGAAGAGCAGGGAGGCCGCTGCTCGAGCCTCTCAAGCCCCCTGCTTTCCAAAGAGGCGTAAGCAAAGTAATGACAGTTTTCAATTTCACCTTTCTCTACCAGTTCTGGCACAAAGGTATTTTAGAAGAAATTTCTAAAACATATATACACTCCCCCTTACTGGTGGAGGCATGCCAACACACATTTTAATTACAGCCGATCATCCCCCTCATCCCAAGGGACACAGTGAAATCAACTTCAAGACAGATTCTCACTCATCATCATACTATTCCCATGAGTTCTGTGAAAGCCCTAAATCCCTCATGAGTTTCAGAGTTACTACAAATAAATAATAATCAAGAAAGAATTTAAGTCCCCATTCCCAGTCATTGTAGGGGATTTCCTACCTAATCATCCAAAGGAAGGAGAAAAGGACCCTAGTCGCCAGAGTAACACACGTCAGCTCCATGTCAGTCTACCTCTACCGAGGACGCCAGACACCCTTCAACTCCGCAGGCCACCTTCAAACGTGCTCCTCAAACAAGAGCCCAGCCACACAATCCCCACAACACACACACATGAAGACGTGACGATGGGGCGGCCAGGTCCACACGAGCACGTTACACTCCCCTCTGGGCGCGGGCGGTGCTCCCGCTGTCCGAGGAGTAAGGGCTCTTACGGAAAGGCCAGTGTGAAAGCCAGGACCCTGGACAGAGAGCCACTGGGCACAGCAGGACCCCAGGCTCACGTATCAGCATCTGCTGAAGGAGCCCCCCAGGTGCGGTGAGGAGAGGGCTCCAGGCCCACTACTGGCTCTGGGATGGGACTTGGCAGCTTTCACCACCACCCCCCACCCCCCCACCCCCCCCCCGCCGTGCCTGTAGCTCAGATCAGAGGCAAAGCCCAAGAGGAGCAAGAGTCTCCAAGCAGGGTCTCCATGAGCAAACCTGTCCACAGGCTGTGGGCAGAGGCACCTTCAAGTCATTTGCCTGACTTCATTTTCTCACCATTTAAGGCCCCGCCTTTTGTCCCTCTTCAGCTTCTTCCCCACTATGCACAGTGCTGGTCCTTGTTGTTATAGAGCCAAGGGCGGCGGCAGCACAATGAAAGGAAAAGCCCCTGTGAACCTTGCTGGCTGCTGGTCATCACCACACCTGGTGCCTGCGGTGGGGACGAGCGCCCTCCCGGGCCTTCTCCCACCCGCTCTGGGGCACCCGCAGGCCCACACCGCGTGGCAGCTCAGGCTGCAACTCTGGCCACCTCCCCTCACAGCTGCACCCGACATGGGGAAGGCTGCAGCTGGGGGCAGGTCATCTCCCAGCCAAGTCCCCATGGGGCTCAGGCCATCTCCTACGGCTCTGAAAACACTCCAAAATGTGGAAGGAGTCTACCTTGGTTAAAATTAAAACAACTCCCCAAGTCACGCCATCCCAGGCCAAAATAATCCAGAGTTTTCCTTTGCTTCAACTATGTTCAAATAACATTTTCTAGAAATCTCCTAGGAAACTGTCCACTCTCAGCAATACTGCTGTCCAGAAATTCACAATGTACACAGTGTTTTGCTGTTTACAACAATAAAGGCATCAGCTCTCGGCGTACCCCGGGTTGCAGATACCCTCTTACGCCTCCTTGGAGGGAGGATGCACCACCAGAAGGGCCCCACAACAGCCTCGGAGACAATGGGACATGCCATGCCGGTCCCCCACTGCACCCTAAGCCCCAGCTCTGCCACTGAATGTGCTGCCCTGAGTACAACCTGAGACCGCGTGAAGGTCTGTGTGTGGTGAGGGGACTTTTGTACCTGCTTGAGTGACCCAGACTCAAAGATAAGATTCTTAGAATCAAACTAAGACATGTCTGAAGAACATTTTTCCCTGACAGTTTTTTTTTTTTCCTGTGATGAGATTTAAAAAAAGAAAAAATACTGCATCCAGTTACATACTTCACAGGTTACCCACTGGGTGGGTGCAATAAAGTTAAGAGTTTGGTCAATGCACTCAGAGTAAGTGGCGTAGGAAAACACCGTCTTTGGCATGGTTAGCAATCAGGCCTCATGCAAAAACAGGGAAATGAAATTCAAAAGACAAGACAGGACTGGTTAGCTGGAAATCACCAAAGTGAATCATAAAGCATTACTACTGCACAAGAACGCCTTATCTCACAGGAAAATAAGCCAAATTTGGAGAATCAATTTGACAATAGAAGACAGAGTATCTAGTACTTGTAAAAATTTCTAGAAACTCCATGTCTTGCCCACATCAACTTAAAAAAGTTCTTTTTTAAAGGAAATTGCACTCCTTCCCCCCGCCCCCAAAAAAATCTATGATGAAAAAACATGAATTAAGAGAGCTACCCATGCTCACATGAAAGACGACGGCACTGGGGGAAGGTTCTGTAAAAATAAATTCCCTGGGGCTTTTGGGTGTTTTTAAAAATTGATCATTAACTAGGGACTATCTGGGGCAAAGAGCTGTGTTCTAGGCCATGCCAAGGGGAGATCACCAAGTATAATATTAAAATAAATCACCCACAGTACAGTGTGAGGTGAGGCCCCAGGAGAACAGGATCTGATGTATAAGAATGTGAGGCACACAGGACGTCACAGGCCCACTCCCCCTACAGAACCAGCTCAGACCCATGAATTAGGATGCAGACGGACTGCCATTAAGTCCACCCTCTAGGGCTCTGCTCCACTGCAAAAGCACTCTGGCTCCAGAAACAACATGGAAAATGGAAAGGCAAGTATAGCTGGTTTCTAAAAATCCTTTAAACTCCTTTTATAAATACTTGAATACACGGACCGATGCTTAGTGTAAAGGAGAGGTGTGGAGAAGATCAAAGGATTTTCTGAAGACTGCTGTCTCACAAAATTCTTATTCCACAGATATCGGATGATTCTTTATTTCTTGAGAGTTTTCTTCAGCAGAATCCCCCAGGTGTAAAAGTCCAGATCTGTATCCACTGCCCAAATGTGAATGCACAATGTCTCCTTAGGGAGAGGATCATGCTGAAAATTAGTGTTACGTAAATACCGTTACCTTTTCTGGTGAAAAACTCCTTGGAATATTTCCCCAACATAGCGTATTTTCGAGGGACTTTCCCCAGCAGTTCAATGATCAATGCTATGTGATCTGCATTGGGAAACATTGCCAGCAAAACAGAAACACACGACAGTTTAATCAGTACACTGCATGCAGACACCGCTATCGCCCGCGCAGACAGAAACAGAGCGCCGCCTGCACAAACAGAGCACAGGCTCTGCTCAAGGCCCCTCGGAGGGGATGACGCACAGGGGACCGTGGCCTGGGGCCAAGTGCGGTCTCCTCCTCAGCTCTGACATCAGCAGAGGAATTCTGCTGGGTTGCTTTGGGAATTTAAGAGAAATGCCTTTGTCACCATTAATGCTACCATGAGCAGCTGCTATTTCGTTTCTGTCTGCATCGTGGCGCTTTTCAAAAAGAAGAGGTACTACCTCTGCGATTGAAGAATTCCCGAGAATATTTTCCAGATAGAGCAAAGTGCCTTGGGATACTGCCTAGCAGCTCTATGATGTGGGCTATGTGGTCTATGGAGGAGAGAAAAAAAAGGATACGGGAATGGGAGGGGCAGAGGGAAGGATGGGATAAAAGAAGAGGGGGGAAAAATCGAAATTAGTAAAAAATCAGAAATAGATTCAAATCAACAATGTCTGCAGCACATCCATGCAGAGGCTTCTGGGATGGCAGGCCTCAGGACTGGAGCATTAACAGCCAGTTAACCAGCTGACCTGAGGCCAGCTCACCCCAGGTCATCCCAGCATTGCAAGCAAGTAAGCATGGAGATGGATAGGTTTGCAGATGGAATTCAAGCCAGAATTCCGTCATTTTAAATTCAGCCCCCAGCAGGACAGAGAAATGGGCAGCAGATCAGTGGACAAAAGGACCATGGAAAGGCCTCGGGTTCATCCGGCTTGTCCTCTCCCAGCCTGCGAGGGGGCGGGCTGAGGCCACAAGCTCCCTGCAGGGTCACCTGTGCCAGGAGGCTCTGCCCAGTCACTGTGACTGAGGGGGCTTCAAGCTCTAAGGGAAAGCATCTGAATCTGGTGTTTGAAAACCAAACACAGTTCTATTTTTGTGCAAAAACACAATGTTCTCCAGAAGGCCCAGACTCTCTGTAGACCCATACTGAGGTATTCAGCAAGCAACAATACTTACCTTCGTCTCTGGAATAGTCTTCCCCAGAATGTGGTTCAAACAAATAATCTCCCGTTGCCAGCTCAAATGCCTAGGATACAACAGATGACATGCTAAGCGCTTCAGAGACTGGGTCCAAGCCAGCAATGTTTTCTGGTACAAGAGACCTACATTTTATGAGGATCTGAATCAAACCAGAGTCTCCTTTAAAGGCTCAACATCAGGCTTTTTTTCTTCTTCCCAAAAATTCAAAGAAGCTTCAGAAACACTCATATATTTCGGAGGAAGCGACTGTGTGCAGGCCTAGCCGGAACACTCCAGGGACCAGGGCTGTCTGACCCAGAGCCTGCCCACAACCTGCAGGCTGGCCTGGGCCTGGACCGAGGGTGTTGCCACCCTCCTGAAGGGAAGACCTTTGTGCCTTAGTAACTGGGGGCTCCTTTCAACAACTCTCATCACTTCATTCATTTCTGACTCAACCAAAGGAAATTTCTAGAACCAAAGAAGCCCCTCTTGCGGTCACCCCAGGCCAGGAGGTGCTAGATCACTGTGTAAGCCACCTATGGTTGGCAAGGAGAACTTCCTGGTTATAGGATCAGCCCCCAAAGGTACAGGGTAGGGTGCTGGTGAGGTGACAGGAGGGGTATTTATTTTCATTTCTGCCAGTGAGTCTATATCTTTTATTTATAAAATTGTCTAAGGACCATGAGTTTAATTTGCTAACAGTAAATAAAGATGACAATTGCTACTGCTCTATTAATCAAATATCATGTTTTAAAAAAAACATGCTTTAAGTAAGAATTTAAACAAATTCTTTTTAAAAAGAACAAGCCAAACCCCACTTCCGGTCTCCTTCATACTTACTTCTCTTGTATATTAGCGTGCGCTGTTGTGGAGGCCCCCAGGGGCCCGTCCCTACTTCACTGAGGCCCAGGGCTCAGTGGCTGCTGCACCGCCCGCTCCCTCTCCAGCCCCGGCCGAACTGGCCCACCCTCTCCCCTTCTGTTGATGACCGCCAATGTGCACCCACTAGGGAAGGCTCATCTGCCTAGGGTGGAGTCCTTCACAAACCAAGGCAAGCGCACTTAGCCCAGGACCACGTCTCTTCATCTTGCATTTTTTTTTTTTTTTTTAAAGAAAAGAGGGAAGTAAGATGACAAGCCTCTTGCCAGCTACCCTGCGACGAGCACTAGTTCATGAACTCAGGATCCCTGCCCTGAACCAGACCTGGGTCTGAGCTGAAACCAGATGTGCCAGGTCTTAGTGGAACAAGGGGGTCGTCTGCGCACTTCACGGCCTGCCCTCTCCACCCAGAAAACAATAAGGACACTATTGGCAATTGCAGATGAGGGCGGAAAACCTCATGCCTGGCCACAGGCCCAAGGGCAACAGTGGATCACATGCTAAATAAGTGTCTTTCTCGCCAGGGACACATGCCAAGACAAAATGGTAAAAGCCCAATGCAGGCAGAAGACTCCGGAAGTTGAGGGATGGATCCATGGAAAGCACCAACTGCTCTTTACCATCCTTGGTTTCACCTCATTCTTCTAATTGATTTCCAAAATCATTCCAATCTGGTTGTATGCATTTCTATCAGCCTAACACTAAGCTACATCAGCTCAGCATTTTGTAAAGATGGCCATTTTGATTAGCATCCATGTATTTCCAAGGAAATACAACTTGAAGAAGCCTGTCAATGAAATGGTAAGGAAGAGGCAAGATGAAGGCTCCCCCAACAAGTTATCAGGTCCTAATTCTCTGAAGCGTGATAAGACTTTCTTTTTTTCTGCATATTCTCGTTATCTTTTATTATGTATCAAATTGTCTTCAACATAAGTTACAACCTGATTAAACTCAATACTTCTTTCTAAAATCAATTTAAAGACACACAAAAAAATCTCTTCATATACAATATCTTTTGTCAAGAGTCTAACAAATATAGTATCTTTCATTGCAGGATTTCTGCTTAAAAGATTTTAACAAATAGGACACAGACAATAGGGTAAATGCACACCATAATGAAACACTAGCCTCTGTACTTTGCCACAGGTTTCTACGCTGGCCACTAGGAAATCATGAAAGATTATTGCCTTCAACTCTCTGAGTTACTCTCAATATAACCTTTATTATTTTTGTCCATGTTTAATACTGGAGAACTCTGGGTTCTTCCCTCAGTACTCGGACCAGTCCCCTCAGATGGCTTTCCCCTGGAGCAGCGTTTCTCTTCAGGCTCTGGGGAGACCAAGTACCCCTTTCCTGAAATGCCATCGCATATCAACGCACTCCATTCTGAATAAATAAGGTCATGAATTCCTTCCATGATGTGAACACTCCTGAGCAGTTTGGTTAAATGTGTCAAGATTGGCTTTTCTTGTCTTTATGGCGCTGACTGGGGGTCACCATGGAGCCCTATTCAAGGACTCTGACGCACAAATGCAGAACCACCAAAGTCAGGATCCACACCAAATTTTTAGATCATGCACACTTACATCTGGAGGAGCGCTAAAGCTCAAGAAAAGAACAAGAGATTCAACCACTGACATACCCCAGCTACTCTGCCTCACCCTGTCCGGCTGCAAGAGCACTCCTCCCTGCCAGTGGCAAACGCACCTACCAGCGAACACGGGCACCAGCCACCACCCTTCCCTCCGCTGGAGTCTCTAAGACATAATGCCATCGACAACAAAAAACCCTGGATTTTCCCACCAAGAGCAATCCAGAGCTTTACTACAGCTTGGTGTCACGAATTTAATACACTGTTGTGTATTTAAACTTTAACAGAAGTGGGGTGGGTGACAACTGCCTCACCTTCACCAGTTTCTCTATGGAGAACAAGACGGGACCTCTCAGTCAGGACCTCCAGGGAGGAGTGGGGTGGGAATGAAGGCTTGCCCCACTCCCAGAAAATCACCCTTAAACTAATTATAAAGAACTTTATAAGTAGCTCTAGAAGCACTGAGGGACTTCACTTCTTGGGAAGGGAGGAGGCAGAAGGAGACTAGAGAGAGTGCTTTTTCTTAGGAGTCTAAGCTGGACACTGACGCCACAGTTGACAGTGATTACAGGGGCTGGCAGGACCGGAGACTGTGGAGGTACACACTCTTATCTCACGGAAGGCAAGACAGACAATCTGGTATAAAACTGTACTGACAGCTCCAGCATTATGCTACTACATCTGTGATCTTGTCCTATTTTTCCTGGTTATATCACCAAAATTTATCACCCAAAATTAGAAGTACAAGATTTCAGAGTTTTTAGAGTGTAATTCAGGACAACCCACATATGGCCCCTTCTGTGTAGCTGAAGACAAGTAAGGCCTGACCTCACACATCCTGAAACAGAACACTGCTCCCCTGCAGCTCCAGCTGGTGAAAGTGCCCTCCCTCTCCTGACCCGGCCTCTGCCTCCCACTGCCTTCCAGCCCTTCCACCCCATCCTGCCCCTGGACTCCTGCAGAGAGAGCCTGATTTCTTCCCTACATTCAAAGGAACCATGACACACACACCAACCCTTCTAACCATTTGTCTCCATACTCAGCATGGCAAGGACTCAGTTTTTTATACTTATTGAGAAATGTAATTTTAAAATTATTCTCTGGCATTACCCATCAGAGAACAGAAAGGCATACTTTCTGTTCTAGACCTGTTTGGCCATATTGGTTGCAAGCTTGAAAGACAGAGTTTCTTTTTTCATATTGTTTCAGCATCAGAGGACACACACCCAAGTAGTGCTGCAGTTACCTTTAAATCACAGACAGTTATATTTATTTTGCACTCTTCCTTTTTAGTGAGGAGACAAGTACCAAGCTTTACACACATGCTCTCTCACTTTAAACAGAAGAGAAGAATTTGGGTGGTGGGGGGGTGGGGTACAATACAAGAAAAGCATGAAACACCACCTGAAGCAACAGATACACCCACGTTTCCAACAAAAGACCACAAAGCTCAGCTCACTAAGAGAAAGGTGACAAGTTGGCCAGGAAACAGGACTGAGAAAGAAACTGAAACTGGCTTATAGACAAGGGACTATTCATGCTCATCAGTTCACAGGTAAGGAGAGTGAGAGGAGACACTGGTGGAACTTGGGAGAGTTTAGACACAACCAGACTTTTGATGCACACAAGTGGCAGCAAAACGGCTCTGTTATATCAGAGAAAAGAGGCAGCCCGAGGCCCTGAGGAAAACCACTGCCAAGCTGCCTGTGGGAACAGACTTACTCAAACAGCATATGCAGCTGCTAGTGCCTCTGACAAGGCTAGACGGCCTAGAACCGTAAGCCAGAACAGTTTCTAGACTGTGCTTAACAGGAGAGAGCATAAAGAGTGGTGTGTGGGGAGAGCCTCTCCTCTCCAGTAACAGGTCTGTCAGACTGCCTCAAAGCTCCCCCTAAATCACAGCTATTTCATCTTCCTCCACAGCCTGAGGGAGGGAAACACAGGCTGCGCAGAGCCCACAAGACTTCAAGCACCAACAGGAACTACGTGGAGTCCATCACCACAGCTGAGGTCTGCAGCTGGGGGCCACAGAGGGCCTTGCGAGGCTGTCTCTCACAAGCCCAAACCAAACCACACCCAAGGACATGCCTGAGAAGGATCCTGCCAACTCTAAACCTTGCCCGCCCGCCCCTCAGCGGACAACCTCCAGTCAGAAGGCTTAGGCCATGGGCGCTGGTAAGACTGGCCTACCGCGGGGACTAAAGGGACAAGCCTTTACATAGAGGAAAGGGCACAGGCCGCTCTTACCATACACGCCGTACTCCAAATGTCAGCAGGCGTGCTGTAACCTGCTCCTATTAAAACCTCTATGGATCTATACTGACGCGTCTGGATGTCTTCTGTGAAGTGTTTATGCTGGAAGGGAACAGACTACATTACTGTGGAGGAACACAGACGTAAAAAGAGAAAAAGCATCTTCTAATACATGATCACAACCAAAGAAAGAACACTTTACTTACCACCCAACAAGCATTTCCAAGGTCTGCAATTTTAACTCTAATCTTATCGGCATTCCGTGGGTCCAGGGGATTCACCAGCAGGTCGGCTGCCCGGGTTTTTGCTGGCATGAGTAAACAGCAGGACAGTTAGGGCCTGGGTTAAGTGGTTTGCAAGTGTGTACACAATGCTTGCAGGGCACACTCCTTTTCTAGAAAAGTGGTGGGATGATCAATTAGGCATGGAATCCTGTAAGTTGAACTCAACAAATTTAAGTTCTCAAATTCTCCATCTCAGGCAAATACTTCACAAGAGGGCAAGCTGCCCAGAGACCCCATGCACACTGATTTGCCCATTCTCCTTTCTCCCTATCCTTCACCTCTGGGTCAGCCTGCTCAGTTCCTGTAACTTTTAGCTGCTCCTCATTAGATTATGTCAGTTCCCTACTGGATTCCGTCTAGCTCGGAAGTGTGATATTACTAAACTCAAGGGTAGAGAGAACACTCCCTGGCGGGATGGAGAGGTATGTGTGTGTGTGTGTGTGTGTGCATGTGGGGTGAAGAGGGGGTTGTGTGTGTGCGTGTATATAAGAGTTGGACCATAAAGAAGGCTGAGTGCCAAAGAATTGATGCTTTTGAACTGCGGTGCTGGAGAAGACTCTTGAGAGTCCCTTGGACAGAAAGAAGATCAAAACAGTCAATCCTAAAGGAAATCAACCCTGAATATTCACTGGAAGGACTGATACTGAAGCTTCAATACTTTGGCCACCTGATGTGAAGAGCTGACTCATTAGAAAAGACCCTGACGCTGGGAAAGATTGAGGGCAGGAGAAGAGGGTGACAGAGATTGAGAAGGTTGGATTGTATCACTGACTCAAGGGACGAGAGTTTGAGCAAACTCTGGGAGTCTGTGAAAGACAGGGAAGCCTGGCATGCTGCAATCCATGAGACTGCAAAGGGTCAGACATGACTTAGCAACTGAACAACCATCTTCAGGCAGACCCTTGTGTGAAGCCTGGCATCCCAGGCAGGCAGCAAGGCCAGGCCGCATGTACCATGAGCAGGGCAGTGACTGAGTGAGGCATCCAGGACCTGGGGCACCCACAAAGCTTCCCAGAAGGGGCCAGAAAATGCGAGAGAACTCTGCATTTTAGCCCTCAAGAACTGTTCCTCGGACTGATGTATCAAGCCGAGCCAGTCAAGACTCTGGTGTTTCCTTCTCTCTATCTGCCCTAGGCCCACATCCCTCTTTATGAGGAAGTTTTAACACCATGAGGTGTCTCACCAAAGGCCAGATATGAGCCAAGGAGAAGAAACACAGAAATCAGAAATGACAAGGGCAGCAGCACAGAGACCCACACAGACATGTGAGGTGTTCACACTGAACAGGGGATGGGCTGAGAAACTGAGCTCCAGAGAAAACAAAAATGCTGACCCAACAGACAGATGGCCAGCACCGGAAATGGCTAGATGAATCCCTCATGTCACTAAATAAAGTCACCAAGCACAACAGTGGAATTGGAGCTTTGCAGAACTGGATTCAAATTTCATTTTCAACATCTACAAGTTACAAATGACTTAAACACTGTGAGGCTCAGTTCTCAGTAAAGGAGGAAGAGAAAAGGACCATCCTCACCCCCAAAAAGAAAAGACCAAACACAGGAGAGCTAGGGGCTCCGCTCCACCCGCCCTCTGAGGGCCAAGACTTCTATTTAGGCCAGAGAGGGACCAGCCAAGGATGAGAGGCCAAGTGGTGGGTGCCACCACTCCAAACATGAAGCACAGTTTCTACAGAATGCATTTCACTTTTGCAACCATCATAAAGTCAAACCATTGTTAATCCAGGGACCACCACTACAGTTTCTTTGCCATTAATACCCTGGTTTATGAGCACCAGACAAAGTCTCTTTGGTGACCTGCTGTTAGCCTCCTGGTTCATGTCTGTGCATGGTTACCCAGCACACAATGCCTTCCAAATGATACTTGGAAATTTACCTCAAAAATTTAACTGTACTCAGAACACACAGGAGGTAGAAGAGAATCAGTTTGCATCTCTTTTCTCAGTGTGACAGTTTCCTGCTCTAAGTGTCTCTGAAAGGTTATCAGACTACAACACTCAAAAAGGCCCACACACTTGCTACATAATCATACAGATTTTGCTTTGCCCAGAAAATCAGATCACCTCTCCTGATTCAGTCACTATTATGCAACTATATCATGGCTCATCCTTGCTCTCTGCTACTAAGGAGGGAATGAAAAGTACAAAGAGAAAGGCAGAAGATTTTGCTTCAGGAAGGGCTGGGACTGTTAAGTCTCTGGGTAACACTGTATTCATGCCATCAGGTGAGCCTGGGTGCCAGCAAGATGCCGCCCAGTGGGGCCGCCATGATGAACAGCCACCATCACTTATCTGCAAGGCACTGTGCAGGCCTTCACTGATACTTTAAGTTTAAAACAGCCTTACAAGGAAGGCACAAACACTCTATATGCAGAAGATTTAATACCCGCTCAAGGAAATAGCAGAACCTACAAGATTTAACACTCAGACCTTACCTCTCTGTTCACCGAGTATTTGCAAGTCCCTTCTACGTGGCCAATGCTGTACAGGCACCAGAAGAGCATGAATGAGACATACAAGGTTCTGCCACCACACCCTAATTAGGAAACTCACAAGCTCGTTGAGAATATGGATGATAAAGTAAATAAAACGAATGATTCACATACTATGTCAAGAAACTCTAAGTGCTAAGAAGAAAAAAGCAGAGAATGGAAGATGGATTACTGATGAGGGCATTCAGCCGAAGGGGTCTCTTCTGAGAAGGCGATGTTTGAGGAGAGGTCTGAATGCAGGGCAGCAGGAAGGACAGAGGCTCTGGGAAGACATGACAGTGCGTACAAGGTGCAGAGAGGCAGAAATAAATGTGCACCCTTGAGAAACTTCAGAAAGAAGGCTGTGTGGGAGGAGCAGAACAAGTAGGGGAAACAGAGGTGGGTGGGGATGGTATCAGAAAGAGAGGCGCAGGGCTGTAAGCTTCAGACAATGACGCCTCTGGGGGTATGCTAAGTGGAGATGGGGTGTGGAGGGTGTGCTTTAAAAAGCCCTCTCTGAACTGCTCTGCAGGAAACAGTCTCGGGAGCAAGGGTGGGAGAGAGAAGAGTGTGCAGCTGTGTTCCAGCGTCCAGTCAAGCACTGCTGCTGACACGGTCACCACGAGGTGAGGGTGACAGGCCAACATGTGCATTGCAGGTGCCACCCTGCTCCCAGGCCTCTGTCCTTCAGACATGCTAAGCCAAAATATGTGGTATGGCTCCAGCAGCTAATAATCCAAGAAGAACGCTGCCTCCTCTTCCCAACCTTCAGTTGCTATACAATTACTCCAGGGAGAAGTCTGCATTCTTAAGCCTGGCACGTAAGGTGATCCTCAATCTTCTCATTCCAGCCCTGGCATTTCTTCTACTATTTCCTGATATACGCCCTCTGCTGCAGTGACAAGGATCCACACACTCTGAGTAAAGGGTACCTCTCCCACTTCCTGTTCTCTAGTGCCCGGGGGCCAACTGCCAACCTCCAGGACAGGACCCTCCCAACAGGAAACAAAGCACCTCCACGCAGAGGCTGTCCATAGTTCTCCAAGGACCAGGCTTTGAAAACCCAAACTGAGTGCCTCCAAACAAATGACTGGATGAACAAAAAGGTCAGCTTGGTAAGAGATTGGCATCAGTGGAAAAACCAGACCTGCTCTTTCTCCCTGATGCAATATTCATGCCACAGATAGGGTCCTGAAGAAGGCGTGTGTGTTCGACAAAGTAAAATTCTGCTGTGAATGGGAAAAGGTGGGAGAATACAGGCAGGTATCACTCATTTGTTGGTTCATTATGCAATAAGTGCTTGTCTCGGCACCAAGTTAGATGCTGAGGACACAAAGGTAGAAATACAAAGCACTCTCAATGTGTACACCCCAGTGACGAGGAAGACAGTGGAAGTGAACAAGGATCACACAGTGAAGTATGACCAAAGGAAAAAGAAGGGAACAAGAACTGGGATCTGCCAGGACCCGACAAAAGAAGTGTGCTCACACAAACAGGAGGAAGCCTTCCAAGAAGGAGGAAAAGCATCAGCAAGGATACAGAAGCATCAGTAAGCATGCCACGTTCACACAGACACTCGATATTAGGTCTTAAAAATAAATGGGGACGAGACCATGCTACACTTGAGATTACTAAACCTTTTTATACTGTTCACTCCATCAATAAAAGATGTTTGAACATTCATTTCAGTATATGCGTGTTTATAAAGTTTACATACTACTGTTCCTATACATTATAAAACACTGACAAGATCTTAAAAGCAAAAACTACTCGGCAACAAGGCTGAATCCAGCCTGGGTCCTGTCCCAAGTATGAACTTGGGACACATGGTTCTAGAAGAGCGAGCAGGCACCTGGAGAATAATGAGGCTGTGTCAAAAGGACCTAAGAACCAACTTGAAGAGGCTGACAAAGGGCAAATTTGGGGTAATTCTGGCATTTTAAAAAAAAGCTGTAAATGATAACAACACACAATTGGATGTGTTAATTGAAAAGAAAAAAGAATTGGTGAGTCCGTACCACAGAGGAATATGGATGATACATCAGGGAGGGGGTGATTCAGGAAAGAGCATGAAAGCCTTGCACCTTTCCCAGACACCATGCCCGGTGCATCCCTTTCATCCGGCTGTTGTTGACTTACATCCTTTCTTCATCAACTGATTATCCAGCTAGCTGGATTAGGCAGCTAGCTGGCTGTTTTCCTGAGTTCTGTGAGCTGCTCTAACAAATTAACTGAACCCCAGGACAGCATCACAGAAACCTCCAATTTAGAACTTATCAGAAGCAGAGATGACAACTTGGACTTGTGACGGGTTGGGGGTGGGGGAACAAAACAGTCTGATGAAACTGAGCCCTAGACCCTGGCACATGACACTATCTCCAGGCAGCGTCAAACGTTACTTAAACTGCGAGACACTGGGCTGGTGCTGGAGAGCTATTCAGTGCAGGAAAGCCCCCCCACACACGTGGTGCCCGAAGCGTCAGCAGTGGGACGGGAAGAGAATGAGAGTCAAGGAGGGTAAGAGGTGAGTTTTTCCTTAGATGAAGCCACATTGCTTGTGAAAGCATTTCAAGCACTTTCAAACCTTCCGGTCAGAGTAAAGGTTGACAGGAGGAGAATACGTCTATCCAAGTTACAAGAAAAACCACATCCTTAGGATGACTAGCTGTGGCCAATGAGTAACAGAGGACTCTGCGGGTCTCTGGGGCTGCAGAACATCCTGAGCTATTTGCAGGGCTGGCTCATCAGTGGACTCGCCATGTGTTAACATTCTTGTCAGCAGAGGGAGCAGAGGAGGTTTCTGAGCTTTTCCACTGTGGGCCAGAGTGCGAACCAACTGGGACACAGTGTGTACCTTCTGAAGTCCCCCAGCACACTACAGGCAGAGATAAGTCTTGTGGCATCCACCCTCAAAATCAGGGTTTGATATACATCATCACTACATTTAAACCTACATCATTTCCTTTAAAATTTTAACAGGAGAGTGGTGTAATCAAGAACAGCTATCAAAATAGATACTTTTTCCTCAATACAGATAGAGAGCAGGCACATCTTCCCTCGA
This sequence comes from Odocoileus virginianus, assembly GCF_023699985.2. Taxonomy (NCBI): domain Eukaryota; kingdom Metazoa; phylum Chordata; class Mammalia; order Artiodactyla; family Cervidae; genus Odocoileus; species Odocoileus virginianus. Next base: position 68,972,726 of record NC_069674.1, on the reverse strand, counting down.
CTAGAAATGAAGCAAAACAAAAAACCCAAAAACTAAACATCGCATTATCAGATGGAAGTACACTATAGAAAACTACAGGGTAAAATGCCAGACTTGGAAAACTTTTGCAAAGGTATCATCACTAAGACAGAAGAAGGAAAAAAAAAACCTCAGAAATGGGATCTGACAGAAATCCTCATGGCCCAGAATACTTTTTAAAGTATACTAACTTACTCATGGTTACAAAAGTAATAAAATAAAAGTGCTTACTGCGTACATACATGTCTATACCTCCTCCAGGCAACCCCCTTCCCAGTATCTGTCAAGGGCATGACACTCAAGGGACTGAAGGCAGAGCTCATGGGAAGGAACACTTACTTTTTGGCAAATCCCCAGTGCTGGAGGCTGAAACTGTCCTGCTTCTGTCATGGGATGGACTGCTCTCCTCATGCTCAGTAAGGGGGGATCCCTCAGAAAGTGCAGAGCCACAAGCCACAGGTTCTAAGGGCCCAGAGAACAATGATGTGGAAAATTCTGGAAACTGTGACTCGGGAATTTTATGTCGTCCATTTGGCAATTCACCATTGAATTGTTCATAGGAGCTGCTATACGTGTAATCGCTTTCTGCATTTGGCTCATCGAGGTTACATTCCTCGGGATTTGGGCAATCTTCCTCATCGTCATCTTCATCATCCAGCTGTTGCTCCAGTAAGAAGGGGCCGTTCTCAATATGGCCATTAGTTTTCGGTGATTCTATCCAGGTAGGGTCTATGTTCGCAAGCTCCTGTTCAACATCGTCTTCATCTTTCTCAGTGTTTTCTTTCTCAGTGTCTTCTTTCTCCTCCTGGTCCTCAGCTTCACCTTAAGAAGCGGAAGGGTGAGAATCAGAACTTGTCACTCTCCTTAACAGAGTGCACCAGGCATTTATCCTCTCCAACAAGAGAAATGTTTGAATGTGCTAATTTCATTTGCTACACAGCAAACACCTCTGGGCTCTCGGGGTAAATCTCCAGGTTCTCTAAATCTTATTTTTCATTTACTAAATAACTAGCCTACTCTTATTAGAAAAAGTTAGCTCTTAGAGAAAATGAGCATAAATAGAGCTGTACTTCCATTTTCTACCCTCTCCTCTATAATCTTCAGAGATTGTCTAAGGGTACATTACTGTTAAATCAAAGCTTAATTACAAAATGAAGGACAATCATTAACATGATAAAGATATGGTGCTTCTCAGACATTTTCCATTAAAAAACAAAAGCTATTTTGAAACATATTTCTGATGCATATTTTACAAAGCAAGTATCAGACAGCTCCCACATTCTCCAGGGAGGGCTTGGAAGGGAGGGTTCAGACCCTCAGGTCTGAACACAGCAGCACAGGTCACCCTGTGTGATGCCCTGGGGTGCAGCCCGCTCTCCAGCGTTCACTGACCATTGTTATTCGCAGTCTCTCCCTCAGCCACCTCCTCCAGTCCTGCTGTTTTTAGCTTCACCTCTGGGTGGTATTCATCATCTTGCTCATTGGAAGGTATAACTGACGTGACGTTTTCCTCTATTATTTTTCTTTCAGCTTCTCGCTCCAATTCTTCTATTTCCTGCAAGCGCTTTTCCAGTAACTCAGCCTGCCTTTTCTGCTTCTTTTTCATTTTTTTCTTTTTGTTTTTAGATATTTTTCCTATCTACAACATGTTAAGAAAATAGCACAGGTCAGTTTGCTTCTTTTTAAAGCACTATGCAGCAGCGTCTAAGTGCTGGCAGCATGGCAAATACCAACACAGTCTGTTTTCTCAGGTCTATTCAATTAAAATCACATGCCCAGACATGAGATCCACAATATGGTTAGTGTTGCAGCAAAGCCAGAAAAAAAAGAAACCAGTGCCGATATCAAGTAGCGGAACTATTATCAGCTCCTGCCCATGGAGAGCTACAGCTTAAATCCAGCAAGCCTTTTCCCTTTAAATTCTAAGAACTAAATATGCCGAGACATTCCTGCCTTTAGACAAGAAGCTCGCTTGCAAGTTTCATTTGCTGCTGCCTGTCTACAAAGTATTAACAATGTTCCCTGTTCTTTACTCTCTTACTCAACTGTCTGCCAAAACAGGTGTTCTTCATTCATGTTTGGTCAACAGCGCTGTTTGTGCTTGGGTCTCTCACACTAAGTTGTTAGCAACAGCCAGGACAGCAGGAACTGTAAGAAATGAGCATATGAAGTAAAGGGAAAAAAAGAGAAAGCCATGGTTTCAGTCTGCCTCCAGTCATGGCCATCTGACTTGGAAAGTACTGGCAACGGGATCCTCCAGTCTTTCACAGAACCAATAATCAAAGCACGCTGCTCAAGCCCTGGCAGAGCTCAGCAGGCCAGGTGGGAGAATTCTTACAGCTCCCCCTCCTGCTGGGACTCCCACTCCAGACTGAGGCTTGCTGGCTGCACTCTGGAGTTCTGCACATTTCCTCCCAAGGGCTTTCCGGTCATAAAGATCTTTAAACTTGCAGGTGACTCATCAACTTGAGATATACATATATTCTATGCTTGACTGGAACCAAGCCTAAACCAGGTTTAGGTCCTCTGGGGTAGAATTTAATTCCAAACAGCCTGTTTCATTTGCTCACACTTGGTATTTTGATAGGACCACACAGATAACGCTCTTTCACATTTAACTATACTAGCTGGAAGAAAATTAGAACAGCAGCTTCAGAAAAAACAGGTAACTTAGAGGCAAATCAGAAATAATCAAAAGGGTTTGTGGAATAATCACACTTAAAACCCTATCTCTATAACCTCACATTTTATCAGACTCAGCCAACAGCACTCCAGAAAGCGCACGAGGAAAACACAGACTTTGGGACAGCTCCAATTACCCCACTTTTAAAAATCACTTCACTTTTTCAAAACATTGTCTTGCATATCCAAGGATACACGGCATTTATAAACATGGCTGTCTTTTACACTAAAATGCATGACAACATCTGTGATTGAGAAAGGAACAACAACAACAGAAAGTAAAACTAATTCCCTCAAACAACCCTTAAAGAAAAGCTGTTGCAGAAAGAAACAAAAACTAATGCTACAATTAGAAAAGTTCAATAATGACTAGTCACTTTTGACAAGGAGGTAATATAAGTATATGTGTAAGTACTTACAGGTTTTTGCTGCGGAGCAGTACTCACTAAAAACAAAACAAAACAAAACAAAGTGAACATTTAGAGTGAAACAGATACTTACCTTTTTGTAGGTAATCTGAACTGTAAAATGAAATAACTACTGCCTTTCAATGGCTATGCAACTTCAACAACTGTTAAATATTAAAACTTGTTATTCAAAGAGCCCTAAAGAAAGTTTATCCAACTCAAACAAATGATTGGCTCTTAAAAAGCGAAGCCATAGTGGTTCACATGGAGTCATTTCTCTTATTAATCTGAAATTAAACACTCATTCATTTCAAAAGCACACAATCACAAAACACTGACTGATAAGAAAATGGAGAAGAGTCACACAACCCAACTTGTTTACAGACAATGAAATGAACAATTAATCTCCACCTTTCAGAACAATTAATTTACACATCTATGTTTGAAAACTATTTCACAAGTTTACACAACTAAAATAAATCCAATACTACTGCAAATAGTCTAGAAATGACATGAACAGACTTGGCCAATGTCAAAAGCTTAACAGACTATGGTTCCATGATCTAAACAGCAACCTGATGGTAGAAAACAAGACTCATAAGTGGTTCGTCTGCCAACAGCTTCAGTTAAAGGGCTTTCACTCTGTAGTCCCTGTGCATACCTGACAACACACTAGGGCAGAAAGCATGTGAAGAGAGGGTGAAAGCATCATCCACACTTCACAGCCATCTTGACATCTTGTGAAAACCAGAAATAAAACTTCATACACCAATGCTCAAGTCAGTTGATCTTCTTTCACCGTGAAGTTCTTGTAACTAATTTTAAGTCCACCAGTCACACTCAGAGTGATATAACTATGCTCAATGGAGACAAGGAAGCATTCTGATGATTGTAGGTTGGCTAAAGGAAACCTGTTACCATACACTCCTCTGCAGAGAAGTGGCCAACACAGACAATGTTCAAATGGAAATGAAGCAACAGGTAAGAAGAATTCAGTGACCTTTTAAGGGAGGACAAAGCTAAGTAATTCAAATATTAAAGTACAACTTAATTGGGGCATTTTCCTTCTCAAGCAAAGGGTCTACTTACTTCCAGTCATCGGGCTCTTATGCAAGTTCCTAACATGTGCACATTTAACTCAGTTGCTTCCTATGAACAGCTTTGCAGGCTCTCAGTGCCCTACACAGACCAACACAAAGCTGGCCCAGTCTCTCACCTGCAGACCCGGAAGGAGGGGGAGCACCCGCCTTCTGCCACTCAGTGGCCTCGGCTGCCATTCTTCTCACATACGCATCGTCCACACACATCAAGATGTTTTCCGGCTTTATGTCAGTATGAATGATCTTGCACTTACTGTGGAGATAATCTAACCCCTGAAGGACCTGATCACATAAAATCAGAAAGGAGTTAATACTTCTATTATTCAACATTTATTTATAAAATAGTTACAGTCATTACAAGGCACAACAGAAACTCGGGCCCGATAGGAACCCAGCTCCTTCCCATAAGCAACCAGTGTATATCATTCTGGAGATAATTTATGCTCATAGAAGCAAATGCATTTAAACATATACTTATTAAAATAACAACTTTGGTGAGATGTAATTTACATGTCACACAATTCACCCTTTTAAGCATACAATAGAATGGTTTTTAGATGTGCAACAGTCATCACTATCTAATTTAGAACACATTCATCACTCAAAAAAAAAAAAATACTGCACCCATTAGCAGTCACTCCCCGTCTCCTTCCAACTCCTCTAGCCCTAAGCAACCACTAATCTACTTTCCTGGGTTTGGACATTTTATGTAAGTGGAATGATACAGAGTGGTCTTTTGTACCTGGCCCAATACTTTCAAGGTTCATCCATGTGTAGCATGTAGCAATACCTCATTTCTTTTAAATGCCAAATAATTTTCCACTGAAAATACCACATTTTGTTTAGTCATTCAATGATGAACATTTGAGTTCTTTCCATTTTATGGCTACTATAAATATATTTCTATAAACATTCATGTACAAGTTTCTATGCAGACATGCCTTTATTTTTCTTAGTAGTGCAATTGTTGGGTCATACTGTAACTCTAGTCTTTCAATAAACTGCCAAACTGTTTTATACTATGGCTGCATCATTTTACACACCTTGCACATCAGCAATGTGCAAGGATTCCAACTTTTTTGATAGCCAATACCTGCTATCTGTCTATTCATTTTAGTCACTCTAGTGGGTGTGAAGTGTGTATCTCATTGATCTGCATTCCCATAATGGCTAATGATATCTGTACATTTCTAATATTGTAGGAAAGGAGAATTAGGTAGCTTTGGTACCCAGGCAATAAACTATAGTACTGAACTAAAAGAAACTGCTAAACCAAGATACTCACATACTTACCATATGTGTGTGTGTGTGTGTGTGTGTGTGTGTGTGTGTGTGTAAATTACAGCAAAAATTACAGAGTATGGCGACCTAAACGCAAGGCCAAAGTTTTTCTGGAACTATTTCCATAAAAGGGGAATTCTTTCTTTTCATAAGGAAAAAAATATTTTAAAATACAGTTCATGTTCCCATATATTATAAATTCTACATGCTCAATAAACATTAGCATTTGATAAATATCTTCATTCAAACATTTTAAGTCATTTGGTGGTCTTGATCACATTAGACAAGGAAGTGAGGAAAAGACAAGCAGAAGATATATAATACCGAACAACTCGGAAAAGTTCTCAGCAAAAACCCAACGCTTCTGTCTACCTTCCAGTTTCTGGCTAAACAATCTTGAAAGTGAAAGTCCCTCAGTCGTGTTCGACTCTTTGTGGCCCCATGGACTATACAGTCCATGGAATTCTCCAGGCCAGAATACTGGAGTGGGTAGCCTTTCTCTTCTTAAGAAAATTTCCCAACCCAGGGATCCAACCCAGGTCTCCCACACTACAGGCAGATTCTTTACCAGCTGAGCCACCAGGGAAGCCCAAACAATCTTAAGATGACAAAACATTAGTAAGTGAAGGCACAGAGATTTTGCAAGGAAAGCAGAAGGAACATGAGTCTCTCAACCAAGATGAAAATCCTCACATTCATTTAAAAAAAACTTTTCCTTGGAAATGCTTTCACATGACCTCACTGACTGAGCATCACTTGTGCTCCTATAACAGGCTGCATATGCTTATAGATGTTTGATACACAGCAATAAACAAAGTTCCCTATCTCCACAAGGCTTTGACTTTTTTACCTTAAAATTAATATTTAATGTTTTAGATAATACTTCAACTAAAATATGTTTAAATTATGTTTAAAATGTCAAAGGACCAACAGTAGGAAATATGTTTCCATATATAGGTTATAATTCTGAAGGGAACACAATTCAATGAGCCTGTATATATTTACTGGCATTCATGCATCTTCTCTGTGCAAACCGAAGTATCACTTGGAGTTCTTACATATGAATAGTGAGAGAAATTCTGAGAAGTACAAGAAATTAATGGACAAGTACACTGATGACTTCCAGTCTGTGGAAGGAAAAGGAATAAGACTTTTAGAAAGTTTAAACTATTTTAAATTATTTCAACTAAAATTTCACTTCAGTCATCAAATATTAACTCAAAGTTAAAATGTCAGCATCTTTCCAAAAGTATCTTTCACTACCATCTCATGAACAAGTTGCTTCTAACTTTCCACCTTAGTTCTTTCATAGTTCTTGGGTTGTTTCACTGTGTGTGAAGATACTTAGGTAAGATCCAGTTAATACAATCCAGTATCCAAATGTGTTAAAATGAATTTCAATGAAAATGAGACACTTGAGCAAAGTGTTCTCAGTAAGAATTTAAGGTTTCAGATATTTAATCCCTTTCATGGATCACTTCCTTGTCGTGGCGAAGGGGCTTGCATAACTCAATGAAGCTATGAGCTATGCCATGCAGGGCCACCCAAGACAGACACATCACAGCTGAGAGTTCTGACAAAATGTGATCCACTGGAGAAGGGACTGGCAAACCACCCCAGTATACCTGCCATGAGAACCTTCATGAACTATTTAAAAAGGTCAAAAAGATATGACACCAAAAGATGAGTCCCCCAGGTCTAAGGTGTCCAATATGCTACTGGGGAAGAGTGGAGGAGAAATACTAATAGAATGAATAAAGTGGCTGGGCTAAAGTGGATACAATGCTCAGTTGTGGATGTGTCTGGTTGACAAAAGTAAAACCCGGTGCTGCAAAGAACAGTACTGCATAGGGACCTGAAACATTAGGTCCATGAATTAAGGTGAGTTGTGAGTGATCAAGCAGGAGATGGTAAGAATAAACAATGACGTCCTAGGAATCAGTAAACTAAAATGGATGGGAATGGACGAATTTAATTCAGATGATCATTATATTTACTACCGTGGGCAAGAATCCCATAGAAGAATCAGAGTAACCCTCATAATCAACAAACGAGTCTGAAATGTAGTACTTGGGTGCAACCTCAAAAATGATAGAATGATCTCGGTTCGTTTCCAAGGCAAGCCATTCAACCTCACAGTAATTCAAGTCTATGCTTATTCCACTGATGCCGAAGAAGCTGAAACTGATCAGTTCCACGAAGACCTAGAAGACCCCCTAGAACTAACACCTAAAAAAGATATTCTATGCATCAATGGGAATTGGAATGCAAAAGTAGGAAGTCAAGATATACCTGGAGTAATAGGCAAGTTTGGCCTTAGAGAACAAAAAATAAAGAGGGGCAAACAAAGGCTAACTGAATTCTGCATTAGTCATAGCAAATACTCTGTTTCAACAACACAAGAGACAACTTGACACATGGACATCACCAAATGGTCAATACCGAAATCAAACTGATTCCATTCTTTGTAGTCAAATATGGAGAAGCTGTATATAGTCAGCAAAAACAAGCCCTGGAGCTGACTGTGGCTTAGATCATGATAGCAAAATTTAGGTTTAAACTAAAGAAAACTGGGAAAAACACTAAGCCAGCAGGTATGACTTAAATCCTGTGTGAATTCACAGTAGAGGCAACAAGTATATTCAAAGGATTAGATCTATATGACAGAGTGTCTGAAGAACTATGGACAGAGGTCCATAGTACTGTACAGGGGGTGGCGAACAAAGCCATCCCAAAGAGAAAGAAAAGCAAGAAGGCAAAGCGGTTAGTTGAGGAGGCTTTACAAATAGCAGGAGAACAAAGAGAAGGGAAAAATGAGAGAGGGAAAGGTACATCCAATTAAAAGCACCAATCAAAGAACAGTCAGAAGAGACAAGAAGGCCTTCTTCAATGAACAGTGTTTAATAACGGAGGAAAACAACAAAGGAGATAAGGCTAGAGATCTCTTTAGGAAAACTGGAAACATCAAGGGAGCATTCTGCCCAAAGATGGGCACAATAAAGGATAAAAGTGGTAGGTACCTAGTAGACGCCGAAGAGGTCAAGAAGAGATGGAAAAAATACACAGAAGAACTGTATAAAAAAGATCTTAATGAACTGGATTACTACGATGGTGTGGTGAGTCACCCAGAGCTAGACATCCTGGAGTGTGAAGTCAAGTGGGCCTTAAGAAGCACTGCTGTTAATAAAGCTGGTGAATGTGATGAAACTCCACAGAACTATCCAGATCCCGAGAGGAGGACAGGACTTCCCTGATGGCTCAGATGGTAAAGTGTCTGCCTACAATGCAGGAGACCACCTGGAGAAGGAAATGGCAACCCACTCCACTTTTCCATTTTCCATGGAAAATCCCATGGATGGAGGAGCCTGGTAGGCTACATACAGTCCATGGGGCCGCAAAGGGTTGGACACGACTGAGTGACTTCACTTCAATGGAGGATGCCATCAATGTTTTGCATTATGTCAGCAAATCTGGAAGACCCAGCAGTGGCCACTGGACTGGAAAAGGCCAATCCTCACCCCAATTCCCAAGAAGGCAATACCAAAGAGTGTGCCAACCATCAGACAACTGCATTTATCTCCCATACTAGTAAGAGCATGCTTAACATCTCGCAGGCTAGGCTTCAGCATCATGCGAACCAAAAACTTCCAAACGTCCCAGCTGCGCTTAGAAAAGGAAGAACTAGAAACCAAATTGCCAACATTCACTGGATTACAGAGAAAGCAAGGGAATTTCAGAAAAACATCTATCTCTGTTTCAACAACTATGCTAAAGCCTTTGGCTCTATGAATCATGACAAACTGTGGAAAGATCTTAGAGCGACGGGTATACCAGACCATCTCACTGTATCGTGAGAAATCTGTACACAAGTCAAAAAGCAACAGTTAGAACCCTGTATGGAACAACTGATTGGTTCAGGATTGAGAAAGGAGTATGACAGGGCTGTCTGCTGTCACCTTGTTTGTTTAACCTGAGAAATGCAGGGTGGGATGAGTTACAAGCAGGAATCAAGATAGGAGGGAGAAACATCAACAACCTCAGATATATGGATGATACCATTCTAAATGGCAGAAAGCAAAGAGGAACTAAAGAGCCTCTTGATGAGGTTGAAGGAGGAGAGTGAAAGAGCTGGCTTAAGACTAAATATTAAAAAAATTAAGATCATAGCATCCACACCCGTTACTGCATAGCAAATAGAAGGGGGAAAGGTGGAAGTAGTGACGCATTTCCTCTTCCTAGGCTTCAAAATCACTGCGGATGGTGACTGCAGCCATGAAATCAGTAGATGATTGCTTCTGGGCAGGAAAGAAATGACAAACCTAGACAGTGTGCTGAAAACCAGAGACATTACTCTGCCAACAAAAGTCTGTATAGTCAAGGCTATGGTCTTCCCAGTGGTCACGTATGGTTGTGAGAGCTGGACTGTAAAGGAGGCAGAATGCCAAAGAATAGATGCCTTTGAACTGTGGTGCTGGGGAAGACTCCTAAGAGTCCCCTGGACAGGAAGGAGATCAAACCAGTCAATCTTAAGGGAGATCAACCCTAAATATTCACTGGAAGGACTGATGCTGAAGCTAAAGTTCCAGTATTTTGGTCATTTGATATAAACAGCCGATTCATTGGAAGAGTTCCTGATTCTGGGAAAGATGGAGGGCAGAAGGAGCAGAAGGCGTCAGAGGATGAGACGGTTGGACAGCATCACCGATGCAATAAACATGAACTTGTGCAAACTCTGGGAGATGGTGAGGGATGGGAGGCCTAGTGTGCTGCAGTTCACGGGGTCGCAGAGTTGGACATGACTGGTCAACTGAACAACAACTGCACTCAACACAGTTAACCTTCCTCAAGAAGTATTGCTTATGTCTAACAACAAACATAAAGAGAAGACTTGAACACAAGGAAAAGACTATCGCTTTCAGGGATAAACTAATTAAGCTAAAGGAAATCTTGAAGAAACAGCTAAGAGATAGCATGGAGCACTGTTAAACCATGACCTTGGGACTCAGACCATTCCTGCATTTCTTCTCAATCACTCTACAAGGCGAGGTACTTAAGCTGCCTGACCTTTTCATTTTCTTACTTATAAAAGGGGGAACATTATCCGTTAGACAGAAATATGGAAAGAATTAGAAATAATGTATGAAGAACTCACAGTACAATGTCGAGCTGACAAGAAGCTCAAACTAAATGGTAAAATGAACTAAGTCAGAAGACTTGTATTGATACTGACTTAATAAACATAACTTCACTAAGTCACTTATTAAATTTCTCTGGGTTTCATTTCTCCCATCTATAATATGAATGGGATCTACCTGATAAACTCTGATTCTTTTAATGAATACTAATATATATTTTTAAAACATATAGCTGTAAGAATGATTTTATTTTCAAAAATAGCATTTCTGGTCTCAGCCAGTGAAGTTAAAACAGTTAAACATCCCAGAATCCAGAATCAAAAAATGATAGGCAATCTTACAAAAATTTATGCCAAATATTATGACAATAAAAAAAAAAAAACAACGAATCAAATTTCATGCTCAAGGATAGACCTCGGCAGCCTCACTTGTCTTACCACAGAACGTGTGTATCTCTTGCCTAAAAAACATACTGGGCCTCATCAGCAGGAGGCAGCAGAGATCCTCGTTGCCATCTGCTCCATCATGAGACCCCAGGTCAAGGAACCACAGATGGGCCAGGAACAGGCTGCATCCCACTCCAGGGAGGCGGCTCACACCCCAGGGCCAGGGGCCGAGCCTCTCCGTGAGGCAGCAGTAGTGCAGACCCGCAGGCCGAGCTCTGGGCTGGGAGCCAGATTTCAGTTCTGGTTCAGAAACTGACTAGCTATGGCTCAGATCAAGTCTCTTCCCTCCCCTGACCTCAAATTCAGCCGTAAAATAAGGCACTTGGTTAGGACAGTCTCTAATATTTCTGTCTAGGCACCTATGAACCATGTGAAGGACCATTTATTACTGGTGTTAACAACATACACTAGCTCCTTTCCACCTCGGTGTGCTAGAAATCGGTCCTGTCACATACAGAAAGGGAGGAGTAAGTTGGGAATAACATGGAGGTTTCACCTGAAGGTATCTCCCAGGGCCTGCTCACCACCCACAGAAAGCTTCCTCCCAAATTCTAAACTGCACAGAGAAACAGAACAAGAGCAATTTTGCACATTTTCTTCTGATCTGGTCACAACATGGGTGCCTTTCTTCTGCCACACCACAACAAAGGACGCTGGGCAAGGAGAGGGGGTGACCTCTGATGATGTGGGCAAGGCCTCGTAACCAGCACCAGGGAGACCCGACCAGCAGCAGAGGGGCTGGCCGTACAGGGGAGCGCTGAGGGCAACAGCACCACGCGGGGACACTGGTCCTTGTGGACATGAAGGGAAACAGCAGAGGGCGTTCCTCAAGCCTGAGGCTTCGCTCCTGGGAAAGCTAAAGCTCCCAGAGGATCTCCCTTCCTCACCAGGACAGAGGACAGACAAGAGGTAAATGCTGCAAGCTGCTCCGACAAGCACATGCTAGACTGAATGAGAAGTGTGGGAAACACATGCCACAATCACCAAGGATGAGGGCCACGGACACTTTCCTCATCCGCTCTGTCCTGAAATCTCCCTCTGCTCCTTGTTCTTTCCAACTCTGACCAGCGAAAATTAATACAAAAGTTAAGTAGCTGTACTTCACTTCTGAATACAGTCAGGTCAAAAGATAAAACACTGCCTAGCACTGCAGCAGCGCAGAGGCATGAGCTGGGGAAGGGGCTAGAGTCCCTTGAAGAGAGCAGCTTCCCCGAATTTCTGACTTGCATACCCAGCACTCTGAGGAGGAGAATTCAGGTTAGTAGAGAATCATATGTACTACCACATGGGCAAATCCAAGAGCATAAAAACGCTTACCAATCAATTTTCTATTCTAAAAATTGAACAATATTGGCTTGATCATAATGAATTCATTGGTAACTAGGACCAGTGAGATCATTTAAATGGTAAATAATAAGTGTTGACAAATTCATGGTAACAGCCTGCTGGGTGGGGACCTGATTTCTTCATTTTGTCTGCAAAGTCAGCCGCCCCACAGAAGGTGGGTTTGAAAGAGCAAGGCATTTGGAAAGTCCCTTAGCTTACACACTGCAGTACATATCACCAATTAAGTAATGTACTTTAAAATGATCTAATTGCTAGTTGCACTATTAATGTAAAAGTAAACCATCACCAGAAACATGAATGCACACTTTTCACAAGACATGCTATAATGTAAAATGCTTCCGAATCTTCCTGTGTAGACATTCCATACCAACACTAGCCCGCAGTCAGGAGCATAGACTCTGGATCACACCATCCGGATTCCAGCCTTGATTCCCACAGTAACTGTGGAACCTGGAGAAGCTTTTACCACCTCCAGAGTGGCGGTAATAACACCGCTAGCCTCCTACTAAGGCTGTGGTAAGGACTAGACAGCATAACACAAAGACAGCACTTAAAACAGGGAGTGCCTGCAAGAGCATAATCCATGTTTGTGATAATCATGATAACAGAAAGAGTAATGATGATTCAAAAATCCCAGGCTACATGTTGTACCTGTGTATCATAGCAAAGTCACCGTGCCCTTACCAAGCCTCATTTAATGGTAAGCTGCCGCTTATTCACAAGGTTTTTGTTAAGGGCAATGAATTAAACCATAAAGTTTTAAAAAGTGAAATATCAGCTACCCTTTCGATTACATAGGAAAGTAAAAGCCATGTTTAAAGAACAGCAACAGCATTTAGAACCCCATCACCTGTGGTATACCTTCAATGCACCACAAATAACAAACACTGCCATCACAGCACCATTTCTTCTTTCAGCTTTAGAAATAAAAGCTAAACATAAAATTGACTTCAATAAAGATGATTTTAAAAGAAAAATAAATGAAAGCTGGGGGTGGGGGGGAATAGACCCACACCTGAGCTCAGAGAAGCAGCCTGGAGGGAGGCAAGGGAGTGTTCTCACCATCATCACCAGAGGATGGCCCCTCCCGACCCTGCACAAGGTCACCAGGACTAAATGAGGACAGCTAAAAAACGATCAAAGGATTGGTAATAGTGTATGGGAAACCCTGGAAAAGCAAGTGATTCAATTATGCTGGTACATTTCAAAACTAAGTGGGAACGTTTATCTACAGGCCCATCAGATCACAGAAAGGTCAGCCACTTAGTACAGTAAGAGGAACATACATTTCTTATTTAAGAAAAGATAACCTCTCATTCCTGACTGCCTACAACATGAAGGAAGCTACGAAGAGATGTGAAACCCATAACACGTGGTCGGGGTCACAGGGTGCTCACAATGCAGCCGGGCAGACAGAGCAGCTACCCTGTGCCGGTCACTAGGCCGAAAACTTTACAGGCAATCCCTCCAAACTCATCTCCACAAGAAAGCCACAAATTATGTATTATCATCCTGATGTGACTAATGAGGATGTGACTAATACTGGAATGGGTTGCCACTCCCTTCTCCAGGGGATCTTCTCGACCCAGGGGTCGAACTCAGGTCTCCTGCACTGCAAGCAGACTCTTACCGTCTGAGCCACCTGGGAAGCCCCAGCACTATCCAGTCCAAACAAGGACTTCAGTTCAGTTCAGTTCAGTTCAGTCTCTCAGTCGTGTCCGACTCTTTGTGACCCCATGAATCGCAGCACGCCAGGCCTCTCCATCCATCACCAACTCCCGGAGTTTACTCATACCCATGTCCATTGAGTCGGTGATGCCGTCCAACCATCTCATCCTCTGTTGTCCCCTTCTCCTCCTGCCCCCAATCCCTCCCAGCATCAGGGCTTTGTCCAATGAGTCAACTCTTTGCATGAGGTGGCCAAAGTACTGGAGTTTCAGCTTCAGCATCAGTCCTTCCAATGAACACCCAGGACTGATCTCCTTTAGGATGGACTGGCTGGATCTCCTTGCAGTCCAAGGGACTCTCAAGAGTCTTCTCCAACATGATAGTTCAAAAGCATCAATTTTTCAGCACTCAGCTTTCTTTACAGTCCAACTCTCACATCCATACATGACCACTGGAAAAACCATAGCCTTGACCAGACCTTTGTTGGCAAAGTAATGTCTCTGCTTTTTAATATGCTCTCTAGGTTGGTCATCACTTTCCTTCCAAGGAGTAAGCATCTTTTAATTTCATGGCTGCAGTCACCATCTGCAGTGATTTTACCAAATTCAGACTTAAATTCCTCATTGCCAAATTCAGGCTTAAACTGAAGAAAGGGAAAAACCACTAGACCATTCAGTATGATCTAAATCAAATCCCTTATGACTATACAGTGGAAGTGAGAAATAGATTTAAGGGACTAGATCTGATAGACAGAGAGCCTGATGAACTATGCATGGAGGTTCGTGACACTGTACAGGAGACAGGGATCAAGACCATCCCCATGGAAAAGAAATGTAAAAAGGCAAAATGGCTGTCTGAGGAGGCCTTACAAACAGCTGTGAAAAGAAGAGAAGCGAAAAGCAAAGGAGAAAAGGAAGGATATTCCCATTTGAATGCAGAGTTCCAAAGAATAGCCAGGAGAGATAAGAAAGTCTTCCTCCGTGATCAATGCAAAGAAATAGAGGAAAACACAGAATGGGAAAGACTAGAGATCTCTTCAAGAAAATTAGAGATATCAAGGGAATATTTCATGCAAAGATGGGTTCGATAAAGGACAGAAATGGTATGGACCTAACAGAAGCAGAAGATATTAAGAAGAGGTGGCAAGAATACACAGAAGAATTGTACAAAAAAGATCTTCAAGACCCAGATAATCACAATGGTGTGATCACTCACCTAGAGCCAGACATCCTGGAATGTGAAGTCAAGTGGGCCTTAGAAAGCATCACTACGAACAAAGCTAGTGGAGGTGATGGAATTCCAGTTGAGCTCTTTCAAATCGTGAAAGATAAAGCCGTGAAAGTGCTGCACTCAATATGCCAGCAAATTTAGAAAACTCAGCGGTGGCCACAGGACTGGAAAAGGTCAGTTTTCATTCCAATCCCTAAGAAAAGCAATCCCAAAGAATGCTCAAACTACCACACAATTGCACGCATCTCACACGCCAGTAAAGTAATGCTCAAAATTATCCAAGCCAGGCTTCAGCAATACGTGAACCATGAACTTCCAGATGTTCAAGCTGGTTTTAGAAAAGGCAGAGGAACCAGAGATCAAATTGCCAACATCTGCTAGATTATCAAAAAAGCAAGAGAGTTCCAGAAAAACATCAATTTCTGCTTTATTGACTATGCCAAAGCCTTTGACTGTGTGGATCACAAAAGCTGTGGAAAATTCTGAAGGAGATGGGAATACCAGACCACCTGACCTGCCTTTTGAGAAACCTGTATGCAGGTCAGGAAGCAACAGTTAGAACTGGACACGGAACAATAGACTGGTTCCAAATCGGAAAAGGAGTACGTCGAGGCTGTATATTGTCACCCTGCTTATTTAACTTCTATGCAGAGTACATCATGAGAAACGCTGGGCTGGAAGAAGCACAAGCTGGAATTAAGATTGCCAGGAGAAATATCAATAACCTCAGATATGCAGATGACACCACCCTTATGGCAGAAAGTGAATAAGAACTAAGAAGCCTCTTGATGAAAGTGAAAGAGGAGAGTGAAAAAGTTGGCTTAAAGCTCAACATTCAGAAAACTAAGATCATGGCATCTGGTCCCATCACTTCATGGGAAATAGATGGGGAGACAGTGGAAACAGTGTCAGACTTTATTTTTTGGGGTTCCAAAATCACTGCAGATGGTGACTGCAGCCATGAAATTAAAAAAAGGACTATCCAGTCCAAAACATCAATAGTGCCAGGGGTGAGAAACATTAGCTTACATTATAAGGCTCTGCAATCATTAGAAAGAACCAAGTGCAGGCTTCAGCCATCCTTCCCTGGGGAGGGAAGAAATACCACTCTTAATGGGCAAGTATGGGAAGCCTTGTCATAGAAGTGGAATTTTGGTTGCGTCTTTATAAACATGGTAGAAAAGAAAGAACGGTTATTTTCTACAGCCTAGGACAAAAGAAATGAATCAAAGATGTGGTGCTTAAAAAAATGGCAAAGTAAGCACTTTCTCTAAATAACCTAGAGAAAAGTAGTAAAAAATGATGTACAAAAAATCCTGGTAAAGCAGCGTGTGTTTATAAATGCTTGGGACATCTCTGAATATTCATAAAATAACCCTAATTTGGGTGATTCTAGAAAGGAAA
Organism: Odocoileus virginianus; assembly: GCF_023699985.2. Classification (NCBI taxonomy): domain Eukaryota; kingdom Metazoa; phylum Chordata; class Mammalia; order Artiodactyla; family Cervidae; genus Odocoileus; species Odocoileus virginianus. The sequence continues at coordinate 68,956,008 of NC_069674.1, read as the reverse complement.
CTGTGTACCGGAAGGACACTAACAAATCTCTATTTAAAAAATGATTAATTAATTAATCAATAAGGAAAGATTTACCTGCCAGGGAATAAAAGCTGATTCAGGGTTTGTAAGGGAAACATGGACTTTCATTAGATGGTAGAAGACCTTAAATAGGTTCATAAGAAGAGCCATGATTTAACGTTTATTGGACATGAGCTATGTACAAGTCCAAAGATATTATTTGTTGCTTGGAAAAATGGTAAACACATACACTCCAAACCCACACTACCTGGGTTTGAATTCCTGCTCCACCACATACACTGGTTGTTTCTTGACTAAGGCTAAACTACTTAACTGTAGTTCCACTTCCGTTAAAAAAAAGAAAAAAAGAAAAGAAAAAGTACACAAAAAACCTATATCATAGGCTTATTATGAGGATTCAATGCATTAAAATTTATAAAGTACTTAAAATTATACTTTGCACATAGTAAGCACTGAACAAATATTCATAATTATTATAGCAATATTCCTTTATACCATAACAATAATAATGAAGGTACCATTATTATTCTCATCTTATTCATAATGAAACTATGACTTAAAAAGATTATGTAACTTGGCCAAAGTTCTTTAGCTGGAGTAGCGTATACAGTTGTCCCTCAGAATCTCAGAATTTGGTTCCAGGACATCCACCCTCCCCTGTGGATGCCAAGAGCCCCAGATGCTCAAGTCCCTTATAATGAAAGGGCAGTAGTATTTGCATGTAATCTACACACACCCTCCCACATACTTTACATCATCTCTAGATTACTTACAGTATTTTACACAATGTAAATACTACATAAATAGTTGTAAATAAAATGTAAATGTTATGTAATAGTTGTCTGCATAGCAAATTCAAATTTGTTTTTTGGGACATTCTCAAATTTTTCTCCTGAATGTTTACAATCCATGGTTGGTGGAATCCATGGATTCAGAACCTGAGGACACACAGAACTATACTTGACACCAACACCCAAGTTCTACATCACTATATACATTGCTTCACGGAAGTCAACAATATTGATCTTCCAGAACACGCAACAGAATGCCACTAAAGGTTTCTACATAAGGATATGAATTATTAAAGCAAAATTTTACTGAGGAAAATAACTGTCAACAGAATAAACTGAAGTGAAAAGGTGAGGTGATAAGGACCACTAAGAAAGGTGGTGCTGGAAACAAAAGGAATACCACGAGAAACATACATGGCCAGAAGGGATCAGTGGCTAGGTGACCAGGGGAGAGGGTTGGGTGCAACAGCGATAAGTGAAACACTGTTAGCTGCACTGGACTTCAGAGGTGAAGGAGGCCGCACAGTGAGAGAATATTAGAAAGGTGGCCCACTCTGCTGTATCTTGCGGAGTAACAGAGCTGAGTGGGTCTATTAATAAAGGATCTTCCTGGTATTACCCAGGAATCAAAAGTACTGAACCCAGAGGATGACTCAAAGAGAATGAAAGGAAATTCAGGCAGAGAGATTATTGCCTGGGATATATAACAATGTACTACTTTGAGAGTTATAAGTTTAGAGGGGGGAAAAAAATCCAGATTTCATGGTATTTTTCTTAAAAGAAAATTAAAGACGGGATCAAATTAAAGCTTCTATTAACAATGCCTACAAGAACTAAGTGCAGACCACATAAAATCAAAATTTCATCTTGAAATTATTCTAGACCAATAAAATACTACATAAGTTCTTACTCTCTAAGGAGCAGTGTACATAAATTAAAGTGAGGATTGCATTCATGAAATCATTTGTTCAGTAAGTATGCATTAAAGTTTCAATACACTTTAAGAACATCTTATTTAGATTTAGGGACATTGTTATCAGCTAAGAATGGCAAGATTTTGGTTTTCCGTTCTGGAATACAAAATAAATATTGACGGTTCCTCTGCTAATTCACCTTCTCCCAACAATGCCAAGCTTAAGTTGTAGTGACACCTAAGGCAACAGTAGGGGATGACAGAACCTGTGTGATATACATTCAAGCTGTTATTTCTGAAATTATGAACTTTGTTAAAATATGTAAAACCTGTACTTCAATGTTCATAGCAGCACTACTTATAATAGCCAGGACATGGACACAACCTAGATACCCATCGATAGATGAATGGATGAAGATGTAGTACATAATTCAGCAATAAAAAGGAAGGTAACTAAGTCATTTGTAGTGATGTAGATGGACCTATAGTCTGTTATACACAGTGAAATAAGTCAGAAAGAGAAAGACAAATACTGTATATTAATGCATATATATGGAATCTATAAAAATGGTACTGATGAACTTATTTGCAGGGAAAGAACAGAGATGTAGATGTAGAGAATGGACTTGTGGACACAGTGGGGGATGTAGAGGGTGGGATGAATCAACAGAGTAGCACTGACATTATACACTGTATGTGTAAGATACCTAGTGGGAAGCTAGCTATATAGCCGTATAGCACAGGGAGCTCAGTTCGGGGCACTAAAATGACCTAGAGGGGTGGGAGAGAGGTTCAACAGGGAGGAGATATATGTATATGTAGAGCTGATTCTGGGTTGTTGTACAGCAGAATCTAATATAACATTGTAAGGCAATTATACTCCAATTTAAAGAACTATACACACATGCTTTCTTAACTTCATATTTAGAAATAAGAATTGTCATAAATAATAAGTTGTTTCTTACTGTGCATTTTCTTAATTTTAAATTTAACTACAAGAAAAATAAATGGGCATTTTCCTTTCATCAAGATAAAAAATATGTAAATCTTTCAATATTTCCAGGATTTATCAGAGATAAAGTAGAAAATTTACATTAGACAACAAATTTTTTCAAAATTTTAACTATATTCTTTTTTTTTTAAAGTTTAGATTTGAAACTAATAGTTACGTATACCAAAGCGACATTCGGGGATCAAAAAATTCCAATTAACATTTTCCCTTAACATGAATCGTCTTCTAAATCAAAGGAAAGTTATTGTTTTTTCACTTGAGATGTTAGGCATGTTAAAATAATGAGTTAAAATGCTACTATCTAAAACCTACAAGGGAACAGATATATTAAACAAAAGCTCCCCATGGGTCCATACTAGGCACACATGCATGCACACTACAGTGTGGGAGTGCAGTCCTCCCGGGAGGCCAGCGTAGCCCCTCTTCTCAAGTACCATCTACAATGTTAGAAGATAAGCTGCCAATCTGCAGTACAAAAAAGACAAAGGTAAATAAAGAGATGAACAACATACTGAATAAACAGAGTGACCCATACACAATTTCAAAAGCAATATCCAGGGTGCTTTTAACAAAACAAATTCAGCTTCAAATTTTTTTAAAAATTTAAAAACCTACACACATATGCCAACATGCAAATACCTCTACAACTGTCAGGAAGCTTCTTCTTCAGACACTCAGATCTTAAAATTCACAATTCCTTAACTGTGAATCATTCCCTGATTCTTTTCATATTTAAGAATTCTGGATCAAGGTCTATATTTCAGGTATAGAATCTTCAGGCAGATCTAGCTCAAGTTTTAGGCTCTGGGACCAAAAAAAGAGAACCAAACCACCTAGTCCTCTTCTCAAGTAAACCAAACAACCTCCTTGATATTACTTACACTGCAGAAATATCCACAGATATTATCCATTATATCAGAATAGGTAATCCAGAATAAGACATATCCACAACTTTCCCACCTTAGGCTCTCAGGACAATGAGTCAAAGACTGGTATGTTCTATGCAGAAAACTGAATCTGGGAAGCATTTCTAATCAGAAGGAGATCTTCCATATATGGATACTTCCATTTCTATAAATATCTGCTTAAGTATCATCACTCAAACAGACCCTAACTGAAGGGTCTTTTTCTTTTGTCAAGGCAAAACTACAAATATTCCCTATATAACTTAAACATTCCTTAGATTATCTTTCATTTACCCTTCATCCAAATACTAAGAAATAGCAAATAAAAACAACACATTACATGTTTATCTGTGTTATCTTCTAAGTGGAACATTTTGTAAATGCTATTGGATAAAACGATTTCTTATTTTACTGCATCATTTATGTGAAAAAAGAGTCAGATGCCAAAAGAAACGTGTGTTTGACATTTACATATTACTCTCTTCATAAGACAGAATAGCTTATCATTAGGCAAATATCAATATAAAATTGATTTAACAAGTTCATAGTGTTAAGCACTATAATATATGTATCTTTAAAACGGGAGATATGTGTCTGTGTATGTATTTTTTACTTTTATTTAAAACAAAACAAAACAGTAATTTGGGACTTCCCCATTAGTCCAGAGGTTAAGAATCTGCCTTCCAATGCAGGAAATGCCAGCTCAATGCCTGGTTGGGGAACTAAGATCCCACGTGCGTTGGGGCTATTTAAGCCTGGGTGCCTCAACTAAAACCCAACACAGCCAAAAAAAATAAATATTTTAAAACAAACAAACAAATAGTAATTTGTGTTGAAAGGCTGGCCAGTAGGTATTGGAGGATGGGGCCTGCAGTCATAAGTCTCTCACCTGTCTAATGATGCTCTTTACACAACGTACTGGGAGGCCTTGGTAGTTGGATTTTATGATCCACTTGAGGAGATGATGGCCAAGCACTTCGAAGACCATGCAGACATCTGGGACAGGGTTAAGGATCATTTCTGGAGGCAATTCCTGGAGTGACACAATTACTGAAAGCAGAATCACTGTGGCACTTGGCAAAAGAATTAGTTCTTTATAAAGTATAACATCAATACTATCAATAATACCAAAAGTGTGGAACCTCCCTGGTGGTCCAGTGGATAAGACTCCATGCTCCCAATTCAGGGGGCACAGGTTCGCTCCGTGGTCCAGGAACTGAGATCCCTCATGCCGCAACTAAGCCTGTGCACCAAAACTAGAGCCCGCAGATCACAACAAAGACCGAGTGCAGCCAAGATAAAAAATATAAAAAAGAAAAAAAATGGCTGCTTACTGTTTCTCACCTAAACAGAAAAATCTAACATTTACTAAGTATACTTACTATGTACCATATAGGATTTAATGTGTACTCATAACAATGGGGCTTTCCCTGGTGGCTCAGACGGTAAAGCATCTGCCTATAATGCGGGAGACCAGGGTTCGATCCCTCAGTCAGAAAGATTCCCTGGAGAAAGAAATGGCAACCCACTCCAGTACTCTTGCCTGGAAAATCCCATGGACAGAGGAGCCTGGTAGGCTACAGTCCATGGGGTTGCAAAGAGTCGGACACGACTGAGCAACTTCACTAACTAACTAACATAACAATGGGGGGGATGAGCAACTTCACTAACTAACTAACATAACAATGGGGGGAACGAGGCAAGTAAACCTCAGCGAGTCTAATACCCTTCCTTGCCTGACACAGGGTAAAGGTGGCAGAGTCATGACTTGACAAAATACTTACCTGTGGGCTTCCTCCATCCAGCACACCCCTCCTGACAATAAGCCTTAATGAAAATGAGCAAGACTAAAACCTCACAGAAACCCATGAGGGAAAGAACAAGAGAACTTGCCCCTCTTAAGTGTCCTGCCTGCCTAACTAAATTTCTATCCAATCATCACATAAAACATTTTATAAAACAGAAATTTACCAAACACAGTGAAGACATTTAACCTTTTCCTTCAATAGTACCTTTCACTGGGTCACTAGATCAAAATTTTAATTGTTTAAGTTTTTAAGAATGTATGATCACAATTTAGGACATGGCATGGTCGTAAGAACAACCTTTAATAATGAAGTCTCAGGAATCTGTTGTCATTTTTTTATAAAAATAGAAATTCAAGTCAACCACTGGCCCTCCAGAACTACGCCCCATCAAAGTCTCTAATGTAAATATAAACATGTCATTCACTCAAAAATGAATGGCTCTGAAACCCTTTAGGGCCTATATATGGGCTATAAAAAGGTCATTTAATAGTTTATGTAATCTCTAGATCTATTAAAGCACATCATCATAGTAACTATTGCTTTAAATATCTTTAATAAAAATAAGAAAAATATTTCTACAATACCGGAAAACAAATGTGCTACAGACTTATGCATGGATGATCTAAAGCAAGAAATTCCTTACTATTTCCCAAACTCATTTAAAAAAAAAATGGAACTTAAGGTCTAAACTTAATAGCAGACATAGAGCCAAAGCCCAAGGTTTCTAAATTATCACCAGAGTATTCACAAAGCACTGATAGCCACTGGAGTGTATATATCAAAAAATCAACTCCACTGACCTAAAAATTAGGTGTTTCCTCTAGAAACCCTCTCTTCAGCAGCTGTTTTAACAACATTCCAAATGTGATGCAAGAGGAAGGATGGCCCTGCCTACCATAAACAGGCTCACTTGAAGAACAGGACAGAGGACCAGTTCCATCTTTCCATCTATCAAGAGGGAAAATGCACCCTGCAGTTAACAGAAAGGATCTTAAGGCTAAGAAGAGGCAACATCAGCGGTCACCAAATGTCACCAGTGTCCCCGAATCCGATCCCTGTAAGAAATACAAAAACCTCCTCAAATGACCAGGCGTGAGGGGAGTGCTTCCCGGAGGAACCAGGACTTAGCAGACGCACAGATGGGATGTCATTCGGGGTGAAAGCTGGAGAGGCTCGCCCTCAGGCTTCTGAAGCTCCAACAGGCCAGACACCAAAATGCTGGCTCTGTTCCAAAGATGGTAAATGGCATAATAAAGGTCAGGAAGGAGGAAAGGACCCTGGTTCTTGACACATTCCTGGCCCTCAAAGGACTACAAATACACAGTCCAGTATTCCTGAATCTTGGGAAATGAAGGCATTGCCTAGGTCAATCACACAAAGAGCTAACTCAGAGGATCCAACACTAAAATACGGAAACAGCATTTTGGAAACTAAAGACATTATTTCTTCCCTCCACTGGTTCCAATGACATTAAACTACAGGTTACTCCGCTGTCACTGCCACTCCTGGGCTACCCTTTAGTAATGCCCCAGGCAAAAACAGAAAATAACTCCTTCCACACCTATTCACCCTGCTGAGCCTCACCTCCAAAGCTACTAAGCATGCAAACAACTGACCAGAAGCATAGTTAAAAATGATATTCTCCAAAGAAAAAAGAGATCATGAGATGCCCTTGCTTCACTTGTAAGACATATTTCTTCTCCAAAACTAGAAGTAAGGCCTCCATATTAAAAAAGGAAAAGGAGCAACTCATCTTATAATTAAGAAGCTTTCATCTTTCAAGAATCATATAATACGGTGACACTAGACGTTTCATGTGGAGAGTGATAAAGCAGAGCAGACGTACGTTTATAAGGGTTTGAAATATTTACATTTTTTAAAATTGAAAAGAAAAACTAGAATATTAATTCAGCCATTAGGAAGCAACAGAACTGTCAGAAAGGATACGTATTCCATTCATGCCTGAAATCTTGAAGTCATCTATAAGCTGCACTACCATGTCTTTATTTGGGTCGCTGGGATCACTTTCTCGAACCTAGAGAAAGAAAAACAAAGTCAAGAACATAAGTGTTTAAGACTGAAAGTCATTTCCACTATACCAACCAAAACTATTTTAATAAAAGAAAATTTTTTTAAAATAAAAGATTCAGTATTTGAATTTATAAATAATAAATTCAATTAATTTAGTAAAATTCAGAAAAATTCCTCTGTAAAATTATGTCATTAACCTTTCTTATATTATTCACATATTTGTAATACTTACACATTTGAGCAATTTTATTTCATCCAAGGCTGTCTCCGTATAATGCTGGGCACTTTTTACAACTTTCATTGCAACAAATCTTTTTCCCCTTTGAAAAAATGCATTAAAAAAAATATTAACAGCAGAAGTGTTAACTAATAAACCAGACTAATAAACTAAACATTATAGTGAACTCTAATAAGCTCTAATTAATAGAAACTTTTAATACTTTCCTTTAAAATAGTACTTTTCAAATTGTGGGGCCACAGTTAAGCAGTGGCTTCATAAGTAGATCTTTTTTGCTTTTTGTTTCTGTTCTGTCCTCATAAAAATATGGCACACCAGATAAATATCAGAGTTCATCGTCAAGTATGGTCAAGATCAAGTATTATTTTAAAACACTTTTATTTCAATTCACACATACTACACATGAGTATGTGTACTATAAGAAGGCAGTTTCATATTAAGGATCATAGCTTTTAAAAAAAAGAAAGTCAAAACCCACTAATGTGAAAGGTCTATATGTTATTATTTTATATTTGAAATGTTTTTCTGGTATGGATGAATTACTATATGACTAGACTGTGAAATTACAAAGAATAAGTCTGAGATATAAAAGCAGAAGAAAGTTAATATTTAAATAGCTTGTTATAAAATAAAGATGTTGAACCAGATCAGGAATCAACAGCACACATGACCAGGAGCACTTACTGCATATCCCAGCACAGCCAGACAGTAGAGAAGTGGCCCCATCCTAGCTTCCTGATTACATGGTACCGGCCATTGAAGAGGTCTCCAATTTTCACTGGATGATAGCCACCTATGATTGTTTAAAAAAAGAAATTTTTTTTTCCCAGAAAAATAGTAATAGAAACTTTTTCCTTATCAGTTCTTCATATCAGGAAATAAATCTCTAAATAGTAAAACTGGATGTGAAACATGCTTAATAATAAAACATTTTTTCAAGAGCATCTTTCATCAAGAGAAAAATGCCCTATGTCTTTCTTTTAGGCTTCTTCAGTTTTTAAAAACTTACCTTGAAAAAGCAATGAACCAGCCCAACACACCATAACAGTAACTGAAGGTTTTAAAGTCTAGGTGCACATACTATGTGTATTCCAACTCTGGACATTTCTAACCAGTAAGTTAAATGCAAATCTTCTGGGGTCAGTGTAACACAACTCACCAAAACAAAGGATGTGTACTCTGCATAGTTCTGCATACCAATAAGGAAGTATACTATACATGACAATTTACCCACCAAAAGAACGTGCTCCTCTCACCACTTGTCCTCAACCTCAAGCTCCAGACAGGAAACAGGTTGGAGAGCAAGAGAGAGTACTCAGTGTTAAGGTGGGCTTGGGGAGGTAAGAATGCTTCATAGGGACCTCACTTCGCATTGTAAATAAGATGATCAGGGTACAAAGAAGCATGCCTAATATGATACCATTTTGGTGAAACACACAAGAAAAAGTCTGGAAAGATAAATATATTTAGCAGCAAACATCTCTGGATTATAAAATTACTCTTTTATTCTTTTTATCTCTATTTTATTTTTTTTCCTCTATCTTTTCCAATTTTTTCCTAAAAAAATACTTTTCTACATTTTATTCTTTAATATCTACTGCTTCTTTTTTAATTGCAATGATGCTCTCATTTTTTAAATCTTCAGAATTCTTACAAATCCCTCAAGAAAGGTAAGGATGGTTCATGCCTAGTGTTTATGCTCAAAACAAGAAGCATCTAAACCACACCCTCAATACATCTGTCAGAGGGCCAGGAGTAGCAGTTCAAGAAATATTATAAATGTTATCATTATAAATTGTGTTGAATTATTAAAGCAGGAATTTAACTAGGTAAGAACTTTATAAGAACTTTCAAAGTCTGTAACAACATTTGTGGCAAAAGAAGAACTGAAATGAAAGATAATAAATTAGGAATAAAACATAATAAATTATTAAATGAATGAATGGGTAACTAAATTTATTGTGGTTATCATTTCTCAATATATACATGTTAAGTCATTAGGCTGTACTGCTTAAACTCACATAATGCTTAAGTCAATTCTGCTTCAATAAAACTGGAGGAAAAAATGGCTATTACTTAACATACAAGGCTACACCAAATTCAAGTGGGCTCTGAGTTCACAACAGTGTTTAAATCATTCAAATTAACAATGAAAAGGAGGAAAAGAAATTGAATACTATTCAAGTAAACTAGGGATACTGTGCTAAGCACTGTATTTTCAAAATCATGATCCACTGAAACATGTTGCAGACCTTCCACAAAGCGAGCAAGCAGGGGTGAGGAAGAAGGAAGGGAGGAGAAGTTCTGTTTGGGAAATGCTAAGTTGAACAAAGTGAGTAGATTTCTTGACCAAAGGGGTTCTCAGAGCCCAGTGTCTTAACACACATTGGGAACCTCCAAGAGCACAGAAGATGCTACAAATTCCAGACATAAAATCATTTCGTCAAGAAACTAGACACATTTCGCAGCACAAAGTATTTAGGAAACATTGATGTCTACTGTTTCTTACAACCACTCAAAGTATTTAGGAAACATTGATGTCTACTGTTTCTTACAACCACTCAGAACAGACGGTGTAATTTCTACACTGCTGAACTGGACAAAAGTCTCAGGAACCATAAGTAATTGGTTCAGGGCTGGAAGTCGGGTCTGACTCCAAAGCATACTTTGTTCACCAGTAAGAAATGCATTCCATTTTTAATACCCAGAGGACCGTTTCCCAGTCTTACTACACAGAAACATGATAGCTTAATTGAAAGCTATTTATCATTTAATTGCATATTATAGCTAACATGAAAGGTTCTAAATTTACAACTAATTTAATTATGTGTAAAGAGAAGAAACCTGTACCACTACTGCATGTTTCAAATTTGAATTCCTGAACAGCCAGAGTGTGTACATGTGAGCTACAATCAACGGGCACTATTTCCAGTGTAATCACAGCAGAAGCGCAGCTGTTCCTTTTCTCGATAGGACTGAAAGTTGAAGAAATTACTAGCATAGTCCAATTATTTCAGGAGTCCTCACACTAAGAATACTATGCAAAAAAAAAAAAAAGGCCAACTAAACAAGAGGGGCATAAAAGTAAATCTTAAGACAAAAATATAAAAACAACTGAAAGTATCAAACATATCCTAATTTTTTTTTCTCTTTGGCCTTGCCACGCAGCACACAAAATCTTAGCTCTGATCCTAATTTTTATTTTGAAAATTGATGTACATAATTTCAAAACTGAATCCATGTATTCTCAAATCCTAATTTCCTGATTTCTACAGGAAGCAACAGTCTTTCCAAACATGTTTCAGTCTCTTCTCACAGAATGGTTAACTCTCAGGCTGCCAAGAGAGTGGAGCACATCTCTGCACAGCAGACCTCACCAACTGCCTCAGCATCCAGGGAATTAAGAGAAAATGAGTTCTCTTCTCCAATTCCCTGCAATGAGCAAACAACACGTACCACGATGGCTACTAACAGAGGAAACCCGGTGTCCTACACAACACTGTCCACACAAAAGGAATCCTGAGAACAGTCAAAGGTTAGACAAGGCTCCCTCCTTCTGCTTCTTCACCATCATTCAGTATAGGAGCACGGGGTAACAGCAGTGCCATACAAGGGCCCTGCTGACGGCTTCAGAGAACCAGAAAGGGTCCAGCAACGGATGACTCCTCTGACTTAGGGGTTTGGTTGATACAACTGTACTTCATGACTTACACTATTTATTATAAATCATGCATTCATCATTTAAAAGTTTTCCTTTTATTCTCCTTTAAAAAAAAAAAAAATACTTGGCCATGTCACACATCTTGGAGGATCTTAATGTTCCCTGAACAAGGACCGAACCCACGCCCTCGGCAGTGAAAGTCCTAACCACTGGACTTCCAGGGAATTCCCCAAAGTTTTCCTTTTAGTCTTTAAACATATATATTAGATAGGATTACAAACACAAGCGAGCAAGAATGGGTCATTAAGCAATTAAGTCCACTCCGATTCTTATCTCCCAAGCACACCCAAAAACCCATAAAGATCTACCTGCACCATTTATTAGGAAGGCTTCAAAGGAAACAATTCTGAAACTATCCTCAGCTATCTGGGGCGAACTGTTGGCCAGGATAAAGATGACTCCCTTTTCCTTGCTGAGCACAAGACTAGTTCAATTTGAACAGTGAATCAAAAGTTCAGAACTCTCTCATAGACAAAAGCCTGGAAGAATTTTCAGCAAACTATTTTCTAGCAAAAAATATAAGTATAATTTTTTTCACTGACCCTAGTTTCTAAGCTCTCTGATAGTGATGTAATAAATTAAACAACATATTAAAAGAATAACACATCATGACCAAGTCGGGAGTATTCTAGGAGTTAAAAGCTGTTTAATATTCAAAAATCAATAGATGTAATTCACCACAAATAACACACCAAAAGAGCAAAAACTATATATCAGATCAACAAGCACACGAAAAATACTTCACGATATCAACATGCATTCCTGATGAAAATTCTCAACAAAGCAGGGCAAAAAGAACATCTATGAAAAATCTACAGATAACATCAGTCCTAACTGTGGAAGAATGAATGCTTTAACTGCTAAAATCAGGAACAAGGTAAGTGAGACTACTCTCCCTACTTTTATTCTATACTGGCCTGGAAGCTCTGGTCAGCACACTGGGCAAAATAAACGGAAAGGAAGATGTAAAACTATCTGTAACCAAAGAAGCCCTTATGGGGCCTTCCTGGGATAGACCCCCATCCCCCATATCCTCTGCCACAACTCTTCTCTGAAGTACCCAGATAATAGTACCTCAAGCATATACCTAAGTTTTTCAGATGCTAAAACCACCACCAAATGTCAGAAATTAACTACTTGATGATCAAGAGCAGGCAGCCCCCAGACTTACTGGTACCTAAGGTGTGGTCACCATCAACCAACCACAGAACTGGGCATGAGGAGATCACACACCTTGGGACAGCCCTGCCTTTAAATATATGCTTTGCTGAAATCCCTCAAGGAGTCCGGGGTTTTCTGAAGCACAAGCTACCTGAAGTCTCTCTGCTCGGCCCTGCAATAAACCTTTCTCTACTTGAAACTCTGATGGTTCAGTCTGCTTGATCTCACTGTGAGGTGGAGCACACGAACTTGCTTGGGGATTCAGTAATGTATCTCTGTTCATAGACAACTTGAATGGTAATAGGAAAAGGTAAAGGAGTCTACAAAAAGGTTACTAAAACTACTGAGTAAAGAGAATAGGAGGATATAAGCTCAAGATGTAATAACTGTATTTCTAGATACCAGCAATAAACAATGAGAAACTGAAATCTTAACAATATAATGATACTTTGGACTACCCTGTGGCTTGGTGGAAAAGAATCCACCTGCCAATACAGGAGATGCAGGTTCAATCCCTGGTCTGGGAAGACCCCACATGCCATGGAGCAACTAAGCCCAAGCACCTAGAGCCCAAGTTCCACAACAAAAGAAGCTACCACAATGAGAAGCCTCCATTTGGCGCAACAAGAGAAAGCTGTGTGAAGGAACGAAAACCCAGTGCAACCAAAAACTAAATAAATTTTGAAGAAAGATAAATCACAAAGACATAATCCTAAAAATAAAAAAAAAAAGATAGATACTGAGGAATAAATTTAACCAAAGATGGGAAAGGGATCTCCCTGGTGGTCCAATGGCTAGGACTCAGCGTTTTCATGGCTGTGGCCCAGTTGCAACCCCTGGTCAGAGAACTAAGATTCTATAAGCCATATGGTGTGGCCCAAACAATAAAAATTTTAAAAAATAAGGATTAAAGAAGCATAAAAACCAATGTAATAGCAAATGCTAGTTGCCTTAAATTTAAAAAGGAAAAGCGCAAACAAAGTCATTTCTTGAGACAATTAGATAAATGTAAAGGAAATTTAGATGACATTATGGAATAATTCATTTTCTTCAGTGTAACACAATGATATGGTTATGTAACAGGAGAATGTACTTTTTCTTAGATGTCTACTGTAAATGTCATGATGTTTTTAACTGCTTTTTAAATAATGAAGCATAAGAAAAATGTATATACATCACATACATATATAATAAATAAAAGAAAATGTAATTATTCAATGACGCTAAAATAGACGAAATTCAGGGATTCCCCATATTATTCTTTAAAATTACTTTATGCTTGAGAATTTTCACAATAAAAAAGAATGCCATTTTTCAACCTGTCTCTTACTCATTCCAAAGGTGTGGTGGTGCAAGGAGCTCTCTGGATGAACAGGCAATCCCAGAGCAGGTGGGGACCAGCTCCAACCACTGGGGCAGAGGAGAGAGGCTCTGTTGCAGGTCTGGATAATACATATGGGTGTGACCCCAGATCCTCAGAAACAAACTCTGAACAGCAGGTTAAAGGGGAAAATAAATGAAAAAACCTGCTCAGGGGCCATTCTAGACTCTTGTTTATGATGCCATCTGAGGCAAACAACACTGGGATGCTCTATCATCATTTCTGCTGAAAGACTTGTGTGTTGGTAGTGGTGGTGGGGGGCGGGGGGGTTGTTACACACACTAGTCCAACATCACCCAGGATGGAAGCATTAGTCAGGATTAGAATCAAGCTCTGCTACATTCTAAACACTGTGCTCTTTCTACTATGATAAAGTATTGAACCATCAGCTAAAATCAGTCACTTCACTCAGTCGTGTCCAACGCTTTGCGACCCCATGGACTTCAGCACGCCAGGCTTCCCAGTCCATCACCAACTCCCAGAGCTTGCTCAAACTCACGTCCATCACGTCGGTGATGCCATCCAACCATCTCATCCTCTGTCGTCCCCTTCTCCTCCTGCCTTCAATCTTTCCCAGCATCAGGGTCTTTGCAAATGAGTCAGTTGTTCACATCAGGTGACCAAAGTATTGGAGTTTCAGCTTCAACATCAGTCCTTCCAAAGAACACCCAGGGCTGATCTCCTTTAGGATGGACTAGTTGTATCTCCTTGCAGTCCAAGGGACTCTCAAGAGTCTTCGCCAACACCACAGTTCAAAAGCATCAATTCTTTGGTGATCAGCTTTCTTTATAGTCCAACTCTCACATCCATACATGACCACTGGAAAAACCATAGCTTTGACTAGATGGGCCTTTGTTGGTAAAGTAATGTCTCTGCTTGTTAATATGCTGTCTAGGTTGGTCATAGCTTTTCTTCCAAGAAGCAAGCATCTTTTAATTTCCTGGCTGCAGACACCATCTGCAGTGATTCTGGAGCACCCCAAAATTAAGTCTGTCACTGTTTCCATTGTTTATCCATCTATTTGCCATGAAGTGATGGGACTGGATGTCATGATCTTAGTTTTCTGATTGTTGAGTTTTAAACCAACATTTTCACTCTCGTTTTTCACTTTCATTAATAGGCTCTTAAGTTCTTCTTCACTTTCTGCCATAAGGGTGGTATCATCTGCATATCTGAGGTTATTTATATTTCTCCTGGCAATCTTGATTTCAGCTTGTGCTTCATCCAGCCCAGCATTTCATATGATGTACTCTGCATATAACTTAAATAAGCAGGGTGACAATATACAGCCTTGACGTACTTCTTTCCTGATTTGGAACCAGTCTATTGCCCCATGTCCAGTTCTAACTGTCACTTCTTGACCTGCATAGCTAAAATATGTACCCCTTTTCTTTATGATGATTAAAGTATGAATTAACTGTATAGAATTGCGAATGAATTCAGAAAAACTGATATAAAACAGAAACTGGCACTTTAAGCAGTAGGCATTTTCTCAATACAAGATAAGAAGTTGGAAATGGTTCATCAATGTTACATAAGTATCTATTGTAATTAATCTTCATGAACAAAATTTTAGAACCAGTGTTTAATAACTGTGATTTTCAGGTTACAAAACAAATAAGAAAATAAATTACTGCTTTAAAATCATATCATACACAAACTTCCTAATGTGTGACAGTCATATCATACATAACAGTTGTAAGAAATATGTTTGTAGGGTATATCAACTAAAAATTTGTTGAAACTAGGAAACACTATTTTCCTTAGTAATTTAAGGTAAAATTTAGATTATACACACCTCAGTAGAAACACTAATAATAATGTGAAATATAAAAAGGCAGGGACTCCCTGGCAGTTCAGCTGTTAAGACTGTGCCTCCACTGAGGGGGAATAAGACCCAGTGGCCCCTCATGCCACACAGTTGCATGGACACACAGGCACACACAAAGCAGTATGCATAAATGTACAAAAACAGCCCAAGAATCTAACCCCAAAATAAGCAACTATGAAGCCTATGACACAACTGCGAAACTCCCTTCAGACTGGGGGAGATTCAATAAGGAAAACTTATTTAAAAATTCTTGAATATAGATTAATCTGTTATTACATCAAGTATTTCCCATAATACTAATAAATGGGAGAGAGCTGTAGAGGGAAAACCAGAGAAAAGACAAATGCTCCAGAGACAAAGGATCCTTATTTATCTACAACCTTAAAAAGATAAATATGACGGATGAAGAAACAATTTTTGCAGTTGAGCTACGGTGACTGCAGTAAACAGAATAAGAGACCTTGAACACTTGAAATGTTAATACAAAGGCCAACAAATAATTTCAGGCCTTTGCCTCCTTATCAATTTACTTGTACAGACTTGTGCCTAAATTCAGGGATGCCAACTTGGAACCACAGCAGTGGCATTTACTCATTAAGTGACACTGAGTAAATTACTTCTCTGGGCACTTGCCCCATACTTCACTTTCTCAAAACCATATCTGGGCACATATTAAGTGCTCCATAAGTGTTGACTACTGTTCCACCACTGCCCAAACCCACTGTGACTAATGACACAGATTGTGAGTCAGAGACCAGGCTCTGTCTATCAGATCTAATCCCTTGAATCTAAGAAGACTCTCGAGAGAGAGTTGTAGAAGACTCTTGAGAGTCTCTTGGACTGCAAGGAGATCAAAGCAGTCACTCCGAAGGGAAATCAATCCTGAATATTCCTTGGAAGGAGTGATGCTGAAGCTGAAGCTCCAATACTTTGGCCACCTGATGCAAAGAGCTGACTCATTGGAAAAGACCCTGATGCTGATAAAGACTGAGGGCAGGAGGAGAAGGGGATGACAAAGGATGAGACGGTTGGATGGTATCACTGACGTGATGGATACGAGTCTGAGCAAGTTCTGGGAGTTGGTGATGGCCAGGGATGCCCGGCGTGCTGAAGTCCATGGGGAGGCAAAGAGTCACACACGACTGAACTCAACTGAGGCCAATGTTAAGAGTATTGCCTACAGCACTTAAGATGGTACAACTAACTGACCCAAAGTGAAAAAGGAAGGAAAAGAATCTAACTCATCTTTTCTCTTTTTATTGAAGTATAACTGATCCACAACATTATGTTAGTCCAAGGTGCAGAACACAATGATTTGATATTTCTATATAAAACAAAATGGCCACATGACAATTAACTCACCATTTTATTAATGACTTATCCAAAGACTGAAATTTTCTTATAAGAGAATCAAGACATTCAGCACTCAAGTTTAATGTCACCTCCCAAGAGATAAGGCTGTGGCTACTCTGCTAGGTGCCCTGGGTGCCCTCCCCACCCCTGCCAAGCCAGCTATTTGGCTGCAACCAGCCCTGTGAGGCCTCCCAACAACCACCTGAGCAGGTAAGAGCAGGGAAATGAAGCAGTTCCTTTGGGCCAAACTTTCAGCTGACAGCAGCCCCAGCTCACGGTTTGACTGCAACATCATGAGAGAACCAGATCCACATCAACAAAATTTTGGCATATTTTCTGAAAAGACACACTGATGGTCTTTGGGAAAAGCCTTGAGAGCAGTGCAAGTTGTCCAATTCCAGACTTTCATTATTTGTGGAAAGCAATTTAACAAGACAGGATATCCTTAAAGATATCCTTTTCTCTTAGACTAGATGAGGGAAAAGTGAACTAATAATCTAAATGTAAAATTGTATCATATAAAAACACTACCAAGAGAATGGCATATATGAAAAATTCTATTTGTTACACTGCAAAATAAAAATGTGTCGTACTTAAGGCAAGCTAGTAAGAAAGATACTGAGACATGAAGTCAGGCAGATTGATTCCTCCAGTTCCATTCTCCTTTCTCAGGATTACTTTGGCTATTCGAGGTTTTTTGTATTTCCATACAAATTGTGAAACTATTTGTTCTAGTTCTGTGAAAAATACCGTTGGTAGTTTGATAGGGATTGCATTGAATCTATAGATTGCTTTGGGTAGTATAGCCATTTTGACAATATTGATTCTTCCAATCCATGAACACGGTATATTTCTCCATCTGTTTGTGTCCTCTTTGATTTCTTTCATCAGTGTTTTATAGTTTTCTACGTATAGGTCTTTTGTTTCTTTAGGTAGATATACTCCTAAGTATTTTATTCTTTTTGTTGCAATGGTGAATCGTATTGTTTCCTTAATTTCTCTTTTTGTTTTCTCATTGTTAGTGTATAGGAATGCAAGAGATTTCTGTGTGTTAATTTTATATCCTGCAACTTTACTGTATTCATTGATTAGCTCTAGTAATTTTCTGTTAGAGTCTTTAGGGTTTTCTATGTAGAGGATCATGTCATCTGCAAACAGAGAGAGTTTCACTTCTTCTTTTCCTATCTGGATTCCTCTTACTTCTTTTTCTGCCCTGATTGCTGTGGCCAAAACTTCCAAAACTATGTTGAATAGTAGTGGTGAGAGTGGGCACCCTTGTCTTGTTCCTGATTTCAGGGGAAATGCTTTCAATTTTTCACCATTGAGGGTGATGCTTGCTGTGGGTTTGTCATATATAGCTTTTATTATGTTGAGGTATGTTCCTTCTATTCCTGCTTTCTGGAGAGTTTTAATCATAAATGGATGTTGAATTTTGTCAAAGGCTTTTTCTGCATCTATTGAGATAATCATATGGTTTTTATCTTTCAATTTGTTAATGTGGTGTATTACATTGATTGATTTGCGGATATTAAAGAATCCTTGCATTCCTGGGATAAAGCCCACTTGGTCATGATGTATGATTTTTTTAATATGTTGTTGGATTCTGTTTGCTAGAATTTTGTTAAGGATTTTTGCATCTATGTTCATCAGTGATATTGGCCTGTGGTTTTCTTTTTTTGTGGCATCTTTGTCTGGTTTTGGAATTAGGGTGATGGTGGCCTCATAGAATGAGTTTGGAAGTTTACCTTCTGCAATTTTCTGGAAGAGTTTGAGTAAGATAGGTGTTAGCTCTTCTCTAAATTTTTGGTAGAATTCAGCTGTGAAGCCATCTGGTCCTGGGCTTTTGTTTGCTGGAAGATTTCTGATTACAGTTTCGATTTCCTTGCTTGTGATCATTTTGTTAAGATCTTCTATTTCTTCCTGATTCAGTTTTGGAAAGTTATACTTCTCTAAGAACTTGTCCATTTCTTCCAAGTTGTCCATCTTATTGGCATAGAGCTGCTGGTAGTAGTCTCTTATGATCCTTTGTATTTCAGTGTTGTCTGTTGTGATCTCTCCATTTTCGTTTCTAATTTTGTTAATTTGGTTCTTCTCCCTTTGTTTCTTAATGAGTCTTGCTAATGGTTTGTCAATTTTGTTTATTTTTTCAAAAAACCAGCTTTTAGCTTTGTTAATTTTTGCTATGATCTCTTTAGTTTCTTTTGCATTTATTTCTGCCCTAATTTTTAAGATTTCTTTCCTTCTACTAACCCTGGGGTTCTTAATTTCTTCCTTCTCTAGTTGCTTTAGGTGTAGAGTTAGGTTATTTATTTGACTTTTTTCTTGTTTCTTGAGGTAGGTCTGTAATGCTATGAATCTTCCCCTTAGCACTGCTTTTACAGTGTCCCATAGGTTTTGGGTTGTTATGTTTTCATTTTCATTCATTTCTATGCATATTTTGATTTCTTTTTTGATTTCTTCTATGATTTGTTGGTTATTCAGAAGCGTGTTGTTTAGCCTCCATATGTTTGAATTTTTAATAATTTTTTTCCTGTAATTGAGATCTAATCTTACTGCACTCTGGTCAGAAAAGATGACTGGAATGATTTCAATCTTTTTGAATTTACCAAGACTAGATTTATGGCCCAGGATGTGATCTATTCTGGAGAAGGTTCCGTGTGCACTTGAGAAAAAGGTGAAGTTGATTGTTTTGGGGTGAAACGTCCTATAGATGTCAATTAGGTCTAGCTGGTCCATTGTGTCCGTTAAAGTTTGTGTTTCCTTGTTAATTTTCTGTTTAGTTGATCTATCCATAGTTGTGAGTGGGGTATTAAAGTCTCCTACTATTATTGTGTTACTATTAATTTCCTCTTTCATACTCGTTAGCGTTTGCCTTACATAGATGCTGAACATAACGATCAGGGTGATGTACAAACATTTCAGATGCAGAAGTGCACTAACAGCTCCATATGTATACAAAATTAGAATCTGCTTCTAAACAGCATAAAATAAAAATAAGGATTCCTTCTGCTTTTATGATCAATAATCTAGGTTTCTTCTCCTTTCATCGTCACTTTAGAGCAATAAGCAAATGTTTAAAAATATATATATACTGAAAATTAACAGAAAAGAGCTTCAACAAAAACAGAGCTCACAATGGAAATGCAATTCACATCTTGGGGGTCAAGCAAGAATCTCAAAGCCCAATCTCTACATTGTATAGTCTAGAGCAGTCCAGAATCATTTCTAAATCCAGTGAAAAGGCTTTAGAAAAAAGCATTTTAAATGCACCCTGGTGGGCGGGGGTGGGTTATTGGCAGGAGTTCTTAAAATGCACAGGAGTTACCATCAGATCAGATTGCTAGTGGCTGTTTTCAAGTAGTCCAGTCTACAGATTTACTTGACTCTCTAATTTGGGTTACGAACTTCTTTTCTCAAACATACACATACAACTAAGTGTTCAATTTCACTGAAGGTATTTTGAGCATATAAATAATCTACAAATCTTAGAATTCACAATTAATGATAGTTAATGGACACACTTCGTATCCAATGCCAATACTTTCTATTGTTTAAGTACACAGTGCCAGTCACAGTCATTTGTCTCATCAATGTATCTTTGACAGAGGAATCTTAACCACTGCTCCAATAAAGGTATTATAAAATTTACTTGCGCTGACCTCTTGCCCAAATGTTGCTGTATAAAAGCTTGATAATAATCTGACTTTTAACCCCTGATGAGTTTAGGCAAGTCCACCTGCCGAAAAAAATTTATCACTACATCAAATAGGCTAAGGCCGCAATGTTCACCAGGTCTTACAATGATTTTCATAGCTTTAATGTCTTCCTTCTTGTTCTTAGCTTTATCCTTACTTGCTTGGTAGGCAGAGGAAGAGTAAACAGTCATTATTTGAGATCTTAACAGGGGGTTTTCTCTATAGCAAACATGAACTTTAGTACATGAACTTGGACATTTCATGTGAACTCAAAGATTTTGGGCTCATTTCTTAGTTCTTAATTATGTTCTGGGTAAGCAAAAATACAATATATTGAATTATGAACTGGGGAGACAAAGGATCTTGCAATGAGAACTGGGTGAAAGTAGAGTTCAAAAATCAGAAGATACCTGAGAAATATTGAGATTTCTTTCACAACTTTAAAAAAAAAAAGCATTCTTTTAGGAACAAAAATACTTTTAAAATAAAAGAACTGACAACACTTACCTATCCATTTAAAACCAAAGGACATAATTATACACTCAGACATCAAACTACAGCTGAAAGACTAAGTTCCTTCAATGTCAAGACCTATTGTTATTTCATACTTCTACTGTTCATGAATGAGCATGGGTTTATCACAGCGCACAGCAACATCTGACTCATCCACACAACTACAGGCATGTTCCCAGGTGTATGTCATACCTCTTGTAAACAATGAAGAATAATTCATTGTGAATTATCCAAATTCTCATTATTTCTAAAGGAATTTAAAAAACGGGAAAAGAACATGGGTCTTACAGATGAGTGACTACAAATGCAGTAAGTAAAAGTGCTTTGACATACAGATGAAAAACAGAACTGCTTTCCAAGCCTCATTCTAAAGCCCCACCTAGTTTTACAATCCAAGAGTAATTAACATTTTCCAGTTTAATCATCATCAGAAAAACTAACTCATGTACCAGCTTGTGTGTATTCCTATGGTTAAGTACCTAACACAGCAAGTTAGATACAGTCAGTAGGCCTTAGGTCTTATAATCTGCACCAGACAAAAAGAATATTATATGAATTTATGTCTTAGGAAAAATGGTTAAGTGATTATATAAAAGTATAGCTGTACATAATGTGAAGTGCACATCATCCTTTTACTAATTTCTTATGGCATTCTTCTGGCAGACTGTACTCTCCAAAGAAGGTCACAACAGCATCTCTCTAACCACTGGCTCTTATGGAACCTTGAGGTTCTACTACAAGAAATAGACTCTAATTCTCCTTGTAGATCTGGATGGGCTTTTGATGTGTGTTTAACCAACAGAATATAATGAAAATGGATGTGCAATTTTTGAGGCTAAGTCATAAAGCAACGCAGCTTCCATCCTGAAAAGGAGAGGTTTCCTTTTGAAACTCTGAGACGCCAGGTAAGACAACTGACCACTCTGAAGCCACCATGCTGTTAGGAAGCCAAGCCACACGGGCACACCCAGCAGCAGTTCTGGGCTTACAACACTTGTGAATAGTGGGTTTTCAGATGATTCTGGTCTCCAGCCTTTAGAATGTCTCAACTGAGGCCCCATATATCATGAAGCAGAGACAAACCTCCTTCAGCTTTATCCTTTCTAAATTCCTGATCCATAAAATTACAAGTAAAATTAAAAGCTGGCCCAGTGTGCTAAGTTTTGGAGTAATGCATTACACAACAGTGAAATGCTGTCCTTACTCTCCTAAACCCAAAAGCCATATGAAACCTCCTCCACTGTTCAGCAAGAAAAATGTGCCTTCAATCTTTCCAAGATTAACCCACCACATCCCCAAATCACTCATTTAATTGTCCTTGTTGGCTCTCCAACCTTTCCTCAGATCTCTTCTCTTCTGCCTAGAAACTTGCTCGGGTATCCTGTCTTAAAATCAACTTTCTCCTGCCCATATCTGACCTCAACCCCTACAAGCAACAGTCCTCTCTCTCAATTTCATTGCTAAATTTCACCAAAGAATCTGTTATGCTCGCTCTAGTGTGTCCTCACCTTGACATCTGCATGACCTGTCACTGGCCCCAGCTGATGGGCCCCTAGGGACCCCAGCCCAAGTAGTTCATCGACTCTTAGCCTTCATCTTCCTGAAACTGTGGCTTAACTGAATACTGCTATTATTAAATCCTTCCTTCTTGAAAACACTCTTTTATGCCTCAGATTTGATGGTATTGGAAAGACCACCACCATCTTAGTGTGTTGCCAATACAGGAAAAATTACTATTGCCCTAGGGAAGAATTTTGGTGGCCTGATGAGATAGGTCACAGTGAATATGGATGGTACAGTCCCATCTATGGATGGTAGAGCTAAGTAGGCTGCTGCTAGGATCAATACAAGGAAAATAGGTGAAATTACTTTACTTAGCATAATAGAACAAAAAAGAGTATAGTCAAGATGCTAAGAAATTATAATCAAAGAACTAAAACTTCTTTAAAAAAAAAAATACAAGGTCACATGACATAAAAAGAAAAAAATCAAGTTTTTAGAAATTCAGTGGTCAAAAATAATATGGACACAATATTTTAAAAATACTAAATACAAATGGACTGTCTTACAAATAATCAAATGAGTACAATAAAAATGAAGAGATTACTGGAGATAACATTTAAAGACAGTGGTGTTATGTGGAGGCACACTGATGTACTTCTGGTTAGTACATAAATCAGTATAATCTTCCTGGAGGGCAACTGGTGACACGTTTTAAAATGAAAATGCACTATATTTCAAACTAGCTAATTCCACCTACACATTGATGCTCAGAACAAACCAATTTGTGAACAGACAAGGAGTTCCTGGTCACATTACTTACAATAATGAAAGCTGAGAACACATAAACATCTAATCACTACAAAGCTAGTTAATCAAAGTAAACACAAAGAAGAGAATGCTATGCAGAAAACTATGATGCAGAACTGTATTTAGGTTCAAGGAAATACATCCTCAATTACTGAAAGAAAATAGCATATTATGGGAGATCACAAACATATCAATCTCATTTATGGAAGTTACATATGGATATGCATATCCATATGTAACTTCCATAAATATGGATATGCATATGAAGAGATTAATTTCTGGGAGGATACCTATGAAACTTTAAACCCCTTTATAATTTACCTTGGGGAAACTGGCTGTGGAATAGTGTGTCAAATATAAAATGTGAGACTGTTAATTTTCTTGCTTCCTTTTTTTTAGAATTTTTTTAAATATTCGGGTTTTAGTTGTGGCACGTGGCCTCTTTGGTGCATCAGGCAGGGTCTTCCATTGCAGGGCACAAACTCTAGATATGGTGCATAGGCTCTTTGTTGCAAGATGTGGAATATTAGTTCCCTGATCATGGGTTGAACCCAGGCAACCTGCATTACAAAGTGGATTCTTAACTACTGGACCACAGGAGAAGTCCCCCTCTTTTGTTTGAATTTTTAACACTAGCATATACCACTTTTATAAAAATTTTTTGAACTAGCAAACAAGAGTTTAAAATACACAGCTACAGTAATACAAACTTAAGATCTCTTAGACTACAGGTATGAACCTCAATTCATATAGTACTTTCCAACACCGAAAGCCAACAAGAAAGCAGGGGCAGCACAATAGTCATGGTATTAAAAGCACTGATGACATTATTAAGACATGGTAGTGGTACCGCTTTTCCAGGCACTGAGAAAGTGAAGGAAAACTCATGGATCCTCAAAAACAAATCATATGTTATGGATTACAACTTTAGCGGTAAGAACACATGTACACATGGGCACACACTTACAGACATAGCAACTCCAAAGAGGATATACAAACGGCCAGTAAGTACATGAAAACATGCTCAACATTAACAGCCATTTGGGAAATCACCATGAAAATCACAATGAGATACCACTTCCACTAAGATGGACAAAATGTTGGTGAGGATGTAGGGGAACAAGAACCCTCATTTAATGCTGGGAGGAATACAAAATGATGTAGACTACTTTGGAAAAACAGTCTGGTAATTCCTCAAGAAGTTAAACATGGAGTTATAATATTACCCAACAATTCTACTAAAAACTCGGACTGGGAGGAGGGAGTCATGGGGACTGACTGCTACCAAACATGTCTCTTTGAGGCATGATAAAAATGTTCTGGAATGAGTGGTAGTAGTTGCACAGTTGTATGAATATATTAAAAACTACTGAAGTACATCCTTTAAAGGGGGTGTACCTTATGTAATCAATTTAAAAAAAATTGTATAAGAGAAAAACAGCAAAATTTCAATTACTCCTTCCTAGTCAATATAAAATAGACCAAAAGATTCCAACAAAATCTGAAACTTCTTTATCTCATAATTTTTTCAATTCCAGGTTGAAACAGGTTTCAATACAGAGAGAGAAAAATTATCATGATTCCACCCAGTCCAGAATTTCAATGCTAAGATGGGCAGAAATATGGATAAGGTGATAGCAAACACCCTCTTTCAACAACACAAGACGTGACTCCACACATGGACATCACCAGATGGCCAATACCGAAATCAGACTGATTATATTCTTTGCAGTCGAAGATGGAAAAACTCTATTAAGTCAGCAAAAACAAGACCTGGAGCTGCCTGTGGCTCAGATCATGAACCCCTTATTGCAAAATTCAGGCTTAAACTGAAGTAAGTAGGGAAAACAACTAGGCAACTCAGTATAACCTTCATCAAATCCCTTATGATTATAAAATGGAGGTGATGAATAGAGTCAAGGGATTAGATCTGGTAGAGTGTCAGCAGAACTATGGACGGAGGTTCATAACACTGTACAGCAGGAGGTGACCAAAACCATCTGCAAGAAAAAAAAGAAGCAAGAAGGCAAAGTGGTTGTCTGATGAGGCTTCACAAATACCTGCGAAAAGAAGAGAAGGAAAAAAAAAAAAAGAAGAAAAAGGCAAGAAAGGGAAAGATATACCCAACTGAATGCAGAGTTCCAGAGAATAGCAAGGAGAGGTAAGAAAGCCTTAAGTAAACAATGCAAAGAAATAGAGGAAAACAATAGAACGGGAAACACAGGAGATCTCTTCAAGAAAATTAAAGATACGATGGGAATATTTCATGAAAGGATGGCCATGATAAAGGACAGAAAGGGTAAGGACCTAATAGAAGCAGAAGACATAAGAAGAGGTGGCAAGAATACACAGAAGAACTACACCAAAAAAAGTGTTAATGACTGGGATAATGACAATGGTGTGGTCACTTACCTAGAGCCAGACATCATGGAGTGTGAACTCAAGTGGGCCTTAGGAAGCATTAGGACAAACAAAGCCAGTGGAGATGATGGGATTCCAGCTGAGCTATTTAAAAACCTAAAAAAAACTGCTGCTAAAGTACTGCAGTCAGTATATCAGCAAATTTGGAAAACATAGCAGTGACCATAAGCCTGGAAAAGGTCGGTTTTCATTCCAATCCCAAAGAACAACAATGCCAAATAATATTCAAACTATCGCACAATTGCACTCATTTCACATACTAGCAAAGTAATACTCGAAATCCTTCAAGCTAGTATTCAACAGTACGTGAACCAAGAACTTCCAGATGTATAAGCTGGATTTAGAAATGGCAGAGGAATCATACATCAAATTGCCAACATCTGCTGGATCATAGAAAAAGCAAGGGAATTCCAAAAAAACATGTGTTTCATCAACTATGCTAAAGCCTTTGTCTACATGGATCAGAACAAACTGGAAAATTCAAGACATTGAAATATCAGACCACCTTATCTGTCTCCCGAGAAACCAGTTATACAAGTCAAGAAGCAACAGTTAGAACCAGACAAGGAACAAAAGACTGGTTCAAAATTAGGAAATGAGTAGTCAAGGAGGTATATTGTCACACTGCTAATTTAACTTCTACACAGAGTACCATGTGAAATGGCAGGCTGGATGAATCACAGTTCAGTTCAGTTCAGTTCAGTTCAGTCCCTCAGTCGTGTCCGACTCTTTGCAATCCCATGAATCGCAGCACGCCAGGCCTCCCTGTCCATCACCAGCTCCCGGAGTTTACTCAAACTCATGTGCATCGAGTCGGTGATGCCATCCAGCCATCTCATCCTCTGTCATCCCCTTCTCCTCCTGCCCCCAAACCCTCCCAGTATCAGGGTCTTTTCCAATGAGTCAAGGCTTCACATGAGGTGGCCAAAGTATTGGAGTTTCAGCTTCAGCATCAGTCCTTCCAATGAACACCCAGGACTGATCTCCTTTAGGATGGACTGGTTGGGTCTCCTTGCAGTCCAAGAGACTCTCAAGAGTCTTCTCCAACACCACAGTTCAAAAGCATCAATTTTTCAGTGCTCAGCTTTCTTCACAGTCCAACTCTCACATCCATATATGACCACTGGAAAAACCATAGCCTTGACTAGATGGACCTTGGTTGGCAAAGTAATGTAACTGCTTTTTAATATGCCATCTAGGTTGGTCATAACTTTCCTTCCAAGGAGCAAGCATCTTTTAATTTCATGGCTGCAATCACCATCTGCAGTGATTTTGGAGCCCAAGAAAATAAAGTCTGACACTGTTTCCACTGTTCCCCCATCTCTTTGCCATGAAGTTGATGGGATCAGATGCCATGATCTTAGTTTTCTGAATGTTGAGCTTTAAGCCAACTTTTTCACTCTCTCTTTCACTTTCATCAAGAGGCTTTTTAGTTCCTCTTCACTTTCTGCCATAAGGGTGGTGTCATCTGCATATCTGAGGTTATTGATATTTCTCCCGGCAACTTAATTCCAGCTTGTTCTTCTTCCAGACCAGGGTTTCTCATGATGTACTCCACATAGAAGTTAAATGAACAGGGTGACAATATACAGCCTTGACGTACTCCTTTTCCTATTTGGAACCAGTCTGTTGTTCCATGTCCAGTTCTAACTGTTGCTTCCTGACCTGCGTACAGGTTTCTCAAGAGGCAGGTCAGGTGGTCTGCTATTCCCATCTCTTTCAGAATTTTCCACAGTTTATTGTGATGCACACAGTCGAAGACTTTGGCATAGTCAATAAAGCAGAAATGGATGTTTTTCTGGAACTTTCTTGCTTTTTCGATAATCCAGCAGATATTGTCAATTTGATTTCTGGTTCCTCTGCCTTTTCTAAAACCAGCTTGAACATCTGCAAGTTCATGGTTCACGGATTGCTGAAGCCTGGCTTGGAGAATTTTGAGCATTACTTTACTAGCGTGTGAGATGAGTGCAATTATGCAGTAGTTTGAGCATTCTTTGGGATTGCCTTTCTTTGGGACTGGAATGAGAATTGACCTTTTCTAGTCCTGTGGCCACCGCTGAATATTCCAAATTTGCTGGCATATTGAGTGCAGCACTTTTACAGCTTCATCTTTCAGGATTTGAAATAGCTCAACTGGAATCCCATCACCTCCACTAGCTTTGTTCGTAGTGATGCTTTCTAAGGCCCACTTGACTTCACATTCCAGAATGTCTGGCTCTAGGTGAGTGATCACACCACAGTGATTATCTGGGTCGTGAAGATCTTTTTTGTACAGTTCTTCTGTGTATTCTTGCCACCTCTTCTTAATATCTTCTGCTTCTGTTAGGTCCATACCATTTCTGTCCTTTATCGAACCCATCTTTGCATGAAATGTTCTCATGCGAAGATGGATGAATCACAAGCTGGAATCAAAATTGCTGGGAGAATTATCAACAGCCTCAGACATGTAGATGATACCACTCTAATGGCAGAAAGCAAAGAGGGACTAAAGAGCCTCTAGATAAAGGTGAAAGATAGTGAAAAGGCTGGCTTACAACTTAACATTCAAAAATGATAATGGCATCCAGTTACACCATTTCATGGCAAATATGGGGAGAAAGTGGAAACAGTGACAGATTTTCTTTTCTGGGGCTCCAAGATCACTGCAGACAGTGACTTCAGCCATGAAATTAAAATACGCTTGGTCCTGGGAAGGAAAGCTATGACAAACCTAGACAGCATATTAAAAAGCAGAGACATCACTTTGCCAACAAAGGTCCGTCTAGTCAAAGCTTTGGTTTTTCCAGTAGTCATGTATGTATGTGAGGGTTGGACTATAAAGAAGGCTGACCACCAAGAATTGATGCTTTTGAATTGTGGTGCTGGAGAAGACTCTTGAGAGTCCCTTGGACTGCAAGGAGATCAAACCAGTGACTCCTAAAGGAAATCAACCCTGAATATTCACTGGATGTACTCATGATGAAGTTTCAATACTTTGGCCACTTGATGTGAAGAGATGGCTCATTGGAAAAGGCCTTGATGCTGTGAAAGACTAAGGGCAGGAAGAGAATCGGGTGACAGAGGTTTAGATGGTTGGATACTATCACCATCAATGGACCTGAGTTTCAGCAAACTCCAAGAGATAGTGAAGGACAGGGAAGGCTGGTGTGTTACAAGCCCATGGGGTCACAAAGAGTTGGACATGACTTAACAACTAAATAACAAAAACAAAAAAACAGTCCTTTTTTATACTAGTTTCAGATGGAAAACAAAAGAGAAAATATAGACAACAATGATGTACTATAAACTTCAGTACTGCTAGGAGACAAGATCTTAACTGTTCCTACCACAAAAAAGAAGTGAAATGATAATTACGTGATATGACAGAGGTGTGAGTTGCTCAGTCATGTCTCTTTGCAACCCCAGGGACTGTAGCCCTCCAGGCTCCTCTGTCCATGGATTTTCCCAGCCAACAATATGGGAGTGGGTTGCCATTCCCTTCTCCAGGGAATCTTCCCAACCCAGGAATCCAACCTGGGTCTCCCACGTTGCAGCCAAATTCTTTACCATCTGAGCCACCGGGGAAGTACATGACAGAGGAATATGGTAGTAATCATTTTGCAATATGTAAACCTATCAAATAAAGACCTTGTCCTACACAGTGTACCCCTTAAAACTTACACAACATATCAATTATATCTCAGTAAAAGTAAATTTTAAGAAAGAGAAAAACCTGCCCCCTTACCAGGTTCTGTTTATAAACGTATTTAGAATTATACTGTAGACACCACATAAGAATCAAACATGTGGGTCCACCTGGGAAATTAGTGAACAGCTCCTAAAGAGTCAAACTAGGAGAAATGATTGGCAAGAATGCTTCAGTTTGAAGCTGCAAGAAGGAAGGGATTTTGTGCTCCAGTGAGCCCATAAAGGGGTGAGGGAGGACGGGACACAGAAGGAGTAGAAGTGAAGTCATTGCATGGACTATGGGCCCTTTCTGAACCAGCCTGCAGGGACCAGTATGCAGGCTGGTGGAGAGCTGAGCTGTGGGACAGCTGGAGGACCCACGAAGGGAGGTGCAGAGGCACAGGCATGCGGGCATCCAGGCTGGGCACTCTCACTTCCTGCCCCACACAATCCTGCTCTGGTACTAAGTACACAGACCAGAGCACCTCACAGAGGGTGCTGGCAGCACCACAAGAACCAGGAGTGCAAAGACTGCGACAAACATCACGTGGTGTTCTGGGACTAATGGATCCAGAGGGGCAGACCATGCAGTGGGCTGACCAGTGGGGACAAGGGCCACTGACATATACAAAGTACAAGCGAGCCCTCATCTACACCCAAGAAATTAAATTTTCATTAATAGCTGTACCTTCAGACCTCCCCAGTCTGCCCCACGTCAAGGGGAACAGACCCCTTTAGTTGCTCTCCTGCCTGCCTGACTGCTCTGTTCTCCCACTCGTTCTTTCTCCTCTTGGCCCCACAGAATCTCTCAAAGACTTCTCTCTAAACAGCTTATCTGCATCTTTTTTATTCATTTAATACTCCTTATACCATTTGTTTCCCTATCAAATCTATAATATTTGTGTAAGGTTTGAAACCATTCACAAGACCACCCTCACATCTGACAGAACTGCAGTGTCGAGGGGTCCCCAAAATCACCCTAACTGCTGGCACCAGGTGAAGGTTTGGAGGGTCCCAACACCACACTCAGTTCCAGGCATTAATAGTATGTGGCAAGAACTCATGAAAGACACTGGGGACAGTTATACTTGTGGTTACAGTTTATTACAGCAGAAGGGTTACAAATCAATGTCAGTCAAGGAAAGAAATCAATGTCAGTCGAGGAAAGCAGACACCTAGGGCAGAATCAAGGAGGGTCTCAAATTCAGAGCTTCTAAGTGCCAGCAAATTTGGAAAACTCAGCAGTGGCCACAGGACTAGAAAAGGTCAGTTTTCATTCCAATCCCTAAGAAAGGCAATCCCAAAGAATGCTCAAACTACCACACAATTGAACTCATCTCACACGCTAGTAAGGTAATGCTTAAAATTCTCCAAGTCAGGCTTCAGCAATCTGTGAACCATGAACTTCCAGATGTTCAAGCTGGTTTTAGAAAAGGCAGAGGAACCAGAAATCAAATTGCCAATAGCCGCTGGATCATCGAAAAAGCAAGAGAGTTCCAGAAAAATGTCTACTTCTGCTTTATTGACTACGCCAAAGTCTTCGACTGTGTGGATCACAGTAAACTGTGGAAAATTCTGAAGGAGATGGGAATACCAGACTACCTGACCTGCCTCTTGAGAAACCTGTATGCAGGTCAGGAAGCAACAGTTAGAACTGGACATGGAACAACAGACTGGTTCCAAATAGGAAAAGGAGTATGTCAAGGCTGTATGTTGTCACTCTGCTTATTTAACTTCTATGCAGAGTACATCATGAGTA
Source organism: Odocoileus virginianus (assembly GCF_023699985.2). Classification (NCBI taxonomy): domain Eukaryota; kingdom Metazoa; phylum Chordata; class Mammalia; order Artiodactyla; family Cervidae; genus Odocoileus; species Odocoileus virginianus. Next base: position 68,924,478 of record NC_069674.1, on the reverse strand, counting down.
CATGATGTACATGATGCGGAGTACATCTTCTTCCTGGCCTGGAAGAAGAACAAGCTGGAATTAAGTTGCCGGGAGAAATATCAATAACCTCAGGTATGCAGATGACATCACCCTTATGGCAGAAAGTGAAGAGGAACTAAAAAGCCTCTTGATGAAAGTGAGAGAGGAGAGTGAAAAAGTTGGCTTAAAGCTCAACATTCAGAAAACTAAGATCATGGCATCTGATCCCATCACCTCATGGGAAACAGATGGGGATACAGTGGAAACAGTGTCAGACTTTATTTTTTGGGGCTCTAAAATCACTGCAGATGGTGATTGCAGCCATGAAATTAAAAGATGCTTGCTCCTTGGAAGGAAAGTTATGATCAACCTAGACAGCATATTAAAAAGCAGAGACATTACTTTGCCAACCAAGGTCCGTCTGGTCAAGGCTATGGTTTTCCCAGTGGTCATATATGGATGTGAGAGTTGGGCTGTGAAGAAAGCTGAGCACTGAAAAATTGATGCTTTTGAACTGTGGTGTTGGAGAAGACTCTTGAGAGTCTCTTGGACTGCAAGGAGACCCAACCAGTCCATCCTAAAGGAGATCAGTCCTGGGTGTTCATTGGAAGGACTGATGCTGAAGCTGAAACTCCAACACTTTGGCCACCTCATGTGAAGCCTTGACTCACTGGAAAAGACCCTGATACTGGGAGGGATTGGGGGCAGGAGGAGAAGGGGACGACAGAGGATGAGATGGCTGGATGGCATCACCAACTCGATGGGCAGTTTGTGATGGACAGGGAGGTCTGGTGTGCTGCGATTCATGGGGTTGCAAAGAACTGGACATGACTGAGTGACTGAACTGAACTGAAGTGTCCTCTCCCAATATGCAGTGTCAATGTTAATGACACACGACAATGCACATAGTATTGCCAACCAGAGAATGTCACCCAAGTCTTAGGGTCTGGAATATTCATTAGGGATCTGCTATGCAGACATTATGGAAACTATTGGAAACTGCTGCCCTCTATGTCCAATAGTTTATCAATGATAAAGGTGCTATCTCTGTAATGCTCTGCTTTTATCTTCTCTTTTATATACCTTTTTTCTCTCTCCAAATCAAGTAATTTAAAATTTTAAATTAATCATCTTTAAGTATATATAGCACTTTCTTGGCCAAAATCTGCAATGGTTCCTCACTGCTAAGTTTTTTCTCTGCAAACATTTTTTTTCCTACCTACAAAGAAATATATGCTCAATGCAGAAAACAAACAGAAGACAAAGAAGCTAGAGACAGAAGGAGAGAAATCCTACAATCTAGATATACAATTTCCTAATATTTGATAAATGTATATGCCCTAATTAATACAAAGAACAGTTCTCTAAAATTTCACAAAGTTTCTTGATATAGTCTCCAATTCACGGTCTTTGTCAACTACATACATTGCAATTATTTTCTCCTACTCCGAAGCTGGTCATCTCATTTTTTATGAAATCCAATTTCTAACTGATTTAACCTTAACACTTCTTGCATTCTCTCCACAAAATCTCCCCTTACTTCAAGGTTGTGAAGACATCTACTATTTTTCTTTGTAAGCCTTATGCTTTTCATTTTACTTTTAAATTCATGGGATTCATCATAACCTAATAAAGAGATATATTTTTTAAAAATACACACATTTAAATAAATAAATAAAAAATCTACACATTTACTGTAAGATCAGAAACAAGATAAGGATTTCCAGTCCTACCACTTTTATTCAGCTTTGTGTGTCTAGCAATGAAGCATGGAAAGAAACATAAGGAATGCTAAGGAAAAGAAAACTACCTGTGTTGAAATGATAAATGACTGTGCAGGAAATACAAAAAATCTGCACACAGAACACCAATAGAATTAGCAAACAAATTCAGCAGTTATACGACACCTGGTCAATGAATCAATTACATTTTACACATCATCAGAAAACAACTTCTATTAACAGCATTCAAAAAAAGAGAGAGAGAAAGGCAAAATTTAACTATACACAAGACTTCCACATTGAAAACGTTAAAAAAAAAATCACTGAGAGAAATTAAAGACATAAACAAACATGTTGCCAAGACTATGACCCCAGAATCATATCCCAATCCCTCCTCCAAATAGAAACCAATTAATCTTCCTTTTTTTCCTTTTTAAAAATCTTTTTCTAGAAATCAATTACTCTTATCTAAGTTTCAGGGGGAAGCAGCAAAAAGAAGGGGGAAAAAAAAAAAGAACTGGTTAGAACCAACAAGGCTCAAGACGGCGGAAGGTCTGACTTCCAGGAGACCACAGGCCTCATTATACACTCACTCTAATATATTAGCATGCTAAATGACACAACTCTCAGGGCCTCGACAGTTGGTGATTGCCATGACAACCAGAAAAGTGGTTTAAACTGCCAGGAGGGCACAACTCAGGGACTCTCTGCCTCTCAATCTGCCCATGTGTCTATTCACACATGTCTTTTCCTCCTAAGAAATACTTTACTTGCCTCACTACTTTCCATCTCTGTGGAAATTCTTCTGTGTAAAGCTGAAAAGCAGAGCCCTCGTCACTGACCATGAGTCCAGTGTCTAGGATGTGGTGTGCTCAATGCTGCGGCCCAGTCTCAGTCTCTGACTGGGAACCCGAGCTGCTGCAGGCACAGGCCACCCAAGATCAGAAGTGTCCTCCTGAGTCTTTCGGCCCTTTTCAGCTCAAAGTAAATCACATGCCAAAAAGACTTTAGGGGTGGTTAAGTTATGCTCTTCTACAATAGATAAGAAGATTTAATGCCATTAAAGAGAGACATCTAAAATAACTGTATAAGCTGAGGCTGAAATTATATGTAAATGCAAAGGAACTAGTTAAGTCAAAACCTATTCTGGAAAAGAAGCACAAAGTTGGAGGGCATCCACTACCCAGTTCAAGACTTACTATATAAAGCTACACAAATCAAGGCAGCACACAGTAAGAGCACGAACAGACCAAAAGTGGAATGGAACAGAAAAGAGTCCATAAATAGACCCTAATACATACGGTGAACTTATTTACAAAGGCACCAGGCAATTCCATAGGAAGAATGAAAAGTGTTTTTTCAACAGACAGTACTACAACAACTAGACATAATAGTATAGAAGGAAGCCTCCACAGTAACCACATACCTACTGCTGACATTTGGTATAGCTATTTCATCCTTAAACACATTTTTAAGAGAGATGATCACGCTATAAGAGTTCTTTTTTTCGGTCCAGCAGCTTGTGGGATCTCATGTCCCTGACCAGGGACTAACCTGCACCCTTGGCACTGAAACAACAGAGAAAAGCCCACCCCCTACAACAAAGTTCAATTATTCTTAACCGGAAAGGCCCCCTTTCCATTTTCTATGAAGTCTTTTCTTTTACCTCTAATCAAATACAACCTCATTCCTTTAAAATCCTCACAGATTTTCCTTTTTCCTCCTCTTATAATTAACCACACAAAAAAATATGAAGAAAGGCACTTCAGTAGTTTCTTAGTCTGGTCCATTCAATCACTCCATATTCAGACCACAGATTGTTCTCCCTCGGTATTATTGATGGAACGGGAGCCTAGACAGACAAGGCTCTTCCGTGAAGGAGCTTATATTCTATTAGCGAAGTCTATAAGGCCTTGAGCTCCTAGAAAACAGGCTGTTTCTCATATACCCTTACAATTGTTGTAGTAAAATACAATACATATAGGAAAGCCTCAGAGAATTCCCTTGTTATGCAACTAAAGCTTAGTGATCAATAAATAGCCGCATCAGTAGTGATTCAAAGCAGCAACAGGCCTGACTGTGCTGGAATCACCTCAGTCTCCGAAAAAGGAATATAATGAAGCTTCATGTAAAAAATTCAACGGCATATTACCTTCCTCATATAGATATGCAGAATCTCTTTCTCAAGGATTCAAGTAAGCCAAATTAAGCCAAGTAATTTCTACAAACACAGACTACCATGGTGAATCCAGTATGTATGCAGCGTTAGTAGTTTAAAGGAAAAGAACTGTGAATGAATAAAGTTTATTTTTTACTTATCAAAAAGAACAGAAACTAAAGACTAAATTTTTGGATGGACCTGGACTTACCAAGTGAAGTAAATCACACAGAGAAAGAAAAATATCCTATGATGTCACTTATATAGGGAATCTTAAAAAAGTTTAACTTATTTACAAAACTGAAATAGACTCATAGACTTAGAAAATGAACTTATAGTTGTGGAGGAGAAAGGTGGGGGTTGGGATAGACTGGGAGTTTGGGATTGACAAGTATACACTGCTATATTTAAAACAGACAATCAACAAGGACCTACTGTAAAAAATAAATAAAAAAGACTTTCTGCACAACTGCAGCCTGGAAAACTTAAGGTGGAGCCTTATAGTATCAATATTAGGAGCTTTACTTGGTGCACTTAACAGAACTGACAACTGCAAAATCCACTTCACCTGTATAAGTGAAAAATACAGACTGTTAACCTACTGGCCCTATGAAATTCTGCACTTGATAGTATAGACTCTACCTTCATTACTTCTGTCAGGATGTTCTGCCTTAGCACTCAGTGGCATTCTTTTTTCCTCTTCTGCTCATTATGGTTTAATTCTGAGGACCATATGAGGGTAGAATATATAAAAAATTACAAAAATTTGTATAGGCAAACCATTTCTTTAAGTTGATGCCCAAATGTTAAAACGTTGTTTTTTGTATAATTTGAAATCTTGTCACTGTCCACTTAACCAAGTTTGGTTAGATTTCAGTGAAAATTATCTTCCAGAGTAGTTTTTCTTTCTTTTTTTTTTTTTTACTGGCATGGGAGGGTAACTTTACTACAATTAGTATGTATGGTACAGAATTTCATGCAAATGAGGTGTGACAACAGTGTGGTAATTTAAATGTATTTAAACATAAACAAAAAAGATGAATGCACAAACTTGCTGTGTTAGATTACTGCTGCTTCTAGAACCCAGTTTCCTTTACTGATTTCAAAATGAAAGAAAAAATAATAATAAAGTTGTGCCTGAAAAAAAAAAGACTACACTTTCAATAAAATATTTCAGCTAAATGACACCATTTCGAAGTCAACTTGTGTAATGAATATTGCTTTTTTCCTTAAAAAACAAACAAACAAACCTTGAAACTATAAAGTAGTCACAAATCACAGATTCTGAGGCAAGAAGACCAATATGAACTTGTAACCAACATTAAATTTTGAGAGTTACTAAAACTCAACTAGTCTAAATTTTCACAAATGGAAAGTAAACACATATGGTAAGGGCAATTTGTATATAAGGAAGCCATTTCACATTTTTACTATGCAACTATTCATATTGTTTACCCTATGCTTTTTTTGAAGAAGATATTCCCAAATCCCTACTGAAGATTTCTGGGGCACCGTGGATGATTTTAAGACAGTTTAAAGCAGAAATGAAGGATCTGAACTCTGATTTGTGTGTCCTCCATGGCATGTCAACCTCCTCACTCTGACACGCCTTCTCAGACACACAGGGTAACACCAGTACTCTCTTGCCCTTAGTTGAAGTTTAACACTAGAGACAACTTCTTCACCCAACCAAAAACACTTACTGCACAGTAGATGGTTCAAACACAGTGCGATTAACAAAACATACTGCTCCTGACTATAGGAAATCATTCAGATTGAGGAGGAGATCAGAAACACAAAAATAAATGTATAATCACACATCATGAGTGCTAAGGGGGATGGGGTGGGGTGGGCACTACTGTGGGTGATCAAGGGTCCTAAATAAGATGTGTCAGGGATTTGAAGAAGGCATAAGGAAACGACGTTTTAGTACCAAGTCAGGCCACAACTATGTTGAGACCAATGTCTCCAGAAATAATGTTAAGTGACAAACTGTATAACTAATGTGCCAACTTATCTAAAAATGATTTAGGAGAGCTACAAAACAGGATCTCTGAGGAAGTCAGTTGGTGCAGGCAGCATGATATATCAAAGCAATGTTCCTTCTTTCACCATTTACTAGTCCTTGGAGTACATGTGTGCTCAGAGTTCCGGGGAAATTTTAGAAGATAATGTAGTTCAAAGCAGTAATTCCCCTTTCACAGTAAATCAGTAACACAGAGTAAAGTGAAGAGAAGGATCACTTCTTGCAGTTAGAGCTTTGGAGTTTTAGACAAATGGTAGGTGCCTCATGTGAGCCAACCTCAGCTTCAATGTGCAGAAAAAATCACTAAGTTAACCTGTTAAAAATACTTAAAGAGTCCGGGTCCTACTCCCAAGGATTCCAACTCAAGATTCAGAGTCCAGCCTAGGAACATTCTGATACAGGGTCACACTCTGAAAACCCACATTAGACTAAAATCTCCCCAGAGGAGGAAGTTTTGCATTGACAAGGAAGCTGTGAGTTTAAAAAAAATAAATAAAGTGAGCAAGTATTACACAAGGGCCTCCTGGAACTGTTTACTTATAAGCTGACTCCAAGCCTGACCCCTGTTATCCTCTGAACTTGGAAGTAAAATCCAGAATAAACCGCACAGCCTGCTGCTACAGTTACCGCTCCAGACAACTGACCAGAGGTAACCAATAAAAAACAAGGAGAGAAAGAAGCAGTGCTGACCACTTTCTTTGCAAGTCCACCACAAGTAAGGCAGTTAAGACCACTCAGGGGCCAGCATGTAAGTATAAATGGTAACACACACAAGAGGATGATTGAACAAAAAAAGGACTGGCAAAAAGAGAATTCGTATTTCAGAACAATCCTCTCTCTAGGTATCAGGTAACATGCCCTGATACACAGAAGCATATTTATCTCATTTTATTCCTCATAAAATCATAGGTGATAGATGCCATTACATATTTTATTATACGGACAGATGACATTATAGGACAGATGAAGACACTCAAGCCTAGAACAAAGGGACATGTCCAAGGATACAGAAATGGAGAGCAACAGGGCCAGGTTTTGACCCAAGTTTTATAGACGCTGAAGTCCATACTTCCCCGGGACTCGTGGGCAGGAACATGTTAGCTGTGAAGAAAGGGAAAGAAGACTCCCAGGCCACAGAAATTGCCAAGCACAATAGAAGGGAGCAATGAATAATGCATTAGTGATATCAGACCTTTAAACACTGGCTTTTTTGTTAAAACAATGAACACTGCACATGCTCTGAGTAAGGAAATGAGCTTTACCTTGTAAAGGTAAAGAGGTAAAAAAAAGGTAAAAAGTTAAGATACAAGTTGGTTGGTCATAAATGACTCAGAATTGCAGGAACTTAAAAGCTTACTGCAGCAAAAGGTGGGTGGTGGGATTCCAGGTGACCTTCCACACCATGACCCCCAAAATACCTATAACTCCTATAATGAACAAAAACGTCTTTTGTAAAGAGAGATAAAAGATGTGGTGTGTTTTGTTTCGGTTACTGTTTTATTTTACTTCAGGACTATTAAGAAGTGGCTGGCAGGTCAGAGGTTCTCTAAGAATGAAGATGAAGGAAACAAGTGAAGATGTGAAGTGACGGAAGAGAGAGAAGCCACATACACAGACTAAGCAAAACATACCCTTAGACTGTGAAGGGCAGCTCTCTCCTTCCACCTTCCTGAACACTTCAGTACACAGCCATTAGGTAGTGCCAAGCAACAAAGGATGTCTAAGAACAAGCTAGGTAATAAGGAAAGGGCAGACATGTTCAAAATGGCAGTGACAATGACTGGTGACTCTTACATACAAGGAAGTTGAATAAGTAAATATAATGAGGATACTGACAGGCAAGCCTCTTACTGCCAAAGAAAGAAACTACAGATAGGCTAAGGAGAAAAATGAGCTGAATCTCCTGGTATTAAGAGTGGAAATGAGATATAATAAACTCACGGATTTTAATATATCTGTAAATAAAAACAGAAATACAAATCTAAAGGAAGTGTGTGTCTTTAGCTCTGTGCTAAGAGATGGAGAAGCAGGAACACCCAAATAGTAACAGTCTCATTCTAATGCTCAGATCTTCTTTTCTAAATACTGTTATCTCCAGGGTTCCTTGTGGAGAAAGCTGATTCCAGGCCTCGAAAAATATAAGATGAATACATCTTATTTGAAAATAAGAAAGGGTTTAAGAATGAGAGGGACTTCTCCCATCAAGAGAAGAATAAAGAAGACATGATGTCATATATATATACACACACACACATACACACACAATGGAATACTACACAGCCACTGAAATGAATGGAATTTTGCCATTTGTAGAAACATTCACAGACATGGAAGGCATTATGCTAACTGAAATAAGTCAGAGAGAGAAAGATAAATACTGTAATGATATCACTTATATGAGAAACTTAAAAAACAAACCAGTAAGTTTAAAAAAAAAAAAAAAAAAGGAAGCTGGCTCACAGATACAGAGGACAAAGTGATGGTTACAGGCTGGGGGGTGGAGGAAGATACACAGCTGCAGGAGGAGGAGGTACAAATTACTGGATATAAGACAGGTTCAAGGATGTATTGTACAACACAGGGAATATAGCCAGTATTTTGAAATAATTGTAGATAAAGTATAACCTTTAAAATTGTATAAAAATTTTTAATTAAAAATAAAGGTTTACACGAAACTAAAAAACAACAATAAATGAAACAAGTGACACAGCTTTATAGGTAGTTTACAGAGTGACTTCTAATACATATTGAGTGAAGAAAATAATGTATAGAACAAAAAAAGAATGATAGGTACTTTTCAAAAGGACACAGAATCAACCTGAAGGGACTTCTAATGGCCAATTTGAGAAAATCTAAGCATAAACACAAATAAAGTAACTGACTATAACCCACTGAATAAAAAGAAAACCCATGAGTGAGTACATTTAAGATGCACAAACTGACAGATAAATGGATGGATTGATAGGACGGAGGGAGAGACAGGACAGAGGGAGAGGAAGAAGCAAGTAAATTTTCTGACAGAAGAATATTACACAGCTTCAAAGTTACTCTCAACAGACTGCTTATTAACTCCAAGGGGGTAAAGAGCAATTTTACAATAGAGCTATCTGAACAAGTGGTTGACATCAATAGTACTGGTATAAATCAAAATCATGTACTATCTGATATGATGCAATGAGAAGAACACTTCTCACAGAACAACACTATTTTGTTATTCCAAACTGAGAAAGTGTATACAAAATAATTGGCCCACATCTTCAAAAATGTCAAAGTCATAAAAGCCAAGAAAAAAACTACAGAACTGTTCCAGATCAAAGGAAGAAGAAAACAAAATATAATGTGATTCTGCAATGGATTGGATTCACATAAACAACACTATTGGGCAACTGGCAAAACCTGAGTGGGGTCTAAGGACTGAACAGAAGTATATCAACATTAACTTCTTAACAGTTGTGTAATGGTTAACACAGGAGAACGTACTTGACTGCAGGCAAAATACACTGAAGTACTCATGGGTGATAAAGCACCATGTTGGTAACTGAAACTCATCCACTTCCAGAGAGAAAGTTATCTATTCTAATGGATGGGGCAGGGCGGGGGGGTGGGGTGAGATGGGGCGAACCACAGTTCTTTTCCCAGACATTGCCAATCAACTCCATCAGCTCCTTGAAAGTCTTTATCAGTTATCTTAAACAACATGTTATGATCTATACCACAAAAGTTCCTCACAAAAGGTGTGAGGCAAACAGATCTCATTCCAGCAGGGTGGAGCCTAAATTCCTGCAGAGAACAGTTCTTTCACACCAGCCTGATGCTTTGGCACAATCTAAAGACAGTTGTCCACATCTCCTCTTTATAAAACTTCAAACCAAGAAATACAGATTACGAGAGAGAGAAAACATCTTCTTTTCCATATTAGAAGGCACAGACCTTTAACTGTGGGGTCATAATCACTAGTCATATAAATGCTACAAATGAATATTTAATTTTCTAAGGAAAACGCTGATTCTATGTGTAGAAATCTACACCTATGGAAGAATCACATTAGACAAGAAGATTCCTTCTTAAAGTTTCATAGCAGAATGATAACTTTCACTTCCTGATAAAGAGTACACTATTCTTTAACCAAACACACAAATGATCTGCAATCACTAGCTAAATTGATACTATGATACAAGAGAGACAGAGGCATTTACACTTCATGGCCTAAACAGTGTGTATTTCCTGCCATCTATCCTTAAGCCATATAGAATCTGATATACATTTTCCATAATTTGTAGCAAATAAATGTCTTGTTAACTGTCTGGAAGCTAAGAATTCAGACTGTGATAATTCTCTGTTACAGGGAACTAAAGTCCAAGAGAGTAAGGTAAGTTACAAAGAGGCGGCAAATGGACTCCCTTTCCTTTCTACTAGATTCTTGGGATCCAGTCTACACAGAGTATGAGGTCTGGATCAAATTATTTTCAATATTCATCATACAATATGCTTGCCTTTTAGCAGCTTAGCTGTATGCTCTTGGTCTTTACAAAACATAAATACAAGAATACTTCACCTGAGTAATTTCTATGCGTTCTGTGAAATCACAGCTGAAAACATAATCTACTATGTCACACAATGGCAGAATCCACAAGGTAGGTTTTTTGTTGAGTACAATGCCAGGAAAACATCTGTCTCCGTAAACAAATGGGCAGATTTTCTTTCCACAGACAAAATACTATGTAACTCAATGCTACCCAAAGAAAGGAGGAGCTCCTTGATAGTCTTGGCAGCCAGGAAACATATCCAATGTGGTGAACAACACTTAGACTGGCTACCCCAGTAGGAGTCTGGTGGTGGTAGGTGTTCAGTCACTCAGTCAGGTCTGACTCTGCTATCCCATGGACTACAGCACACTCACTTCCTTCACTCTCTCTCGGAGTTTGGCAAACTTATATCCATTGAGTTGGTGATGCTATCGAACCATCTCACCCCTCTGCCATTCCCTTCTCCTTTTACTCTCAATCTCTCCCAGCACCAGGGTCTTTTCAAATGAGCCAGCTCTTCACATCAGGTGGCCAAAGTATTGGAGCTTCAGCATCAGTCCTACCAATAAAAATTCAGGGTTGATTTCCTTTAGAATTGACTGGGTGGATCTCCTTGCTGTCCAAAGCACTCTCAAGAGTCCTCCCCAGCACCACAATTCAAAAGCATCAGTTCTTCAGTGCTCAACCTACTTTCTATGTCCTTCTCAGATGGCTTATTTTGCTTTTATATTTAATTATCCTGCTGTATACCATCTTTAATTCTGCCAGCAGGTTTAATCTTGAAATTACTCAGTATATGTATGTACCTATGTATTTTACTTTCTAGCTCTTAAAATTTTTCCTTCTGATATCTCTCATATTTTCTGGTATCATTTTATACTAAACAATCTAAAAATTTTTTAACAATATTGACATCAAGAGGCTAATTTAATAAAGATCAAGTAGTCTGCATCATTAACTCCCTTTGTCCTTACCCTCAACAAACCATGGGGTGGCCCGGGGGGAAGACAAGAACATCACCTTTGCAGTAGTCTGCGGGGTCCTCCTGCTCCTCATCATCTGACCCCAGAATCTCCTCCTCTGGCTCTGGCGGGGCAGGCTCTGGCAGGGGTGGTGGCGGTGGTGGCGGCGGCGGTGGAGGAACCAAGGGAGCTTTCTGCTGAGGCTCCGGCCTGAAATCAGAGGAAGGAGAATTCCTATTTACTCAGAAGGAAATCCTGCGTTATGGACACACTTGAGAGTTTCTTAATATGGAAAAAAATGTAACTTTTCACACACTAAGAAGAGATGCTGATTAATGTTACTTCATTTTAGGTGAATTCAAGTAAAGTTTCAAATCACAAGAGGGCTACCCTTGGCTATCCTATTAGCCGAGGAGTATTTTTGCAAGCACATTTTCACTCAGAGCTTCAATATTTCTTAAGTTTTCATATATTAATACCATGAATTGTAAGTGAAATAAGACAATCAGCTCCCCATGACACATAACCTTATTAGTTAGAACACATTCCCCAGAGATTAGAAAAAAAGAGGACAACAATCCTGGACATTAAAAAAAAAACACAACAGTTTATTATCCGTCATTTTTAAATCAAAATTCATTTACCCATTGAAACCATAGAAAAGTGGTTAGGATTCTTGGATAACTCATAAAAGCCAACTAATGTTTACTGTAACTGACACATAGATATTTTCATTAGACAATTCAGGTATCCATCAACCTTACTTATCAAGACAAGAACACTGTTCTAAACTGGAAATTAAACAAAGAAAACACATGAATGTAGTCTAATACAAATACAATTCATACATCAATGCAAAGTTTCCATGGGTCATTTCTGATTGTCACATAAAAGCTAAATATTTAGTATACTCTTTTACAAAAGATTGAAAAACCTCTAACACTAAAAAGAAGCAAAAAACTTAAGAGGTTACAGATGTAAACCTTTCAAATATCTAGAATACCTCAAGAATATATTAAATTTGCTCAAAAATAAAGCATTCGTAATGCAACTCTACAAAATGAAGTTTCCACTTATAAAATTTAACTGCAATTTCTAGCCACATCCCAATGGGAAATCTTGAACCTCAAGACTCAACTGGATGCAGAATGTCCCTTGAGTTGCAAGCTACCCTAACAATAGGACCATTGCTCTCCCTGAGCTGGCCACAGCTCTATAGGTATAAAGCGAGGAAGGAACGGATACCAAGTAACAGGGACAACGGGCTTTGGCTGTTAAACTGGTCCCCAGAGACAGGTTCAGTGGGATAGGTAGAGGGCCTCTAGTCTGGGGAGCAAGGAGAACTTCACAGGCACCAATGTGGTAGATAACCACCATTTTTTTGGAGGGAGCGGGGCTGCCCTGTACTGATGCCCCCTTTCTAAAAGCACCTTTTAGAACACTGTTACTCCTTGCACAATGAAAGTGAAAGTGAAGTCGCTCAGCCGTGTCCGACTCTTTGCGACCCCATGGACTGGAGCCCACCAGGCTCCTCTGTCCATGGGATTCTCTAGGCAAGAATACTGGAGTGGGTTGCCATTTCCTTCTCCAGGGAATCTTCCCAACCCAGGGATCAAACCCAGGTCTCCCGCATTGCAGGGAAGGCTGACTCTAAATTCTCTCTCTTCACCGTGGTGCAGCCTAGGGCGTAGAGCCCTGGAAACCTGCTTGAGAAGGTCAGCCATCATAGGGTGCAAGCTCATTCCAGCTGCTAGCAAGAGGCAGAGCCAGAGGAGTTGCCCCCTTTTAAGCTGAAACTCTAAATTCTTGCCAAATCTAAGATAGGCCCCAAATAGCCTTTATTACGTTGCCTTCAACCTAAGGTAGTTATAGCTCATATGTGGTTTGTCACCAAAAACTCAAAAGTGCCACAGCAGATGAAGGAAGGCAATAGAAACACCAGCAGTCATAAGGATTGGGGCGCGGCGGGGGGGGGGGGGGATCACACCCCACAGTAACCTTAAAGGCCAACAATGGCAAGTATGATTACCTCTGAAAGGACAACTAAGGAACATTTATAATCTGACAATGACTAGCACTGACTTCTACTTGCTAGAATTTATGAAGACTCAAAGTTACAGCTCCCTGGGTAACAGACATTAGGACAATGGTGGTGATAACATTCTGAGTTAACTGTGCCTCATGATGGAGCACTGAAAGGAAGTCATCACAACCAAACACCCACATCTCTGACAGAACATCCAAAAAAAACCCCAGGAGACCTTATGGAAGTGCAATCATCCTTCTGGCAGCTTTGCAACTGCTTATTTTCTTTTCTAACAGACACGACTTTCTTTAGTGAAAGTAAAATGGTTCCAGGGAAAAGAGGTCTGAGGAAGGGGAGATAGGAGAGGAACTTCACCAGTTTCACCACTTCCCAAAGAGAAGAGGTTAGAGAAAAGGAGGCATGGATGGAATCTATCTGACAAATTGGCTCAATCAGAAATACCTTACAAGTTGACTGCTTCTTCCTTAGAAATTTTATATGAAAGAAAAAAGAGATTCTCTAAATTTAAAAAACAAAAACAAAGAAAAAACACCACCACCTGTTACCTGTGGAGACTATGTAACTATTAGTAAAACTGAAGGATCTTGTTTCACTGATGCAGGGTACTGCTATGCTCAACACCACTGAAACTTGGGCCAGATGGCTCACTGTTGTGGGTGCTGCTTCATACTCTGTGGGATGCTATCAGCCTGGTCTCAAGCCACTGCATGACAGTGATCATCAAAACACATCAAGACAAAGCTATCCTAAATGTCCATCAACAGAGGAATGTGGTACATATATACAGTGAAATATTACTCAGCCAAAAAAAGGAATGAAATAATGCCATTTGCAGCAACATGGATAGACCTAGAGATTTTCATACTGAGTGAAGTCAGTCAGATAGAGAAAGACAAATATCATGATACCACTTACACATGAAATCTAAAAAATGGGTATAAGTCAAAATATTTACAAAACAGAAGTAGAGTCATGAACATAGAAAACAAACTTACAGTTAGCAGGGGATGTGGGGAGGGTGGAGATAAACTGGGAGATTGGGGCTGACATATACACACACCACTACATATAAAATAAGTAACTAAAAAGAACCTGCTCTATAGCACAGGAAACTCAACACAATATTCTGCAATGTCCTACACAGGAAAAGAAACTAAAAAAAGAAAAGGGTGGATTTATGTATAACTGGTTCACTTTGCTGTAAACCTAAAGCTAACACAACATTGTAAATTAACTGTGTTCCAATAAAAATTTTTTTAAATCATCAAAAAAACATGTCCAGACATTGACAAATCCAAGGATGCGGGGGCAAAATGATGCCCATGTGAGCACCTCTCATCAGTAGTATTTGTTATACACAGCTGTACTGCAATGGAGTACATTGTATCTGTGATATGGGAGGAAAGATTCTAATTTTCACAGGCCCATTTCATCTAGTTTGAGAGGCTTAGGTATCTTTAGTATAATATATGTCTCTCAATTATTCATGACCCATTTGGCGAGCTGCCGTATCACTTAACAAAATTCTCAGACCCTCTGGTCTCAGGGAGGGTCACATTGAACAGCAGGCAGGCAGTTACCCAAAAGCCAGTCCTATCAAGTTAAAGGGATGAGTCAGGGTACCCTGAAACACAGAGGAAGTTGAGTAATGTTCATGTAATATCTTGACCGGCTATCACATCAAAACATCGAGAACTGTGCTGTCTTCTGGCCCCAGCTGGGTGCTGAACACTCAAAATGTGCCTTGTACTAACTGAGATGTGCTCTAAATGTAAAATACATACTGAATATCGAAGATTTAGTACAAAAAGTGAAATACTTGAATAATTTTATACTTATTACATGTTAAAATAATGTTTTAAACATAAATCATTAAAATGAAATTCTGCTACTTTTTACTTTTTAAATGTAGCTTCTAGAACTCTTTAAATTACAAATGAGGCCCACATTACATTGCTACTAGATGGCACTAGTCTAGACCCTCAGATTCAACAGCAGCAGAGGAGCTGCTTGGCACCGGTCACGCCAGTGAATATTTCTTTCTAAGGTGTCTCCCAGTAATCTGCTTCACACTAATAATCACCAATTCTCAAACTACCCAGTTCATCATAGTAAGGTCAATATACTGTAATTGCCAAATGTTACAGCCCAATCACTGACTCCTTTTCATCCCATCCAGCCTTGTTACTGCCTACCACACAGGAAAAGCATAACAATTTGTCTCAGGGCAACTGTACAGAAGAGAGAATGATGCCACATTGTTCTTAAGGCCGACTTCTTCAGAGTGGTCTCTGGTGGTTTCCACCACACTTAAAAGCTTGGTTAAAATCTCAACTGTTAAAAAAAAAATCAAGAGATGATCTCATCAAGTGCATAATCACGAAATACATCAAGTGACATTAAAAAAAATTTCATTAATCCTACTGACAACCATCAAGACATTATTTCAAAAAATAAACTGAAAAAATTATTCAGAATTACTAGGGAAGTTCCCTGGCAGTCCAGTGGTTAGGACTCAGCACTCTCAGTGCTGTGCCCTGGGTTCAATTACTGGTTGGGGAACTAAGACTCTGCAATCCATGCGGTGGCCAAAAATTATTAGAAGCATGTCAGATGCAGTGGGGGAGGGGTAGGACAGGACATTAATACTTTCAACATCAGTGCCAACAAAACTAAACGGTGAAAAAATACTCTTTTCAACAAATGGTCCTGGGACAAATGACTATCTGTATATAAAAACAAACAAACAAACCATACAAAAACACCTGTGTGAGGCCTACCACACATAAACACATAATATTAACTCAAAATGAATAACTTGTGGGAAAAAAACGGGTAAATCTCAATCACCTAAGGCTAGGCAATGTTTCTTAGACACGATACTAAAAGCATAAGCAATTTTAAAAGATAAATTTAAAAATTAAGGAAAAGAAACAGAACAGATAATTCTCCAAAGAAGATATACAAATGACCAATAAGCACATGAAAATGTGTTCTACATCATCAATCATTTGAGAAAGTGAATTCAAAACTACAATGAGATAATATATACTTCACATCCTACTGGAAGGTTATAATAATAAAAAACACAGTAACAAGTACTGTCAAGAATGAAGAAACTGAAGCCCTCGTATGTTGCAGTAGGAGTGTAATACAGCATTAGTTGTCTTGGAATATCTGATAGTTCTGAAGAAGGCTGAATTTAGAGTTTCCATGAGAGAAGTGAATGTTCCTCAGCCATGTCTGACTCTGCGACGCCATGGACTATATAGCTCACCGGGCTCCTCTGACCATGGGATTTCCCAGGAAGAATACTGAAGTGGGTAGCCATTCCCTTTTCCAGAGATCTTCCCAACCCAGGGATAGAACTCAGGTCTTCTGCATTGCGGGCAGATTCTTTACCTTTTGAGCCACAAGGGAAGCCCATTAAAACCCAACAATCCCACTCACAGGTATATACTCAAGAGGAATGAAAACATTTGACCCCACAAAATCTTGTGTAAAAATGTTCACAGCAGTGTTATTCATAATAGACAAAAAGCGGCAACAATCGAAATGTGCAAACTGACAGATGAATAAATAAAACTGTATATCCTTAAAATGTAATATTATTCAGCAACAGAAAGAAATGAAGTGCTGATAAAATGCTACAACATGGATGCCCCTTGAAAACATTATACTAAATGAAAAACTGACAAATTTATAGAGACAGAGTGAATTAATGGTTGCTTAGGGTTGGGAGCAAGGGAAAGAGAGAAGAGAAATGGAGACTGTTAACAGGTACGAGGGCTTCTTTAGGAGGCAGGAAAATGTTCTAATGTGGTGATGGTTACACAACCATGTGAATATACTAAAAAATGTTAAACTGCATACTTCAAGTGTCTAAGATATACGGTATGTGAATTATACCTCAAAAAGCTGGCTTTTACAAAGCAGAAACCTATAAAACTATATAATGCCTTTTAATATCTACTTTATACTTTAATAAAGTATATGCTTCCAAGAAAAATCAGAAATATCTACATTTAAATTTAAGCAATCTATATGCACGGTCTCTTTTACAACTGCCCAGTACATTTACAGTGAAAAGTAACATGTGGTTCTGTAAAAAGTAGGCTGAGAGTCTATTTAATAATAGTCTGAAGTTTACATAAGGCACACGTTATTTTTGCTTGCTTAGTTGCTCAGTCATGTCCTAATCTTTGTAACCCTTTGGACTGTAGCCTGCCAGGCTCCTCTATCCATAGGATTTTTCAGCAAGAATACCGAGTGGGTTGCCACTTTCTCCTCCAGGGGATCTTTCCAGCCCAGGGATCAAACTCACATCTCCTGTGTCTCCTGCAGTGCAGGCGGATTCTTTACCCACTGAGCCACTGCGGAAGCCCTAGTGATTGAAGAATGTACCAATTCAGAGACTTCAGAATAAAAAATTAAAAAGAAAAGTTCCAACTAGTCATTCATACTTTTCACAAAGAACTATATTTACTTTGCCTTACATACAATATAACTAAATATTCTAATCATTATTCCAAACAGGGCTATTGTAAAAATAGCTAAAAAAAAAAAAACCCACAAAATATTTTCCTTTAAATATTACATTAGAATACAAAGATATATACATAAATACATAGAATACTAAGATTATCATCTACACCATATTATATTTTTCATGTATATTTGCTCTATTAGAGAAAGGAGGAAAACACTGAACTACCCTAGCAATGCATGCATCATCTGCTCTATATTGCTAAGGCAACCAGATAGGAGTTCCAATTTCCTTCCAGCTGCTATTTCTTTTCTATTCCAGCAGAGAAAAGGACAAGTAAACTCCACATTTGGCAGAAAAATAAATACTTTCCTTTGTATCAGCTTAAAAACTGACACAGTTTTAGAAATTAATTCATTTAATTGTTAACCAAAACATAAAAAAGAAATTCCAAACCAATTTCTTCAGGTATTATTCTAGGGACATTCACATAAAGTCAAATTTCCTTCTCTTTCTTATGTTGACCACCCGCATCTAAAACTCACTCTCTTCTTTCCACCCTCCTTACTCTCCCTCTTTTGGTGGTTACTGTCAGCCTGAGAAACATGCAATCTGGCATTTCTACTTAAGGACAGAATCAATCAATATACACTCTCTCTCAAAATAGCTTATCTTAAAAGGCTAGCTGCTATAGCCGTGGGTAAAGTCACACAGCTAGGGGGGAAAAAGCCACAATGATGTCATGTATTCCTCTCCAATGAAAAGAGAATTTCTAATCTTTCTGTAAATTAAATCTAAACGTGAAGTGTCTGTGGTGGTAGGCAGAATTCTAAAACGAGCTCCAAAGCTCCTCACCCTGTAATTCCCCATTCCTCTGGGTGTAGGTAGTCCTTGAATATGATATAACTCTTTCAATTATGTTATATGGCAAAAGGACAGCTACACTGGGTGGACCTGACCTAATCAAATGAACCTTCTTAAAGGAGAGTGAGTTCTCTGGTCACAGACGCTGTCAGAGATGTGCTTGAGCTAGCCTGGAAAAGAGCAAATGTGTCATAAACTGCCCATTAGGGCCACACTGGAAGAAACTGCCAGTGGCCTCTAGGAGTGAGAGTGGTCCCCAGCCAACAGCCAGAAGGATAACAAGGACTTCAGTGCAAAGAAATGAGTTCTTGCCAATACCAGACATCTTAAAAGAGGGCTCGAATCCCCAAACGAGAATAGCAGCCTTGGCCAACAGCATGGTTTCAGTCCAGTGTACAGCCCTAACTTCTGACTTACAGAACTGTGAGCTAATAAACAGGTATTGTTTCAAGCTGCTAAGAATGTGGTAATTTGTAATGCAGCAATAGAAAATGAACAGAGCTGCCAAGTAAGAGAGTAGTTGACTTTAAATTATCAGATTTTGGCCTCAACAGTGAGAACTGGATTGGGTTTGTTTTTTTAGGTAACTGAAATGATCAGAAGAATTAAGAACTGAGAACTAGTTCTCCTTGGGGCACAGGAATGTTAAAAAAAACAAAAAAACTTTATTTTCCCAATTCTAACAGAAACAATCAAGTCAGACACTTTAGATGATTTTATATCCAAGGCTGTGCTGTCTTCTAGAACACGTAACACAGTTAGTGAAGATGTTAATCAGACCTGCTTTCAAAGTAAACTACACCTTAGACAACAAATGGCTTGAAGGTTTGATCACCTGACAACATATGTATGGCAGAGCTATATACTTCTTATCCACTTTACTAATATCTTATACAAAAGTTGTGGGGCCTGGCAGAACATGTTATTACTACCAAAGTAGAAAAAGAGAAAACTTTAAACCAGAGTACAAAAAGCATGTAAAAATGGCATCCACTGATTCCACAAGTACTCAGACAAGCATACAGCATTTATCAGGACGTGCACCGGGATGCAAAGGAGCCCAGCATTGAGGGAATGCGTGGTCTAGCAAGAGGGAGAGAAGCTCCTATAAACATGAATATGGGAACATAATCAGCTCCTCTAAGTGTTGTTATGGAAGGTGAAGAGGCAGAGGGCTGAGCCACAAACATCTACATGTTGGGGGTGATTTTAGATATAGACCAGAATGAGGCACAGAGGGTGGAAGAAGGTGGCCACGGCCCAGGAAACAGGGTGATCAGAGGCACAAAGTCCTGAAATAGCCTAGTGTGAGTGGAGATAGGCAAGAGGTTCAGCATCAGTCAGCTGACAAGAGAAAAAAATGTACAGTTCTAAGGAATTTGGGCTTTATCCTGAAGATAAGTAGGAGCCACTGAAATACAATTTCAGGGCCAGAGAGTTGCTCTCTGCAAATATATGGAATTGGTATACAGAATGGATACAAAGGATAAAAGACAGAAGGAGGAACACTAGTGAGGTGTCCAAGGAGTTGATGATGAAAACCTGAATTCAGAACTCAGTAATTCGCTAACTGGAAGTGAGTGTCTGTCTCCTAGATCGCTCACAGTAAGACAGTATCACCATTCATTTGGATGGAGAACTGAGCAGCAGGAGGAGGAGGAAGGGTTTTCAGTGCAAGTTTACCTCTGATTTAGCTCATCAGCATTTGAGGCGCATGTGAGATGTCTAGCATTGGAAAAATACAGCGGACTGTTTGGTGTGTACGCTGAAAACAAAGGTTTGGGCTGCTAACAGAATCAGAGGTCACGAGTAAGTAGCTGGTGTGTATGTGCCCAGTGGCGTCCGACTTTTTGCAACCCCACGGGCTACAGCCCACCACGTTCCTCTGTCCATGGGATTTCCTGGGCAAGAATACTGGAGTAGGTTGCCACTTCCTTCTCCAGGGGATCTTCCTGACCCAGGGATCGAACCTACATCTCCTGCATAGGCAGGTAGATTCTTTACCACTAAGCCACCTCAGAAGCCCAAGCAGTTGGTAGCTAAAGTCTTTCCAAGCATGTGTGAGTGCCAGGAAGAACTGAGGAATTAAAGAGCCAAGAGCAGAGCCTTAGTTGAGAGCTAACATACAAGATTAGTTAAACCACCAACAGATTCTAGCCTTCTCTACTTCCTGATCTTCAGTGACCCATAGCATAATCACTGAGATCAATTCATAAATTTAAAAACAGATTCTAAAGAATATACAAGTTTTACCTTGTATAAGTATACTTTTTATATCAAGATGAGATACACATATAAAAACTAGCAAACTAAGGACCATGTGTTTCTATGTAAATCTGTTTGTAGGCAATCTGAAGCCAGCTGGGTATAGGGTAAGCTGCAACTACCACTCTTCCTCCCCACCCCAAAAAAAACCTTGTTTACTGAGACCCATATACTGATGAAACTTAACTAGAACCACTAATGATTGCCTCATGCTATGCAGGAAATAATGCAAGATGTCCCACTTTGGACATGGCTCTTGCACACCTCCGCAAGGTTGCTTTTTTTTCTTTTTGGTAAGGGGTTTTTGGTCATGTATTTTATTTATTTATTAATTTTGGCTGCACTGGGTCTTCACCACTCTACTTGGGTTTTCTCCGGTTGCTGCACTGGGGTTTCTCATCGCGGTGGCCTCTCTCGTGAAACACAGGCTCTAGGTACACGGGGCTCAGCAGTAGTGGCCCACGCATAGGCTTAGCTGTTTCACGACATGTGGGGTCTTCCCAGACCAGGGATCAAACCCACGTTCCCAGTACTGGCAGCTGGATTCCTAACCACTGGATCACCAGGGAAGTCCCTTTTGCAAGCTTTAAATCTAAAAGCAACTACAATTATATGACACAATAGCCACTAGCCAAATTAAGCAGAATTAAAATTTAAGACCTGGTTCTTCAGTCACTCTACCCTCAGTTTAAGTGTTCAACAGTTACACACACAGTTAGCGGCTACAGTACCAAACAGTGCAGATGATAGAACATTTCCATCATCTCAGAAAGTTCTACTGGACAGGCTGCTCTAGGCGATACTTTAGCAACATGAATTTCCTCTAGCATATCATTATTTTTAATAAGTTAAAAAGAAAAAAAACTGAAAAGCGTTTGGAACAATTTTTTTATACAGTCGAATCCTGAAAGTTTTAGCTGTAAAATTATAAACAAGGAGAGCATATTCATTTTTGATGATTTCAATATTTTGGAGTATCCTTCAGCTCAGCACACCTCCTTATTGGGATTCACCGAATACAATGACAGTGTCTACAAACAGCAATGTCTGGGGACCTAAATGTCCATCAAGCGGAGATCTGTTAATAACCTGATGATAGATTATGGCACATGCAGACAATACAAAGAATGAGGCAAATAAAGAAAATTTCATTCACAATAGTATAAAAAAATATAACATCAAATAAAGAGCTCTGGCAGCAATCATAGCAGATACCAGGCTCACGGTGCCTCTCAATGTGATCAATGAATTCTGTGGCTTCATCAGCTTCCTGATGTCCTGGTTCCACCTGAACAATCCCAGCTGGGGAATTATCATCACCATTTTGGTGACCTGTTTGGTTTGCTGCTATCTATTTTGGCTGGTTACAATTCTGGCCCAACTCAACCCTCTCTTTGGACCACAACTGAAAAATGGAACCATGTGGTACCTCAAGCATCATCGTCCTTGAGAAAGAAGACCTGCTCACCTGTCATTGAGATCACAATCAGAACTCGTCTACATTCAAAATCACCTTCATACTCAGACCACTTTCCTTGACTCGATTATTTTAGCCATCAGCAGCCTTGAAAATGTTCCCACCATATTTGAAAGCCTTATTCTACAATGCAGCATTTTTTCCTGTCACCTTTCTTACACTTTGATAAAAGATGTGCCTACTTACCCTAAACTGCTGCCTCCATAAAATGTTTATATACTCTTTTGAAATAAAAAGTGCTATCCCTCTGAAAAATAGCCAACAATACTCTCTCCTTGGAATCTGTGGATTTGAAGATGGCTACTGCCAGCTCATAACATGGGAATCAGAGAAATGTTTAAGAATTATTACAAGACAATAAAACTTCAGTGGGACAGCCAGTAGAAGAACATGTTCAGAGGGAAAATCTGTTTCACCAGAATTATAACAAAGTATATTTTCAAGATGAATTTACTTCTGCCATCTTTTAGAGTAAATTTTTTTTTTCTGCTTTTTATGGGGGAAAAAAATACAGTTGACCCTTGAACAATTAGAGAGGGCTAGGGTAAGACTGAAAATCCAAATATTACTTACAGCTGGCCCTCCGTATATATGGGTACTACTGTAAAAAAAAAAAAAAAATCCACATGTAAGTGTACCCAAGTAGTTCAAACCTGTGTTAAGGGTCAACTGTACATAGGAATAAATTTAACAAAAGAAGTGCAAAACACACACTATGAAAACTAAAAAATCCTACTGAAAGAAATCAAAGATCTAAACAAACAGATCTTGCCTTGGCTTCCCTGGTGGCTCAGTTGGTAAAGAATCTGCCTGCAATGCAGGAGATCTGGGTACAATTCCCTGGGTCAGGGAAATCCCCTGGAGAAGGAACTGGCAACCCTCTCCAGTATTCTTGCCTGGAAAATTCCATGGAGAGGAGCCTGACGGGCTACAGTCTATGGGGTCCCAAGAGTCAGACACGACTTGGCAACTAAACCACCACCATCAAATAAATAGAACAAAATCCCTCATTAATGGATTGAAGACTTAATACTGTTAAGATGACAATATGCCCCAAACTGACTTACAAATTCAACCCAATGCCTATCAGAATACCAGCTGGCTTCTCTGCAGAAATTGACAAGCCATTCCCAAAATTCATATGGAAATGTAACAACCTAGAAGAGCCAAAACAATATTGAAAAATGTTTCCTGATTTCAAAACTTACAAAAAAGGTACAGTAATCAACTCTGTGGAATTGACAGTTTGGAAATAAACCCTCAGATTATAGTCAAATGATTTTTCAACAAAGGTGCCAAGACCATTCAATAAGGAAAGAATAGTGTTTTTTTAAACAAATGGTCATGAGACAAATGAATATCCACATGCAAAAGAATCAAGTTGGACTCCTCACACCATAAAAAAAAAAAAAAATTAACTCATAGTTGATCACAGATCCAGATATTAAAAGCTAAAACTATTTAAAACTCATAGAAGAGATGTTCATCATTAGCCATCAGAAAAACAAAAATCAAAGCCACACACGATGCCACAACTAAAGAGCTCACCCCTCAGACCACAACAAAGATCAAAGATCCAGAGTGTCATAGCTAAGACCTGGCACAGCCAAATGTACAGACCACAGTGAGACATGAGTCCACGCCTACTAGGACGGCAACAATCAAGAAGACAGCAACAAGTGATGGCAAGAATACGCAAAAATTACACTCCTCACAGACTGTTAATAAGAAAGGAAAATGATACAGCCGTTTTGAAGAACTAGAGGCAGTTTCTCAAAAGGTTAAACAGAGTTACCATATGACCCAGCAATACTATTCTCAAGGATATACGTAAGAGAGGCTAAAATGTACTTCAAAAGGAAAACCTGCACATAAATGTTGTTAGCCTCATTATTCAAAATAGTCAAAAGCAGAAACAATCTAACATCTATTAACTGATGAATGAATAAATACAACAAAATAGTAATATAACAGAATATTACTCAGCAATAAAAAGTAGTGGAAGTAATGATAGATGATACAACATGGATGATCTTTGAAAAGATTATGGTAAATGAAAGAAACCAGTCATAAAAGACTATATTGCATGATCCCATTTATATGTAATCCCTAGGAGAGAGAGAAAGTAGGTTAGTAGCTGCTTATGGTTGAGGGGATTTGAAGAAATGGAAGTAACTACTCAAGTATACAGAATTACTCTTGAGGATGATGAAAATGTTCTAAAATGAGGTGGCTGGTGACAGCTGCACAATTCTGTATGTAGACTAAAAAAGTTGCATGCAAAAAAAAAAGAGGCTGTCCTCTATGTTCTAATATGGAAGATATGCCACTGATGAATACAAAGGTATAGTGCATTTGTGTATGGCATGTAACATTTGTTTTACAGATACAAAGCATGCACCTCATGTTAACAGACTTTTTCTGGTAGGAGCAACAACAAAATGACAATAATGGCTCTCTCCAGGAAAAGGAACTCAATGACTGATGGTCAGGGATTAGAATTACTTTTCAAATATTCCTAAACTCCTTTGATACCTTTTCAACTGGGTATCATGCACACGCGTACCGAAATAAATTATTAATTTATAAAGACAAGAAAGAGAAAAGAGAAAGAGGGTGCTGGGAAAGTGGTTCCAATCTCTGACCCCAAAACCACTCCACCCCTCCCCAATCCGTGCCGCCTCAGGAGAATTTACTAAAGAACAACAAAGTGAACTGTCTAGGGCTGGAGAGCGAGGATAAAAGTCCAAGTCCAAACAACACACAATTTTCTGGTAGAAAGCCTGTGCGTTAGGTGTGAAAACCAGTTCCATCACTTAAAAATCCACAAGAACTCAAGTCAGTGACTACACTCATTTCCCTGAGCCTCTAATGAAAGTCAGAGGTTTAAGATAATTAAAAGGGATGATACATAAATTCTTTGGTATGGTAACTGTGCATGTAGTAGGCAGTCAATGAAGGTTAATCCTCACGTCCAGTTCCCATCCTTCTGGTGTGTGGATACCATAACTAGTTTCCTCAGAGCTCCAGTTATGACCAATAAGGAAGTATACCCTGATACTGTGACCAGATCTCTCTGGCCCTCTGCTCATCTGTGACTATCCTAATGCAAAGGTCAGCATCAGTCAACCTCTTAACCTGTTTCTAAACTCATGTTATTTTATAATAATGACTGGTTATGAGATTTAAGGATGTTTTAGAAGGATCCCTTGTTAATTATCATATACTTCTACACGGCAAAATGGCAAAATGGGTCGTACTGCTGCTACAAACACATCTAGATTAAAAAAAAAAGGCTGAACCAAATTTAACGTGCATTTTTCAAGTTTAACAACTAAGCAAATTGCGTACTAACATTCTCCAGTAACACATGACTTGTTCTACCCAGGGTTTTTTTGACAAGTACAAACTTAAGCCCAGTCCTCAAAGACTGTCTTGTAACCTAGTTTCAATGGACTACACAACAGAAATGTTCTCATCTTAAAGTTGCTCCCCTAGAGGGAAAACAATTTACAATGGCTGACTGAGAATTTTGCAATATTCTGCCTCTCTGAAACTTCATAATTTCAGTCATCCACATTCTTAAATTTTAGATAAATGGCTTTATTTTTTAAGACTTTTGTTTCAATTAGCATTAATGCCAACCTTACTACATGTATTGTGTATACAGTTCTTCAGAGATGTTGAAGCACATTAATGTTAATCTTATAGGAATGACCATTTTCAGAGACTGCATATGTAACCACTACTTTCAGACCTTTTGTCTGTTTCTACTTGATTTTAATGACCTACAACTGAGCAACTTTCACTTTCATAAGCAAGAAAAATCACGCTCATGTGTAGTTTGTATTGCTTCTGTTGTTTAGTCGCTCGTTTGTGTCTGACTCTGCAACCCCATGGACTGTAGCCCACTAGGCTCCTCTGTCCATGGGATTTTTCAGGCAAGAATCCTTCTCTACAGTCTGGATACTAGATGTCAAGTAAATCCTTAAACAAATAATGTGCCAGTTTAAAGCTCACCAAAAGATGTCAGTAAAAAGGATAAACTGTTGCTAAACAATGGAATAATTACTCAACAGTACAAAACAAGGAACAATAAATACTAGAACATTAATAAACTTAAAAGAATTCTGCTAAGAGAGAAGTCAAACTATAATGCATATGACTCCATTTTAGAAAGGCAAAACTTCAGTGATGAAAAGCAGAACAATGGTCACCAGAGGCTAAGGAGTGGGGAAAGGGTACTGACTGTGCAGGGACTTGGGAACCTTCGGTGCTGAGGAAATGTCACCTCATCAATGCGGTTACACCATGCACATGCACAACTCACTGACTGTGTATCTAAAAATGGTGAAATGTATTTAATGTAAATTATACCTTAATAAAGCTGACTAAAAGGAAAACAAAACAGATCATCATAGCTACCAGTGAGTTCTCCCCTGTCAACCACTCTTAACCTATGCTCTTTTAACACTCCCAATTAGTTTAGGTCAAATACTCTTTACTACCAAATATGAAATTCTTCAAACCTCCCAGTCATGGATATGAACACATGGGAAACTCATTGTCCAGTTTTAAACCACTCACTGTTTTACAAGGGCAGCACTGCACAGATTAAGAGAACCAAACTTTATCTTTAGTTTTGAATGTATAAGAGTCTTACCTAAGGTGGAACAGAAATTCAAAATATAAGATGGTGCTGAGCTGAGCACCCATTAAACCAAATGTTACAAATAACTCTCCCTTGTATTCACACAGGGCACAGTACCATCCCAGTTCAAGTTTATCTCACAACTGAGGACTGCTTGAAAAACATCAAACTGATATCTCATCAGACTGATGTGGCAGGAACTAAGGTACTCCACCAGTCTAAGCATCCCACCAACTCAAAGAGAACTTGGGGACTGTGATATTCTCTCCTTCCCCGTGTCATAAATTTTCTGATTCTACCCTTTAGTTCCAAATTCTGCTTGACTACCCAATTACAGAGAAAATACCTCACATCTGTTCAAGAAATATTTATCAAACTTTTTTTTCCTTGCTAAAACAAGTAAAATGTGTCTTCATGCATGGAACCAGGTGTTTACCAGATCAGAGCATACAAATAACACCACAAAACAAGGCAGACACTGGTTCAGAAACCCTACTAACCTAATTACCCCAACACAGTCATGGCTCAGGAATACAACGACAGAACAAAATATCCAGAAAGGCAGAGATGCTCTCTCTGGCTAGTTTAGTCCCAAGGAATTCGGAAAGAAGTGACCTCTGAGGCTGACCTATGAGAAAGGGCTTTGGAGGCAAGGGGGACTCTCAGGAAGGAGACCCAGGCATGGCAACAGGAAAGTTTGCTTCTGCTGATACACAAGGTCCCCAGAGCAAAATATGGGCAGAAGTGCTAGAAAGAAAGGTTGGGACCAGATTTCAACACCCTTGAATTAAGAATATGGAGTTTATTTCCAGTGGGATATAAAATGCCATGCAAAACTGAATCTATTTTTACTTTAGATACATAGTAGTTCTTAGGACTATATACAAAGATCACGTAGAAGCTTTTTCAAAAGACAAAAGCCTATAAACAGGAGATTCTGACTCCGCAGGTCTCGAATGTGGCCTCGGCCCATGTCACTAGGAGACTGACACACACCCATGGTTAGGAACCTCTGCTATAAGCAGTCATTACCATATCTAACAGATGTCTACTGGCAATATATCCAGGTGTGCTTATGACTCAAATACAAGTGAGGAAAGCAGATACAAATAGACACAGGCAAAGAAAGGCAGATACAAATAAGAATTCCTGGTGCTCCAAAAGATTTCAAGAATAGGATGCTCCATTTCAGTAAATGTATGTCTCTTTAAAAGTCATTACACTAATCACAGTCTGTTTCAATCATCTACTTCTTTCAGGTAAAACCAAATTTTAGTTAATTTCATCAAAATATAAATCAGTTCAGTTCAGTTACTCAGTCGTGTCCAACTCTTTGCGACCCCATGAATCGCAGCACGCCAGGCCTCCCTGTCCGTCACCAACTCCTGGAGACTACCCAAACCCATGTCCATCAAGTCAGTGATGCCATCCAGCCATCTCATCCTCTGTCATCCCCTTCTCCTGCCCCTAATCCTTCCCAGCATTAGGGTCTTTTCCAATGAGTCAACTCTTCGCATGAGGTGGCCAAAGTATTGGAGTTTCAGCTTCAACATCAGTCCTTCCAATGAACACCCAGGACTGATCTCCTTTAGGATGGACTGGTTGGGTCTTCTTGCAGTCCAAGGGACTCTCAAGAGTCTTCTCCAACAACACAGTTCAAAAGCATCAATTCTTCAGCACTCAGCTTTCTTCACTGTCCAACTCTCAATTATACCATTAAGAGTTCAAACAGAAAAGCATAGCTAACAGACTTAACATGACTGATTATTAACATCATACATTTTTCTCCTCTCCTTCCCTTAGTAAAAAAAAAAAACAAAAAAACAAGAAAATCGAAAATAACAGACAACAAAACAGTAAAAACCAAGAAACAAGAAAGAAAACAAAGTGAATGGAAGAGGTAACAGCTGGGAAGAACAAAAGCTACAACAAAAAGTGACAGACATTGATCAGACACCTCCTCAGAACCAGAGCATGAAAACCAAGGGCTGGGGAAGCAGCAGGTTGTGGGAGGTATGCTACTGAATACACAGAGCTCAGCTGGACACAGCAACAGCTCCCTCCCCACTCACCCCTAACCCCAGGGCAGTCAAATTATAATCTCTCCCGGAGCAAAGACTGTAATCTGGCTACAGTACTTTGAAGAAGTTATGGTAAGGTATTGTGATGAGAAACCAATTTGATGATTAATAGAATCTCAGACTCCTTACTCCACTCTGCCTCCCTTTAGATAAGTGAAGAGAATTCTTTATGGAAGAAACTGAATAGCCACATCCAGGCCAGGCCCACATGCAATTACAACAGAATTTGGTTTTAAAAATCCTTCGCTTAAAAACTAATGAGCAGGGACTTCCCTGGTGATCAAGTGGCTAAGACTCTGAACTCCCAATGCAGGGGGCCGAGGTTCGATCCCTGGTCAGGGAACTAGATCCCACATACCACAGCTAGAAGTCTGAATGTGTCAATTTAAGAACCCACATGGGGCAACTAAGAACTGGCTCAGCCAAAAAAAAAAAAACAAAAAAACTAATGAGCATTTACATATCACCCCCTGGGTTCTCTACACTGGGATGAAGGTCATCCAGAGCTCCAATTACGCAGGTCTGTTTTAGGCTTTCCACTACCCCGGGGTGGGGGGTGGGGAGTGGGGGGGAGGAGGGTGTGGGGCGGTGTCAATGACTCTTCATTAGGTATGACTTTGAATAGATGACTGAGGACAAGAGCTGTGCTTTAGTGCCTGTGTGCTTATTAGCACATGTCATTTTACTAAGAGAGACATTAAATATAAGCTGATTAAAAAATCAAAATTAGGGGCTTCTCTGGAGGCTCAGTGGTAAAGAATCCGCCTGCCAATTCAGGAGACACAAGTTTGATCCCTGATCTGCAAAGATCCCAAATGCCATGGAGCAACTAAGCCTGTGTGCCACAACTACTGAAGACCGAGAGCCTGTGCTCCCAACAAGAGAGGCTACTGCGATGAGAAACCCACACACTACAATTAGAGTAGCCCCACCTGCTCACCGCAGCTAGAAAAAAGCCCAGCACAGCCAAAAATAAAATATTAATAAATAAATTTTAAAAGTCTAAATTGAAAAAGTGTATGCCTCTTCTTTGTAAATTCATCAAGCCTATAATCTAAAACTTTGGTTTTATTATCTTACATTGATTCTTCAATGAAGTAATGAAAATTTTCTGTATTAAAGAATATATTTACTATTCCTTTCTTCTTCCCAAATATGCAATAAGCATATAAATAAAGTACCAGTTGAAAGTACAAGAAATTTTGTTGAACAGATATACTATTTCTACATGTTAGGAATTCATGAGCAAAGAATCTTAGTAAGGACTCAATTACAAACCGGTGGCAAGAACAGGCAAAAATTCCCTGGTTGTACACCTGACTTGAGAGGCATACAAGTTAGTCTATCCATCACCACTTATTTGGGAGAATTTCAGGAACTCAAATAATATGATTTAAATCCTGAAGAAGTGAAATAAGCTTTCACTTAAATGGTTGTTTTAAAATCAGCAGACAAAAGGTGGAGCTTAAATGTGGCAATAAAACTAATGTTTTACACACTGACTGCTTTAAAGTCAACTTGTTTCTCCTCATTCTTGGGTCCATTATAGTTTTTACAGTCTGACTTGTGATACCAAGCTTAAAAAAAAAAACACCTCTTTCAAGAGTTTATTTTCTTGAAACAGAGTTTCAAGGCAACTTACCAGGTCAAAGATTTTCCACATTTAAAAACCAAACATACTAAGAAACTGCTATACAAAAATCTGTATGTTACACCGCCAACATTAGGGAACATCTTTATTGACAGTTTAACTGCTTAAAATGAGCTCCTACACACAATCCTCTACAGACACCCAAGCAACCAAAGAAAACACCATTTTCATTCAATGGCTCATTAACATTTCTAATAAGTAACAATCCATGATATCAAAACAAAAAAGGCACTATCATCAGTAAAGCTTGAAACTTAAAATATGAAGTAAAATTTGACCAAACAGTAGCTGAAAACAATATTCCTAACAATTTAAGCATTTCAAGCAGAAAACAGTTTTTAACAGTGCAACTGCCATTTTAGAACTTTTATTTTCTTACCTGCTTTTAGTATCTACTCTGAGTACTTCTAACTCTTTAAACATTACTATTCTACAGTATCCCTTACATGTTTTCCATCATAAATTACATTTTTAAAAAAGTATTCTAGTGTAAATGCAGCAATTGAATGGATAATAACATGAATCTTAAAACACACTTCCAACAGACCTAACTTACATGCTATCACTGTGTATATGATAGCATATACATGCTTCATCATGAATAAGAGTGATAAGGCCCTGCTGACTGCATGGCCCTGCTGACTTCATTTTGTTCAAACTACACGGGAAACAGAAGAGAGAAGTCTACAATTTTACTGTGGAAAAAGCCAAGTTAAACTCTAGTTCCTGCTATGAGGCAGGCATTATCTAAAAGCTTTCACATTTATTCAAATAGATATTTTTAAACTAATCTTTTTTTAAAAGCCACAAAGGGCACAGAATAAAATTTCCATTACTAATGCAATTCTTTGTGCAAAATGACCCAGGGAGAAGTGGTTGAGTCAGTGCTGATTGCACAGACACCTGAGGGGCCAGACCCGCCTCTACCCAGGGCTTCTCAGTCCAGAAACAGCACACGGGGCCACGCAGGTTTCACAACCTGAACTCCACCTGCCCAGATGGGCCCCACAGCAAAAACTCCAAGAATAATCTGCACATCGCTTCAGCTTAAAAAGAAAAAAATCAACTGCAACAACTATACTTGGACTAACGTATGCAAAAATGAAAAAGCCTATTCTGGAGAGATTAGTAAAGTGCTGACCAGTCAGTCACAGGCTTTCTTTCCACATGTTAATAATCCAGGCAGAAGGTGGAGCTGAAGGCCATTCCTTCCCAATCTGCGTCTATCATCCTTGCAAACCTCCCTACCCGAGTGGATCTCCTACCAGGACTCAGGACCATCCTGTCTGCCTTAAAAAGCCACGCTTCCTCACTCACTCTACCTCTGCAGTCGCACTCTCCCTTCAACAGGCAGGTCTGTGGAATGACAGTCCTCCACAGAGCTCGGCCTTCCAGCAGTTCAATCAGCTGCACACACATTTTCCTCTCCCATGCCCAGGCACCACCGTCTCCACACCGTGCAATTTCTGGTTCAGTGTCCTGCACATCACAACATTTCAAAAACATTTCAATTTTTTCTCACCTATATTTCAAATAGTTGAAACAAAGAAGAAAAAACCCTGAGTTCTTACTATAGAAGATAGCTCAAGAAGACAGCTACTATTCAAACATCTAACTACTTTAAAAATATGCCACCATTTTCAAATTTTATTATTATTTATCTAAACCTTTTTCTAAAATAAATTCAATGCCCCAAAGTAATAAAATTATTTACCATATAATTCTGGATAATATATGTGTGAATTTAAACAAACAAAAAAGTCTTTATCTGGAAACCCCACTGGTACTTTATAAGACTGCCTGACCGGTAAAGGGCTCAGCACAAACAAGGCTCATTCTACCATGAATTACATCACAGGAACACCCAAACCTCTCACATAATCCTGCTCACTGTGAACCACTGTCTGTGTTCTTATTCTAAGTAAAAACATGCTTCCAGGAGTGATGCCTTTACTTTAACAAAGCAAAACTGAACTTTAAAAACAAACTGTAAAAGACTCACACATTCAATATGATGATACTTTCATTCAACAAGTATTTATTAAAGACCAACTACATGCCATGCAGACTTCCCTGGTAGCTCAGCTGGCAAGGAGTGCTCCTGCAATGCAGGAGACCCTGGTCCGATTCCTGGGTCGGGAAGACCCCTGGAGAAGGGACGGGCTGCCCACTCCAGTATCCTTGGGCTTCCCTGGTGGCTCAGCTGGTAAAGAGTCCGCCAGCAGTGCGGGGGACCTGGGTTCAGTCCCTGGGTGGGGAAGATCCCCTGGAGGAGGGCATGGCAACCCACTCCAGTATTCTTGCCTGGAGAATCCCCATGGACAGTGGAGCCTGGAGGGCTGCAGTCCATGGGGTTGCAAAGAGTCAGACATGACTGAGTGACTAAGCACAGCACATGCCATGCAATGTGCTAGGTATTACATTGATTTACAAACAAGGGGACAGAATCTCTGATGATGAAACACACAAGGGTCTCTCATCTTTGAAGATTTTTAGTAACATCTCCAACATATAAAGATGGATGCAGAGAAACAAAGTAGGTTTCCATTCCACCAGATGCATCCCAGCATACCCCCAACAGAAAAATGGTTTCTATTTATGGGGTCAGTGGAATTGCTGACTTTGGGTTTTATGAAATTTCTTTCATGTGAAAGGAAGACAATAAAGTAATAAAAGAATAAACACAAAGCTGGCTTCCTGAACCAGCTGCAACTGAAACAGAAGTTAAAATTATAAACCTAAGAAACAGTGGTATTACTTTAAAAATTCTTATAATGTTTAAGAATGATAAATCATGAAGGAAAAACCCAACAGATAAAAAGAATCATACCCAATGGTACATCTGAAAGTACAATAAACATACACAAACTGTATAATGATGCAAACCCAATTTTCCATTATCATCACACATATCTCCATTACTATTCAAGCTGGTACTCTGTCAGACAATCATAGTACCTTTTGGTCCATCTTTTTATTCCCCTGGCCTTGGCACACAACTTGCGAAATCTTAATTCTCCAGCTAGGGACTGAACATGGGCCAAATCTGACAGCTAAGGAATTGCCCTCTTCCATCTTTAAAAAAGCTTTCCAGGTGGTGCTAGTGGTAAAGCAGCCACCTGCCAAAGTGAGACGTAAGAGAAGCAGGTTGATCCCTGGGTTGGGAAGATCCTCTGGAGGAGGAAATGGCAACCCACTCCAGTGTTCTTGCCTGAAGAGTCCCCATGGACAGAGGAGCCTGGTGGGCTATGGTCCACAGGGTCACAAAGGGTTGGACGTGACTAAAGCAACTTAGCATGCATGCATCTTTAAAGAGAAAATTACTTTTTAAATCAAAACCAAACAACGTAACAAAAAAACAAAAAACACCTGTGTGAACATAAAAACAATAATTATAAAATTTTAGTTCTAGTTCTTTCAAAATTCAAATGGAAAATGATTAGCATGACCACCTTCCCATAGAAAACTTTGACTTACTGTCCAGTTCTCTCTGTATGTATCACCTATAATCTGATCCAGCTTTTCTGGATCACAAGAAGATAACCACACTTTCATTATCACACTTACATAACAAATTCTTAATATTGTTGAATATTCAACCCATGTTTTCGTTTTCCCATTGTTTCATAAACTTTTAGTTTAATTACTCAAATCAGAATACAAATAGGTTCATAAATTATAATTGGTTCATATGCTCTTAAGTCCCTCTTTTTAATCACCAGGTTCCCATTCTATCACCTTTAAAAAAATCTTTAATTATTGAAGAAACTGGGTCAGCTATTTCATAATGTTTCCCACAGTCTGGAGTTTGTTACCACCATTTATATACAACAGTGGTGAACAGAGACCCTAAGAGTTATCCTCAACTTCAGCCCCTGCCCCTAAATGTGATCGGCTACCAATGAATTGGCCTCCTTGATATCTACAGACCCTCCTCCCCCTCCCACCGCCCAGCGGTGCTCAGACCACAAATACCTCAAAACTGAATTGTGACGATGTTACTCTCAACCTCCTCTCACCCAATTTATGTCCTACACATTAGTGAAAGTAAGTCTTCAAAAACACAAATGTTATCTCATTTCTTTCTTAAATTCTTTTGCCTTCAAGATAAGGCAAAATATTCTTAACATGATAAATACAACTCTGACGATCTGGGCCTTGCTTAAGGCCCCAGCCTCATCCAACCCCTTTGCTCCTTTTTGTCCCCCTCATATTTATGTATTATATTCCATTATTTGAAACAAACAAAACAGGTATACTCACTTGCATATTAACAAACCTTGACATTTAGTCATAAATTGCTTCAGATCTTTTTAAATGAATGACGAAGTTACTACAGAGCTGAAGCCCACCCTCTCCCCCGCCTCAGTTCAACCTTCGACATTTAACAGCTATCCCGAAATTAAGACTCAGCTTGTACCAATAACAATATGATACAACATTTTACAATTTTTTCCCAATCAAGTTGTTTTCCAAGATTTACCCATGTTGACAGAGGTAACTCCAATTCCAGTTCTCACTGTAACTGTCATATAGTATTACATCATCTGAATATTTATCAGTATATTGAGTTCTTTTCTCAATGAATGTCCAGGATGTATTTATATTATCATAAACATTCTGACATTTTCACACACATCTCCCAGTACACACATACAAGAGTTTCTCAAAGGCAGCCTGTCACTTCTGTCAAGCTATACTCAGCAACTCACGAAACCAATGTACTGGGTCACAGACCGTATTTTATTGAAAAAGAAATAAAGTAGAAAATATGCATTTAGGTGTAAGAGTACTGCCTCTTTATTTTTATTTTTTTTTCCATTTATTTTTATTAGTTGGAGGCTAATTACTTTACATCATTACAGTAGTTTTTGTTATACATTGAAATGAATTAGCCATGGATTTACATGTATTCCCCATCCCAGTCCCCCCTCCCACCTCCCTCTCCACCCGATCCCTCTGGGTCTTCCCAGTGCACCAGGCCCAAGCACTTGTCTCATGGAGTACTGCCTCTTTAAACATTTCAGTTATACAAAGATAGGTTTGGGTACACACTGGGTCATGAAAGAGAAAATATGAAACTCCCTGCTTAAAGGTGTGTAATCTAGAGGCCAAAGAATTACCCATCTGGAGTTTTTCTTTAATGTGTGAGGTAAAGCTCTGATATTGGTTCATTCCAATTGTCCCAGCAATTGTTTATTTTAGATGAGATTATCAAGTTACACAGGTTCACTGAATTTAAAGGCTATTTCAGAAAAAATGGCTTCCACACAATATAAAATCATTCCATCCTCTGTTCACATCATGTTCAAGAAGGCTTTTACATCCTCAGGGCTATTTTGTCATTTTCTCCATAAGGACAGGCACAGCTTTGTAAAGAGTTATTTCTAGGAATTCAGAATCTCTGTCCTTTACTCACAAAAGATTTTAACACAGTTAACTTACCTAGTAAACACACCCCTCAAGTATCATTTGGTCAATGTGTTCTACGTATAGTTTACTACCATCTTCCATTTTGGAACATTTAGAATTCCAAATCAAACTGCAAACTGTCAGTGAAAATATGTCCTACCATTATACCTGATTTTATGAACTATGTATGTTGTGCTATTATTTAAAGTGAACTTGAACATCTTCCCTGACCCCAAAAGGTTTCAAATGTTTATTTGCTAAATCAGAGTTAGACCTTTTCATGAGAAAAGGCCCTAATCTCAAGAGACACATGAGCTTAAACAAAAAAGGGTGTTAAAGTATCAACTGAACAGATCCCCCTTTCCCAGAATGTTGCCACCACCCAAAAACTGTCAATAAAATATGCCTTGCTTTTTTGCCTATAAAGTCAGTAAATGATGGATTTTATTTAAGAGAAGCAACTGGCTTCTCTCCATCTGCACTGGCCAATCACTGCTGCTACCAACCCTGCAGCAGGCTAGAGCCAGCTGCCAACCAGCACTTAAGCTCATCTTCTTGGTAACTTTCTGTTTAGAACTCACACTTGATGTTGTTCCTGTGTCACATCCTGGTGAAATGTGGCAGGGCATCCAAATCACCCCCCCAAGCCTCTCTCACCGATGACGGCCATCTTACTCCCAAAGTCACTCAAAGTATGACCCACAGCCTTCATTTTCATTCAGAAAATCTCAAATCTGGTGAAAATTTGGTGAAAAACTGCACAGCCATTTTTTATACTGTTAATTACAAAATCAAAATAAGAAAACTTATTTTACATACAAAGTTTAACTAGGCTGCATCTAGAAAACAAGCACTCTTAAAGACAGACTACGGAGAAAAAAGGAAATAAAGTCAATAAATTAACCAAAATATATTCTACTTATTTCTTATAAAATTTCTTACAACAGAACTCAGTGTTTTTGCTTTTTTGTTTTGTTTTGTTTATTTTTAAGAAAGTAATAGTAGATTAGCAAGGTTCTGCAACTGTGCTGTCCAAAACCTGTGTAACGTAGCCACTAGCCACAGGTGGCTATACAAAATTTTAGGAAAACTGGCAGAATAGGTCTTCAGATAGTTTTATGTTTTCAGGTAGAGATTTTCATGAGCCCCAATTCTTGTATCTTCTCAAACCTAGAGAAACACTAATGTCACAGACCAAAGTCTGGTCCTGGTTCTCCAAGCAAGCCCCTCCTTCTAGGCCCTTTGGCAACCTTTCTGCGTCTATTAATCTTCTAGCCATGTATCTTTAAACTTCTTCTTAAGTCTGTTTTTTCTAGAATACAAGAAATAAATCTCCAGATGGTAGTACAACAAGAATATCACCTGGCCAACACCCAGACACTAGACCAAGCCGCCTTGTTCTGTGGTCTCGTTATCTCCCTCAGTACATGAACCCTGACAGAAGCAGGCACTGGGACCCATGACACCACAATGCCCCTGTCCAGCCTGAAGAAACCAGAGAGGTCATCTCCTCTTTCCCCAGTGACCTTGGTCCCCACAGCCTGACACAGGAATAGGTAGACAGTCATGAGCAGGGTGTTAAGGAGCCAAAGATTTGGTCCATAAATCAAAAGAAGGGGGAACATGGAGGCCTATACCAAGGTGACAGGTGTGGAGCATTGTACCAAAGTCAAAGGAAAAACATCTTCTGGAATTAACCAAATTCCAGAGTAACTGTTGCCATAAGCCTCCTGATCTAAATCAGGCAGTTGACCCCATATATGGGGTAAAATATCTACCCTATTATCCACCCTATAGCATCCTAACCAATCACCTAATGCCACCGTTCCAGTAAGAATTTTCTTTCTTGAGGCAATAAAATTGGCTACAAGCCGGGTTCTCCCTTGAGCCAGCCCACTGTTCTAATAGTGTCTCCCTAGGTTCTGATAAACTATTCTTCTCTCAAAATAAATAAATAAATTTTAATTAATGAATTAACCTAAACATTTAGCAGTTAGTCTAACCAGCCACACTTCCAGTGTGAATATCCACATGTGGAGGGTGGTTTTTGCACAATACATTTCCATCATCACAGAAAGTTCTACTGAGCATTGCTACAGTGGAATTTAAAAGTTGTGAACTATGTTAATAAAATTACCTTTAAAACATAGCATTTTACTACCAAATACAAATTTCTGTTGATGTGTACGTACTCAGACTCTAAAGACCTCCAAAATATGCTAATAACTACTATGTGAAAATATGAGATTTTCAATTAAATAAATATAAAACCAAATTTGCCTGTGAAGTATTTAAGAAGCTATCATGTTTATATTTATTCCCAGCATACAAAATAGATTTTTTTGCTTGATTAAAAAAAAATAAACCATTGCATATGTGTTCAAGGAAGAAACAAAATTCATGCTTTAAAAAGATAAGTGCAACAAAGACCTTCACTTCAAAAAGATAGCTTTTTCCCCGCCTAAGTTTTAGAGTTAAATAAAAACAACATACAGGTTGGGATATAAGGATAAGAGAACAGTGATTTCTTTCATCTGCACTCAGGAGCAAGTCATTCCTCATTTCTGGCTTTCTCTACCTTCTGTGTTAAGATTACTGGAAACATCTTAGTAATGACAACTGTCTCTATTAACTGCTGTCAGGTCCTTTTTCTCCCAGAATCAAAAAAGGCATGTTACGTTCAAACCCAATAGCGGAAAGCAAATACAAAACTCTTACAACTCAGTGATAAAAAAGATAAATGACGCAGTTTACAAGTGAGACAAGTATGGATCTTAACAGACACTTCTCCAAAGATGATATATGTTTGACCAAATAGCACATGGCGATAAGTAATGACAATCAAACCTCATCAGCCATCAGGTAAATAAAAACAGAAGCTACAATGAGATATCACTTCACACCCAATGGGATGGTTGTAATAAAAAAGATAATAACAAGTGTTGACAAGGATGTGGAAAAAGTGGAAATCTCTTATAATGCATGTGTGAATGAAAAAGGGCAAGCTGCTTTGAAAAGTAGTCTGGAAGCTTCTACAAAAGGTTAACCATAAGGGTTACTTCAGGCTCAAAAATGGGAGAGATGGAACTACCAGTGAAGTCAAGTGAATCGTATAAAAACCACAGAGCCATGACAAAAATCAAGAAGGATCTGAGCCCAGGATTTGATTGGGCTTTATCCTCATGCTTTATTAGGGAGTAAGAGGGTATGTTTCCTCAAATCCTAGTCTCCGAGTTTGAAGACAATCCCCCAGTAGTTATTCCATCAGAACCCCCAGACTTAAAACATCTCTGTTATTTTACAACCTCATCCAAGGAAAGCTCAAGGTACAAAGACCCCAAGTCTATATAGAAGAGCTAAAGCACTGATACATAATCAAAAACTATAATACAAGTCTGATGAGTTTTATTTGTTGAATGGACATTAGACATACAGAGCCTCTTTTTCTTCTGTTTTTCCTCCCCTGGGTTCCAAGCTCATACTTTAGCTTCAGAAAATAAAAAGTTTTTCAGAAACACCTGTTTATGAATTTGGAAGAATGCAAAACCACCCTCAGACTTCTCAACATTCCCACAGATCCTATGGCTCCCCCTCCCAATGTTAAAAACTCTCATCTCTGTCAGTAATGCAACTATTCCTATTCTTGAAACTCTGAAAGCCAAATTAACTCTGCCTCAAAATCCAGAATTCTTTTTCACAACACGTATGTTCTTCACCTCCCATTTAGATTCATTTTACTGCATCCTGAGGGGTTCTCAAGAAATTTACCTATTGTCTATTACTAAATACATAGACATCTGCAAGAAAAAAACAAACAGATTCACCCATTTCTCCACTTCCTATTCCAGGCAGGTATCAGAAAAATATGAACCTCTGTGACCAAACCACAAGTAAAAAAAATAATAATAAAAATAACAAAAGTTATTTTGCTATGGGATAAAACACCTTCTTCTCTGGTGGCTCAGAAAGTAAAAAATCTGCCTGCACTGCAGGAGATTCCAGTTTGATCCCTGGGTTGGGAAGATCCCCTGCAGATGGGAATGGTTACCCACTCCAGTATTCTTGTCTGGAGAATTCAATGGACAGAGGAGCCTGGAGGGCTATAGTCCATGGGGTCGCAAAGAATCAGACATGACTGAATGACTAACACTAACTAAAGTGCTGTCTTGTTAAACGATAGTCTCTTCAACGAATGGTCTTGAGAAAACTGAATATCCACCATCACAAGAATGAAATTGAACCCTTATGTTACACCATACACAAAAATCAACTCAAAATGGTTCAAAGAGTTAAATATAAGACATAAAACTCCTAGAAGAAAACATAAGGGAAAGATTTCATAACACTGGTCATGGCAATGATTTCATATGGAAGCTCAGGCAATGAAAGCAAACACAGCAAGTGGGATTACATCAAACTAAAAAGCTTCCGTACAGGGACAATTAAAAACAGTATTAAATGTAATAATAACAAGAGAGAGTTAAATGCGTGCTAGCCACTGTCCTAAGCACTTTACATACTTTCACTCAATCCTTCTTACAACTCTATGATGGATATTATTATCCTCCATTTTACAGAATACTACTAGAAAACTGAGGCCTATTTTATATAACCCTCATATCAAGGGAAATAATTAAAGAAAATAAAAAGTCTGACAAGGGCATTTAATAGGCCTATCCTGCCCTCCTACCCATAGTCCTTTGAAGTCATTTTATACCCTTACCTCATTTGCTATCAAACAAGCAAACTAACACCATACGCCACAGACCACAGGAAATCCATTTACTAGTTAAAGGAAAATGTGTATCTAGAACAACTGCCATTAATTGAACCAGTAACTCTAAACAGAACTTTTTTAAAGTACAAAATTGTTAAGGGAAAACATTTTTTATTTCAGTGTAATTGTTTAGTCACATTTCTTTTCTCAATGAGGTAAATGTAGAAAAAGCCCTAAAAATACAGTGCTTCAGTCCCCACTTCTATGTTGTACATTCGGTCAGGAAAGATGATGTAAAAACTACATTACTACACTTTATTGCACTCAGTTACACAGAAAATGCAATGTTCTATACTAATACAAAACAGTTCTGAGAGCCCAAAGAAGTAGCTTTTCCTCTTTCATTTAAAGAAATATCATTAACAAAAAAGGAGAAAAAAAAATCACACACATCTAACAACCTACCTTGACCCTCAGAGAAATGAGGGAGAAGAAAATAACTGACATGGGTAAAAATTCCAGATCCACAAGCTATTTTTAGCTGACTATTCTTAAAATAGGAAGATTTTAATAATAAAAACATGAATAGTGGCCAGAACCAATATCCTAAGTTGATAGGTGAAAAATGATGAAGGAAAATATATAAAATTCATTGTAAGTGTAAAACTGACTAGTTGTTACTAGAAAAATACACTGTCTGGATTTAGATTCTTTGAATAACATTTTTAAATTTTCCATCTGAAGCTGCAAAAAGCACATCAACTTTCTGAAAATATTTCTCTTCAAAAATGTTTCTAACAGAAATTTCTGATAATCCAGGGTATGTATACTAAAGGGAATATGAAAAATGTAATAAAAGTTCTTTAGATATATAATGATGAGTCTAAAGTAAAGGTGCAGAAATGATGCCAAAACATCTTTTTATTCTTCTACTTCGGAGTCAAACTAATATGTACAGTCATCAGTACCTTTTTATATAGAAACACTGTAGTTTACAAATAAATAGTTTCTGCTATATTAAACTTTACAGTTCGCAGAAGTAACAGTCTCTGCTGCCTTTTCGTGGTGGAAATGAAGCTGGAATGACACTAACCCACCAACAGTTGTTTAAAAAGCAGATACCCAAGAAGGAAAGAAAACGGCAGCAAGTTCAGCTCAACAAAGCAAGCAGATACAAACACCTCAAAAATTTAAGAGGCACTGTTACTTTAAAGAGTCCTTCTTTTGGGGCTAACATACAAAAATCCACACACCTAAATATCTCATCATTATTATATCAAATATAAAGTCCTAATCACAACTCTTTGCTGTGACAGAGATTATTTTTCTTCCACTGCCTCATTCAGGAATAAAATTCAAGTCAGGTTCCATGATCACAGAAAAGGAATAAGTCCTGGTAAGATTACCGAGGTAAGTAGTGAGGCCGAGAGCCAAGAAATATCAGTCAAGCACATACAGGATAAAAATATTTGAATATATTATCAAGTACAAGTGGTAACAAAAGAGTCAAAGGAGATTTGGTGTCACAGGGATTGAACACAGGAGCCAAGACAAAAATTGCACTAAAGATTTTAATTTAAGAACAAAGTGGTTCTGATGAAAATGGTGAGGACTTAGTGATCTGGGAAGGTCAGGAGGGGCGGCCGTGAGGAGATACCCCTCATCCAAGGTAAGGAGCAGCGGCTGCGCTTTGCTGGAGCAGCCATAAAGAGATACCCCACGTCCAAGGTAAGAGAAACCCAAGACAGTAGGTGTTGCGAGAGGGCATCAGAGGGCAGAATGAAACCAGTCACAGAAAACTAGCCAATCTGATCACAGGACCACAGCCTTGCCTGACTCAATGAAACTAAGCCATGCCGTGTGGGGCCACCCTTGACGGACGGGTATGGTGGAGAGGTCTGACAGAATGTGGTCCACTGGAGAAGGGAATGGCAAACCACTTCAGTATTCATGCCTTGAGAACCCCATGAACAGTATGAAAAGGCAAAATGATAGGATACTGAAAGAGGAACTCCCCAGGTTGGTAGGTGCCCAATATGCTACTGGAGATCAGTGGAGAAATAACTCCAGAAAGAATGAAGGGATGGAGCCAACGCAAAAACAATACCCAGCTGTGGATGTGACTGGTGACAGAAGCAAGGTCCGATGCTGTAAAGAGCAATATTGCACAGGAACCTGGAAAGTTAGGTCCATGAATCAAGGCAAATTGGAAGTGGTCAAACAGGAGATGGCAAGAGTGAATGTTGACATTCTAGGAATCAGCGAATTAA
Organism: Odocoileus virginianus; assembly: GCF_023699985.2. Taxonomy (NCBI): domain Eukaryota; kingdom Metazoa; phylum Chordata; class Mammalia; order Artiodactyla; family Cervidae; genus Odocoileus; species Odocoileus virginianus. The sequence continues at coordinate 68,881,164 of NC_069674.1, read as the reverse complement.
AATGGACTGGAATGGGTGAATTTAGCTCAGATGACCATTATATCTACTACTGGGGGCAGGAATCCCTTAGAAGAAATGGAGTAGTCATCATGGTCAACAAAAGAGTCCAAAATGCAGTACTTGGATGCAGTCTCAAAAATGACAGAATGATCTCTGTTCATTTCCAAGGCAAAGCATTCAATATCACGGTAATCCAAGACTATGCCCCAACCAGTAACGCTGAAGAAGCTGAAGTTGAACGGTTCTATGAAGAACTACAAGACCTTTTAGAACTAACACCCAAAAAAGATGTCCTTTTCATTATAGGGGACCGGGATGCAAAAGTAGGAAGTCAAGAAACACCTGGAGTAACAGGCAAATTTGGCCTTGGAGTACAGAATGAAGCAGGGCAAAGGCTAACAGAGTTTTCCGAAGAGAACACACTGGTCATAGCAAACACCCTCTTCCAACAAAACAAGAGAAGATTCTACAAATGGACATCACCAGATGGTCAACATCAAAATCAGACTGATTATATTCTTTGCAGCCAAAGATGGAGAGGTTCTATACAGTCAGCAAAAACAAGACCGGGAGCTGACTGTGGCTCAGATGATGAAATCCTTATTGCCAAATTCAGACTTAAATTGAAGAAAGTAGGGGAAATCACTAGACCATTCAGGTATGACCAAAATCAAATCCCTTATGACTATACAGTGGAAGTGAGAAATAGATTTAAGGGACTAGAGCTGATAGACAGAGTGCCTAATGAACTATGGACGGAGGTTCATGACACTGTACAGGAGACAGGGATCAAGACCATCCCCATGGAAAAGAAATCCAAAAAGGCAAAATGGTTGTCTGAGGAGGCCTTACAAATAGCTGTGAAAAGAAGAGAAGCGAAAAGCAAAGGAGAAAAGGAAAGATATACCCATTTGAATGCAGAGTTCCAAAGAATAGCAAGGAGAGATAAGAAAATCTTCCTCAGTGACCAATGCAAAGAAATAGAGGAAAACAACAGAATGGGAAGAATAGAGATCTCTTCAAGAAAATTAGAGATACCAAGGGAACATTTCATGCAAAGATGGGCTCCATAAAGGACAGAAATGGTATGGACCTAACAGAAGCAGAAGATATTAAGAAGAGGTGGCAAGAATACACAGAAGAATTGTACAAAAAAAAATCTTCACGACTCAGATAATCATGATGTTGTGATCACTCACCTAGAGTCAGACATTCTGGAATGTGAAGTCAAGTGGGCCTCAGAAAGCATCACTACGAACAAAGCTAGTGGAGGTGATGGAATTCCAGTTGAGCTATTTCAAATCGTGAAAGATGAAGCTGTGAAAGTGCTGCACTCAATATGCCAGCACATTTGGAAAACTCAGCAGTGGCCACAGGACTGGAAAAGGTCAGTTTTCATTCCAATCCCTAAGAAAGGCAATCCCAAAGAATGCTCAAACTACCACACAATTGCACTCATCTCACACGCTAGTAAAGTAATGCTCAAAATTCTCCAAGCCAGGCTTCAGCAGTACATGAACCGTGAACTTGCAGATGTTCAAGCTGGTTTTAGAAAAGGCAGAGGAACCAGAGATCAACTTGTCAACATCCACAGGATCAACAGAAAAGCAAGAGAGTTCCAGAAAAACATCAATTTCTGCTTTATTGACTATGCCAAAGCCTTTGACTGTGTGGATCACAATAAACTGTGGAAAATTCTGAAAGAGATGGGAATACCAGACCACCTGACCTGCCTCTTGAGAAACCTGTATGCAGGTCAGGAAGCAACAGTTAGAATTGGACATGGAACAGACTGGTTCCAAATAGGAAAAGGAGTACGTCAAGGCTGTATATTGTTACCCTGCTTATTTAACTTCTATGCAGAGTACATCATGAGAAACGCTGGGCTGGAAGAAGCACAAGCTGGAATCAAGATTGCCGGGAGAAATATCAATAACCTCAGATATGCAGATGATACCACCCTTATGGCAGAAAGTGAAGAGGAACTAAAAACTCTCTTGATGAAAGTGCAAGAGGAGAGTGAAAATGCTGGCTTAAAGCTCAACAGTCAGAAAACTAAGATCATGGTATCGGGTCCCATCACTTCATGGGAAACGGATGCGGGAACAGTGGAAACAGTGTCAGACTTTATTTTTGGGGGCTCCAAAATCACCGCAGATGGTAATTGCAGCCATGAAATTAAAAAGACGCTTACTCCTTGGAAGGAAAGTTATGAACAACCTAGATAGCATATTAGAAAGCAGAGACATTACTTTGCCAACAAAGTTCCATCTAGTCAAGGCTATGGTTTTTCCAGTGGTCATGTATGGATGTGAGAGTTGGACTGTGAAGAAAGCTGAGCACTGAAAAATTGATGCTTTTGAACTGTGGTGTTGGAGAAGACTCTTGAGAGTCCCTTGGACTGCAAGGAGATCCAACCAGTCCATCCTAAAGGAGATCAGTCCTGGGTGTTCAATGGAAGGACTGATGGTGAAGCTGAAACTCCAATACTTTGGCCACCTCATGCGAAGAGTTGATTCATTGGAAAAGACCCAGATCTGACAGGGATTGGGGGCAGGAGGAGATGGGGACGACTGAGGATGAGATGGCTGGATGGCATCACCAACTCGATGGACATGAGTTTGAGTAAACTCCGGGAGTTGGTGATGGACAGGGAGGCCTGGCGTGCTGCAATTCATGGGGTCGCAAAGAGTTGGACACGACTGAGCGACTGAACTGAACTGACCTGACCTGAAGGTAGAATACAGGCAGGTTTGGGGAGGACATTTTGTAATGAAAGACTCAGCCCCTATACCAGGCTGAATAAACTAGATTAGGAACAAACATGGCGGACACACTGGTTTGGTTGCTCCAGGGCTCAATCTCAACCCAAGCACCTAAGCATGAGAGTGATCAAAACCACAAAATTCTTTAATAAGAGAAAGGTACCCCTTTAATAAACAATGGCTTCTTAAGGATGTGTTATGGCTCCGGCAGAGATGGAGATGGAGCACCTCAGGCAAAGGAAAAGCAGCAAGGAGAACACAGGCAAATGCAGGGCCTCAGGCTGCCAGCAGCATGGATCATGGGACAGAATAAACTCAACTGCAAAGATGGTGGAGATGGATGCTGGAGACCACTGCTAGGCTCTCAAATTGGTAGAAAAGCAAGTAAGTAGAAAATGGGGAATGAGGAAATGACATATCTGCCTGTACTTTAGGATTAATCTGGAACACTTAAATAAAAAAAAATAGAAGAACATAGGATGTGCCAAAAATTTATCAAGAAAGTGAATTTACTTTCCTATAAAAGGCATATACCAATGGGATACTCTTGATTTACTTTTGTTATCATTTGTTTTCTTAAAAAAAATATATGATAAAAGTGTACTGAAATTCACATGCTGCTGCTGAATGTGAAATACTAAAATAACTGGGCAATATGTATCAAAAACCTTTAAAATTCCCATCTAGGGAATTCTGTGGCAGTCCAGTAATCAAAGCTTCATGCTTTTAGTGCCAAGGTCCAAGGTTCAATTCCTGGTTGGGAAACTAAGATCCTGCAAGCTGCACAGTGTAGCCAAAAAAAAAAAAATAAAATCCTACCTTACTTATTTTGTGATCCTGCCTTAGGAATTTATTCATAGAAAACAATCCAAACATTTTGAAATTAAAAAAGCACATACCAGTTACTATCAAGAATCACTGTTTATAGAAGCAAACATAAGACCATATGAATCTAGTACACCTGAATTCATTAAAAAATAAGATTTTTTTTAAAAATGAAGAGTCAGGAGTAAACATTAAAGCAAAAATGGCCATGTAAAAAGCTGTATTTAAAAACTTGTCATCAATCACAAATGTGTAATGACTTTGCAAAAGTAACACAAAAATACTCAAAAGTGAACTAACCAGTCATAAATTAAATTCAATATCTCTCCCTACTTTAAAAAAACAAACAGACATAGAATTATCTAATGGAGGCACAGACTAGTCTTTCGCTGAAAACTAAGCACTTGCTAACAGAATGCAGATACAATTCAATGAAACTAAAAATCTTGAAAATAAATAAGACTTCATGGTGACAATAAAACATATGTATATAATAGAAAAGTTCCAGACAAATGAGAACCTAGTCAACCAACACACACCTGCAGATGATAAGATCAACAAAAATAACACATTAAGACTCTTCAAATGAGGAAAACTTTAATATACAAGAATTAGGGGAGATCCCTGGGAAAAGAGATGAAACTCTCCACTACTTTGACAAAATAAAGGCAAGGCCCTCTTAATAATTCCTGTAACGTTCAAATAGGAAGTAAAAAATATATTGGGGGAGGGAAATGGAAACATTACAACAGAAATAATGTTTAAGTCATTCTTTGTTCATTCTATGAACTGACCTACAGATGCAACAATATATATTTTGTTAAGTATATGGTAAAATTAATTTAATTTTAATAGCTTTTATTATTTTTATATCAAAATAAGGCCCAGATAACGGGAAAGACTGAAGGCAGCAGGAGAAGGGGACAACAGAGGATAAGATGGTTGGATGGCATCACAGATTCGATGACTATGAGTTTGAGACGGCTCTGGGAGCTGGTGATGGACAGGGAAGCCTGGCGTGCTGCAGTTCATGGGGTCGCAGAGTCGGACACGACTGAGAGACTGAACTGAAACCTTTTTCACCCTTTATGTCAAATTTAGGTCCCTAATTAAAACAGATTCACCTTAAGAAGAACTTTCCTATTCCAATTATAAAAGGTAAATAAGACTGTATTTTGGCAAATTCAGTTATGCAGAAATAAAAAGTAGACACGAAAAGGATATAAACATATATACCAGTAGTTGCCACTGAAAGGTGAGATTGTGGGTGGTATTTTTTCAAAGGGATAGAATAAACTAATACTGTTTGAAATGATACAAATAATATTAGTTAATAAACAAAATTTTGAAACATATGCTAAAATTATATCCATGGATTACTATTGCTTTTTGATCTATCCATTGACAGTGGGGTCTAAGTTATAAAAAAATCTCTCCCTATCATTTAAGAAATATATTCTGGGTTCCTATGATGTGAAGACAAAGTTGAATAATAAGCATTTGGTAAAGGCTCCCATGTGCCACTTCCTTCACTCCTTACTGTAATTCAACAAACTAATTATGAGTTTCAGTATCTGGAGACTAAAATTAAATATCCTCAAGTTATAAAACTAAACATCGGATAAGCCATCCTTGAAACCAAGACTGTCTACAAAGTCCATGTTTACTACACTTAGTTGTGCGTTACTCTATAGATACAGACACAGCCTAAAATAACAAACACATTAACAGAAGAAATAAAAAAGCTACCGAAAGCACCAAAGTAATGCAGACAGGTGCCTGATGCTACCGCCTGTGTCAGACGCTATAGGAGGCTAAAGAAAGGTTCTGCTGACCTCGGGGTGGGAAGGAAAACAGGCACAGTCAACATGGGAAGAAGATGGTACCAATGTTTCAAAGAACACAGAAACCCCCAAATGAGGAGAAACATGTGGTAGAACCATTTCAGGCAGAGAGAATGATGTAGTTTTTTTTGGAAACTACAGCTATTATTATTTGGCAATTGCGCCCTGAAAATTTTAAGTGAACTTTCAGGTACAGAGATGTAACAGTCAAATATTTACTTATAATAATAATGAATGTTTAAGTATAATATATAATTTATTTTAAATATTTGACGGTTTTAACTCATGTAAATATTACTCAAAGATTTTTTTTCTCTCATGAAGCATGTTTATTCAAATGTTTCACATGCATGTTGGTCATTATTGTATTCCATCAATAAAGCCACTTCATAAAGTCAGTTTTCCAAAAGATAGCATCTTCATTTTAAGTTGCTTAAGTTGTTTTGTTTAAGTATATGGCCACAGAACTGTTATACCAAGTCAGAAATAATTATTTCATTCAGGTCAGTTAACTTTCCCATTTGATTTTATACACATATCATCTCCACATTATAGTCAGCTATTGTTTTACTTTGTTTTTATGTGATCTTTAAAGGCCTTAGGCAGACACTCAGTATTTGGAACTGTGAGGAATAATTATAAAATTGGTATTAAATGCCTTTGCTTTTTTTTTTCTCTTTTTAATTACTTGCCACCACTGAATTCTAAAAATATCTGAAACTGAGCACTGACTGAAATCTTTTCAATTCATGTCATTACAAAGAATTCTATTCAAAACAGTCATTGAGATAGTCCCCCCTCATATGAGTGCAAGCGCTCTTTTCTGGGAGATCATTTCTTAAGAAGAATACTCACCTTATACTCTAGCAGTCACAGTATTTCTACATTAACTTCTATGTGCACATGAGAGGAAGGGGAAAAAGAGAAACTTAAAATAAGTTTGACCTAGATCAGTGGTTCTCAAACTGTGGGATGTATCAGAAGCTCCTGAAGAGATTAGATGGTTAAAGCACATATTTCTGGGAGCTGTCCTGCAATTTCTGATTCCGCAGGAACAGGAGAGCCTGAGCTGCTGCATTTTTTTAAAGTTGCTGGGTGATGCCAATGCTGCTAGTCTGGACATCACACTTTGATCCACATTTTGCCATACCTTGTTCATCATGTTAAGGGTTTGGATTTTATCCTTAGGCTATGGGTGTCACTGAGGAATTTCAAGCAGGGAAATGGCATAAGATATGTGGTTTTTAAAATACCACTCTTACAGCACTATGGAGGATGGGGCTTTCATATATAACATCTCATATTGATTCTAATGCGCATCACTTTTTTACATTTATAATTTCGGGAAGGAGGATGCATTTTTGCAACCATTGGTATATCACAGTTCAATAGGCAGTGAATTTTCTTTCTTAGTGGCACATAAAATAATGGTGCATTATAATTTGTTAAGTGACTGATTCTCTGAAAAGTAATGTCATTTCTTCTCATGTTGCTGTTTAGATGCTAAGTCATGTCTGATTCCTTTCCAACCCCATGGACTGTAGCCCACCAAGTTCCTTTGTCCATGGGATTTCCCAGGCAAGAATACTGGAGTGGGTTGCCACTTCCTTCTCCAGAGTATCTTCCTGATCCAGGGATCAAACTCACATCTGCTGCACAAGCAGGTGGATTCTTTACCACTGAGCCACCAGGGAAGCAGTGTTCTATAAAAGAGAAAGTGAGTTTTATTTCTATTCTACAGATGAGGAAACAGATTTTAGGATAATGTAAGAGACTCAATCCAGACCACACAGTTACTAAACGACAGGTCCAAGATTAGAAAATCCAAAATCATTTGACACATAAACCAAGCATCCTTCCCATAATATGATACTGCTTATACTAATGACACATGCCAGAGAAAGGAGATGAGGGCAAACCAGTGCACCGAAACACATCAACAGGAGCCAAGATTTTTATGGGCACCAGGTACGAAACACCAAATTTAAGAAACTAAAATAAATATCTTCAAGACTTTTATTAAGAAACTATAAATAAATGAAAACAGGTAAATGAACCACTTCCACAAATATATAGAGAGAATCAAACAGCAGTTTGTGAATATGGTTTCTTTCACATCATGCTGCAAGATGCAGAATATGAATGACATAATTTCTCTGAGGAAAGACACTGGTATGAGGATTCACTTTAAATTATGGTAGATGATACCATGAAGTCAGGTTTCTGCCAAAACAGGCCCTGGGCCTGAAGAGCTGCCAGAACATTGCACGATCGACTTTCTAAGAGACGCCACAAGTCCAAGGTATTTCAGTGGCAAACAGAAATGACTCCTCAAAAAAACAAGAATTGTAAGCTTTTGATTAAATTTGGTTTGAAAACTGTGACTTTCTGAAATACCACTCTGTAGACTGCCAAATTATTTTTCAATTCTAATACTTAAAGGAGAAAATTAAAATAGAAAATCTAACAAGTACTATTGGTCATAACATTCTACATATCCCCACTCCCTACTGCAGGTCTATTAATAAAACATTTACTAAATTCTACAATCTCAGCACATTGGAATGTCTTGACTCTGATGAGTGAAGAACTGTCACACAGATGATGTCTACCACTTGGGTGCTCTATTAAATCCCAAGTCAAACTTTGAGAACCCAGGGAAACATGGCCAGAGCAATAAACAGAAGATGTTTCTATTTTTCCCACTTGGTTTCAGGTTCATTATAAACATTTAAGTTCTAGACTGATTTACGGAAATGCATTTAAGTGTTTATAAACAGTCAATAACAGTGGCAGTACATTCTGACAATTAAAGCACTAAAAAAGCTACCATATTATTAGATTTGACACAACTCAGGAGCAAAATAACCCTGAGTTAAAAGCAAGGCATGTATCTAAATCAACCCCTGTGTCAAAATAATTAGTATTCCAAACTCCCCCATCCAGGCAAAGAAATGACAAAAGGTTCTAAGTAAGGGCTGAATTATGGAGGGTAAACAATAGCAAAGCACCATTACTTGTGACTCCAACTAGTGGCAATTAACAATCATTCTCAAGTCAAAGCAGATTCCCTTTAAATGTACTGCCTGTCTCATTTAAATTCCTAATAAACAAATATCAAAATAAGTAGATCATCATTACTATTTTCATCATCAACATCATGCTGATGGTTAAAAAAAAACAAAAAACAGAACTCAAAAGGAAATCACCAAGAAGCAGTGCCTCCCTTTCCTGGAGCGGGTCTGCTCCTGCTCCCTGGAAGCTGGGGTACAGGCTCAGCTTTTAGCACTTGCACTCTCGGAGAGTCACTCGAGGGCTCAGCAAAGTCACAGCAGGGCAGGCCTAGCTACAGTGGTGGTGGCCCAGTAGCCAAGAGACCCCAAGACTGACCCCATGGCAGGAGGCCATCTGCTGCCTCTGTTAGCGGTTCTCGAGCCTTTCTGTTGTTCCATCACCTTCTTTAAACCTTTCAGTTCTACTTCTATTTAAAACAGCCAGTTTGTATCTCTTGGCACTCAGAAGCTTGACTGATAGGCTTCACCACTGCACAGTCTCCATTTTTTGGGGTCAAAAATAAATGCTTTTTGAAAACATGTTCAGTTGTTTTGCTATGGTTTTAATAACAATTAATTTCATTTAGTGGGCTTCCCTGATAACTCAGTTGGTAAAGAATCCACCTGCAATGCAGGAGACCCCAGTTCGATTCCTGGGTCGGGAAGATCTGCTGAAGGGACAGGCTGCCCACTCCAGAATTCTTGGGCTTCCCTGGTGGCTCAGCGGTAAAGAATCCGCCTGCAATGCAGGAGACTTGGGTTCGATCCCTGGGTTGGGAAGATCCCCTGGAGAAGGGAAAGGCTACTCACTCCAGTATTCTGGCCTGGAGAATTCCATGGACTACATAGTCCATGGGGTCGCACAGAGTTGGACATGATGGAGCAACTTTCACTTTCAATTTCATTTCGTAGACAGCTGGAAGTGAGAGATAAGTACAGCGAAAAAAGTGACATTCTTCATAATCCCACCACATAGACAGAAACAACCACAGTCATTTTGGAGCACACCTCTGCAAGCTTTCATGTGGAAGTGGACATCTTGACCCCAGAGAAGAAAACATAAACACAGTGACCGCACTGGAGATTCGTTAAAGTCATTAAGCCAGGGCAGGGCAACCACATATTTCATCATCCAATTCACTCAGAGTGAAAGGGCTTCTTTCCTTGCTTCTCCTATTAATAAGTTAGTCAAGAAAACATACATAAATTGGGGTTATCCCTGGCCAATCCAAGTGTACACTGCCCCTACATATCAGAATAGTTACACGTACACTTTAGGAATCCTTACTTGAGAAACAGTCCCAAAGAGGCTATGAATTACAAATTCTTACTCAGCACAACTTATTTTTATAACTTGGCAAAAAGAGAAAACTAAAACAACAACAGCAACAACAAAGATGATGATGATGATAAACCCAAGTCCTAACAAGTTGAAAATTTTAATGAAAAATTTCTTTTTTTTTTTTTTTTAAAAAAAATATGGAACGCTTCACGAATTTGCGTGTCATCCTTGCGCAGGGGCCATGCTAATCTTCTCTGTATCGTTCCAATTTTAGTATATGTGCTGCCGAAGCGAGCACAAATTTTAATGAAAAATTTCTTAAACAAAAACCTACAACATACTTAGCATCAAACAGTACAAAATATAGATATCTTGCCTAAGTTAGAAAAAACAATGATACAGTTTATCTTTACACAGGAAGTCACCCAATAAAAAACACACACAGAATAAGACTTCTTTCCTGATTATCAAGGCATCACTAAAGCAGTACATTGTTTTTCACACCCAAAAATAAAATAACACATCTTTCTGGTTTTCCCTCCTATAATTGGGTCAGAGGCCTTAAGAAAGCTAGAGGGGGGAAAGAGCCTGAACATCAAAATACACTGTTTCAAACAGACTCCTGGGAGCTGATAAGAAGTAATGGGATGACAGCAGAAAATAAGAATATGATTAACAAAATCTAGTTAGAACCAGATATAGAAATAGTACCATTCTGTATATAAAGCAAGAGAAAAATATAAAGTATCTGAATACAGATTTAAATACAGACAAGTAGTTGATAAGAGTAAGAAGACCAGAGAGAGTGAGCTTTTAATTTTTTCTTCCCTAAACCAGAATCTTGCTTTGTAGCACCTTCACTTTTGGCTTTCTGATCTAGTCAACAACTGCTCCTTACCTACAAACTACTGCCTTACCTCTTTTCTACAAGCATTCTTTTGGAAATCAATCCTGCTTGCATTCCACATCATAACGCATGTTTTACCTACAGTAAATTCAATCTCTACATCAAATACATTGTGCACAAATCTAAAAGGTCAAAAGTAAATTTTCTATAAACTTACTATTTTTATCCTTTTATGGATAATCAGTGAAATAATCATTTTACCTAGAACCAGTATGGAATGAACATACTTTAAAACATTTCTTCAAACTGAGTTCCAAGAGTACAGAAAAGGTATAAAAACCATGCAAGGCAACATACAATATTTCTAGTTTATATAGTTCCCTACATATAAATCTTGAACAGAAATTACAGTCAGGGACAAATGAAAGGGAAGGGAAAAAAATGTTTTAACTTTAATAGCCTAAACATACACTGTAGTTTCAGAAAATACAGAGTAAACTAACAGCTGATCTTTGGACCTCCACAGTCTCCAAAAATGGCAAGAATTCTGGGTGATGAGACTACTGCTTTGAAACAGCAATTTCTAAAGTACATTTTCTCCATGTGTTTTATTTTAAATATGCTCATGATTTATTACAGGACTTTAGTACAAATGAAAATGTTTACTTGATATTTACCAAAATATTTATCAAGTATTTCCGTCAGATATAGTTACTGAATATTTACTTAAGTGTTTAAGGTATTTAATAAAAGTAATCTTTGGCAGCACTACTCTAGTTCATGGTCTGTAACCTTTATTTTTATTATTATTTTGTCTCAGTTTTTTTAAATGTTCAAGAATCATTTTGTCAAACTGGACGGAAGAGCTCAAAGGAAAGAGGATGTAAGAGCTCTAACTGAAAACAGAAATGCAGTCAGAATACAAAATATTAACTATTAAGAAAAGACTGTATGGGAAAAATGGTATGTATTACTTCTGAAATTTTGCTCCTAAAGAATGCTAATCCCAATACCAAAATTTGATGGTGGCAAATTGAAGTATATAACAATCCTGAGGGACTAAATCTAGACATTCCTGCTCTGAGGCATCTACCAGCTCCTAGATCACTTACTGAATTGCTAATTGCTATCTTGCCTTAAACTTCATGTATATCATGCACATTATCTTCATGTACATTATCTCAGTTAAAGCTCATAAATATATAATTGATATGCATTATTAGATTTGCTTTATATAGATAAAAAACTGGGGCCCAAAGGTTACCTACTTGCCCGAGGTAAACAGAGTAAGTCAACTGATCCAAGCTGTACCAAAACTGGCCTGATTCCAAAACATGACAACTTCTCTATGCTACCTTTTCTTTCCTAAAACACCACCAACCACTGCCTCCTGAGAACCCATTTTGTATATATTACCTCCTGAAATCGTTACAACTCCGCATAAGGTGGGCATTATCATTTTTATTATAAAAAAGATTAGGAAAATTAAGACCTAAAGAAGTTAGGTAGCTAGCTAGGATTTACTTTCTGGTTCACTGCTGTAAAGGCCATAAACTCTTTTCAATATATCATGCTGCTTTTCCAGTTTTGGAACTGAATAAACTCATCAACACAAGATGATCCCTTCCCTTACAGGAAAGAAGTATTCTATTTGGGATGAAGATCTAGTCAGACAGAATCTCTTGTTACCATGGCAATTCTCCTCTTCCTCTCTTCACAGGCCCCCTCATTTTTCTCAGCAAAATGACCAAACAACTTCTCAAGGATTATCATCAATTACTCCACTACCTCCCCTGTCAAACACATAACTGGAAATGAGTAAAGACAGCAGAAGGAAATCTTCCCCCTAGAAAAAGTCCTCAGGGCCACTCTCAAGTCTGTATGAGATAATCTTACTCCAAGGACCAAATTAGGTTTGGTATATTTTTAAAATAAAAAAATGAAACATTTCCCACTGTCACTTCCATCTTGTGCCATTATCAACCTGGTGAATGACAGACATTTCTAGGTCTGCTACTACATCTATTAAATCAACAGCATCATCCTGCATTTTAGTGCTCTAAGTTATCTAATACACATCCTCCCTTCCTTTGCCTGACTGGGGAAGAAGCTGGAAATTGTGGGGTGGGTAGGTAGGGTGGGGGAAGGTAGATAAAACTCCACAGTAATTAAAGCAAAATAACCATTATTAGCTTCTAATGTATACACAAAGATCTACTCATAGGCACACAAAGTCCAATCTGAAACAAGCAACAAAAAACAATCCAGAGTTTGTGCTTTGCCAATTCGAAAAGAATCATCTATTTTTAGCTTACATCCACTCAAGAGATGGCCTAGGCTGGTCTGCAGTAGTCAACTGAACTGCTGAACAGTCAACTTGGCTCACCAATGAATCTCTAAGGCAAGACAAATCTTGGATCCTTAAGAGTAGTAACCTTTGGCTTGACTGCATCCATAAATTGAATATAACAAAAGAAAGCTAGAAAGATTTTCAGTTTGCCAAGAAAGCAGCATTTCAAATATACACATTTATTTCAGTATCTCATTTCTTCTGGTATCAAAAGAAAGGTTGGCCAAGACTCAAAAGTCTGGACATCCTTACATTCCAATCTTAATTCTCCAAGTCTAAATGAGTCACTTTACAGCAGGGGGCTGTAAGAAGAAGCAAAGGGGGCAAGATTAAAATCAAAATTCTAAAATCACTTGCAAAACAATCTTAAATAACAATAAATTTAGGGCTGTGAACAAAGGTAAGAATTTCAATAAATTCTGGATTTGAGAAAAGGTATAAAACTTTATATTTCACTTTTAAAATTATCTATAAACTAGAGCATATCAATAAATATATGCAGTTCAGTAGTTCACCTAAATTTAAATGTGAGAACCGCCCAAACAATGTTTTCTCAAACCAATGTAGGGAGCTTTGCTTAGTATTCTGGATGCTGCCTTCAGTCAGACACAAAGGAAAGAACACCAGACAAAGAGGCAGCGTAAGTTCAAGCCCCAACTCTGACATTAATTAACTGAGTACGCCACCAAGGCTCCTGGCTCGAGGGATAGCCAACATCAGGCAGGCGTTTCCAGAAGCAGAGGCTGGAGAGCCCACTGACAGCGAGGGAGCCTCTGACGTCTCTAAGGACAGGGAGGTGGGGTAAGAGCCACAGAAAGAACATTCATCAAAGCTTTTTAGAAGAAAGTGAAACAAGAAGATACTGACCAGCTTTATCTAATAAAAAAGACAAAAATAACTTTTTCTTAGAGAAAACTTCCTTACTAGTTAGGAAAGAAACTTAAAACCTTAATTCAAATAAACATTAAACACTTAAGTCTACTACTATATGGGTCAGAAGACGCTCTTGGTACCAGGAACACAAAAAGAGGTAACTTGTCTTCCTATCTAGTACAGAAATACAAAGGGAGAAGGGCCCCCAGGGGGAGAGAAGTGCAGCTCAAAGCAGAGATGGCGCCTAAAAGGTCCGGAGGTCAAGGCAGAGGAAGAGTCTGGTGGGAAGATAAAAGGGTGAAAGCACCAAACGGGGGAAGGCAGACCAGTGTGAACCTAGATGAGGGGCACCAGACTGTGGAAGACCTTAAGCTATACTGAAGAGTCTCTCAAGGAACCCAAGCGCGGAGGTGGTGCAAAGGGGAGAGGCCGGCAGAGCTCGGAAAGAAGGTCAGCATCTGAGGCCTGAGGCAGGGAGCGGCTGGAGAGAGAGGGCAGTGCAGTCAAGTCGCGGGGGAGACAGGACCTAGTGACCACGTAGATGTACACTGTGCAGCAAATGAGATATGGTAATGCTGAGGCTTTTAAGTCTACAGAAAGTTATAAACCTTCCCTTTTAAAAATTAAAATAAGCAGAGTGACAAAATTTTAGAGCCAAAAGGGCCTTTCCTAGTCACAGTGGGCCCCAGAGTTGTAGAGCCTGGCAGTTAAGAAGTAACATGAGTAAGAAGTCTAGCAGAGGTGACAGGGGCTCCAGCAGCTCCCAAAAGAAAAGCTTGAAATTTACGTACACACATCAGCAAAACATCACTATTTGCTGGAGTAACATTAGGGGTAAGGGACTTCCTTCTATCCTTGTAAAGGCCTCTCAAAGTTTCCTGTTGTCTTCTGCTTTCTTTCAAAGATATTTAAGATGCACTTATAAACTTACAGATAAGGTAATTTTTATCAATGACTCCAAAAGCTCTAAGGGCAACCATAAACAAAAGGATTACTTATTCTTTCCCTCCCCCTACAAATACTTTTCAAATCCTAAAACATGATGCTGTTAAAGTACTGCACTCAATATGCCAGCAAATTTGGAAAACTCAGCAGTGGCCACAGGACTGGAAAAGGTCAGTTTTCATTCCAAACTCAAAGAAAGGCAGGGCCAAAGAAAGTTCAAACTACTGCACTCATTTCACATGCTAGCAAAGGAATGCTCAAAATTCTCCAAGCTAGGCTTCCCTTGTAGCTCAGTCGGTAAAGAATCTGCCTGCAGTGCAGGAGACCCGGGTTCAATCCCTGGGCTGGGAAGATCCCCTGGAGAAGGAAATGGCAACCCACTCCAGTATCCTTGCCTGGAAAATCTCCATGGACAGAGGAGCCTGGTGGGCTGCAGTCCATAGGGTCGCAAAGAGTCAGGCATGACTGAGCAACCAACACAAGGCTTCAATAGTACGTGAACCAGAAACTTCCAGATATTTAAGCTGGATTTAGAAAAGGAAGAGGAACCAGAGATGAAATTTCCAACAACCGTTGGATCATCGAAAAAGCAAGAGAATTCCAGGAAAACATTTACTTCTGCTTCATTGACTACGCTAAAGCCTTTGACTGTGTGGATCACAACAAACTGTGGAAAATTCTGAAAGAGATGGGAATACCAGACCACCTGACCTGCCTCCTGAGAAACCTATATGCAGGACAAGAAGCAACAGAACCAGACATGGAACAACAGACTGGTTCAAACTTGGGAAAGGAGTACATCAAGGCTGTATATTGTTACCCTGCTTATTTAACTTATATGCAGAGTTCATCTGAAATGCTGGGCTGGATGAAGCACAAGCTGGAATCAAAATTGCCCGGAGAAATATCAATAACCTCAGAAATATAGATGACACCATCCTTATGGCAGAAAGCAGAGAGAAACTAAGGAGCCTCTTGAAGGTGAAAGAGGAAAATGAAAAATGGCTTAAAACTCAACATTCAAAAAATGAAGATCATGGCATCTAATGTCAAACTTTATGGCAAATAATGGGGAAACTGTGACAGACTTTATTTTCTTGGGCTCCAAAATCACTGCAGATGGTGACTGAGACATGAAATTAAAAGACGCTTATTCCTTGAAAGAGAAGCTATGACAAATCTAGATAGCATAGTAAAAAGCAGAGACATCACTTTGCCAACAAAGGTCCATATAGTCAAAGCTATGGTTTTTCCAGTAGTCATGTATGGATGTGAGAGTTGGACTATAAAGAAAGCTGAGCACCGAAGAATTGATGCTTTTGAACTGCGGTGTTGCAGAAGACTCTTGAGAGTCCCTTGGACTGCAAGGAGATCCAACCTGCCAATCCTAAAGGAAATCAGTCCTGAATATTCATTCATTGGAAGGACTGATGCTGAAGCTCCAATACTTTGGCCACCTGATGCAAAGAACTGACTCATTTGCAAAGCCCCTGATGCTGGGAAAGATTGAAGACAGAAGGAGAAGCGGACAAGAGAGGATGAGATGGTTGGACAGCATTGCTAACTCGACAGACATGAGTTTGAGCAAGCTCTGGGAGTTGGAGATGAACAGGGAGCTGGTGTGCTGCAGTCCATGGGGTCACAAAGAGTCGGACATGACTGAGCAACTGAACTGAACTATGTGGATATGAGAATTGGACCATAAACAAGTCTGAGTGCCTAAGAATTGATGCTTTTGAACTGTGGTGTTGGAGAAGAGTCCTGAGAGTCCCTTGGACTGCAAGGAGATCAAACTAGTCAATCCTAAAGAAAGTCAATCCTGAATATTCATTGGAAGGACTGATGCAGAAACTGAAGCTCCAATACTTTGGCCACCTGATTTGAAGAGCTGACTCACTGGAAAAGACCCTGATGCTGGGAAAGATTGAAGACAGGAGGAGAAGGGGATGACAGAGAATGAGATGGTTGGATGGCATCACCGACTCAATGGACATGAGCTTGAGCAAGCTCCAGAAGATGGTGAAGGACAGGGAAGCCTGGCATGCTGCAGTCCACAGGTTTGCAAAGAGTCTGACATGTGACATGACTGAGTGACTAACCAACAACAACAACAAATACATTTTACGAGACAGAAACGTGAAGCACAGATTGGCCATATAACCTATCTACCAGCACAGTGAGGAAAAATTAACCAAATAATGAGTTTGGTATAGGGCAGGTTAAATTTGACATTTCAGTAGATTTTAGGTAGTGATGTAAAGCAGGCAGCTGGATATATATGTCTGTAGCTCAGAAATGAGAACTGGAGGTATAAGTTCAAAAGTCTGCTCACAGATGGTACTCAACAGCATGGAAACATGAGAAATGAAACATGAGAGATGAGGTCATCTTCAGAGAGAGGGCAGCAAGAAGAGCACAGTCCTTGGACAGAGACTCTGAGGAAGGGCCAGCACGTGAGTAAAGAAGAAATCAAAACAGAAACTGAGACAGATGACTTTCACTTCTTCATTCTCTACTCTAACTTCTTCACTAACCACAGAACCCTTCTGCACTCAGCCTACCTGTCTACTGACTGATCCTAAAGGAGAGCAGTCCTGGGTGCTCCCTGGAAGGACTGATGCTGAAGCTGAAACTCCAATACTTCGGCCACCTATGCGAAGAGCAGACTCATTGGAAACGACCCTGATGCTGGGAGGGATTGGGGGCAGGAGGAGAAGGGGACGACAGAGGATGAGATGGCTGGATGGCATCACCGACACAATGGACATGAGTTTGGGTGGACTCCGGGAGTTAGTGATGGACAGGGAGGCCTGGCATGCTGCGGTTCTTGGGCTGCAAAGAGTCGGACACGACTGAGTGACTGGACTGAACTGATCTATTTCAGAGCCAGATATTTTGAATACTGAAGACATCAACTATAAATTTTACCAGTGTTGAAAGGTGGCCAGTTAGTGACAACAATCTTTCATTTGCCTAGAACTGTCAGGAGAAAAGGGACCCCATATGAGTAAAATCTGCTGATGAGGAGCATTTCCAGATAAGTGAAACTTTCCCCTTATGTGACTGGTTTGTAGCTCAAATGCCTTCTAGAATCAGGTAGTTGAGTGTGAAGCACCATGATGAAAGTGAAGTCACTCAGTCATGTCCGACTCTTTGCGACCCCACGGACTGTAGCCTACCAGGTTCCTCCATCCATGGTATCTTCCAAGCAAGAATACTGGAGTGGGTTGCCATTTCCTTTTCCAGGAGATCTTCCCGACCCAAGGATTGAACCTGGGTCTCCCACATCGTACGCAGATGTTTTACCGTCTGAGCCACCAGGGAAGCTATGATATACAACAGTAAATCAGGATGAGCAATAAAGTATTAGACAGTGAAAATCTGAATTCTGTCTGTGTGTCCTAGTTATATTTGGTCTGTTTCAAAGCAAAGGTTGGCACTCTTAATCTCTTTCCTTCTTGGTTGCTTGTATGTTGAAGTCAGTGAAGAAATGAGTACAAACTCAATTATTAAATGCATGCGACCTGACTCAGGACACCTACTACAAAAAAATACGCAAAACTGTCAGATAATGTGAGCACAGTTGTTGGAATTGCAAAATACGGCTTTGAAAGGACCTCTTTGACTTAACTGAGGTATGACACTGTTAAACCATAACATACTGATTTCTTATCTATAAAGTGGGAATAGAACCATCTACAATATGCATCTGTAAGGATTTCTTGAAGAATTAATAGTGAATATGAAAATGTGCTATAAAACGAAAGGCATTGAACATTACTTCTTCCATGCTCTGGCTTGAGCAGATATTAAAGAAGAGTACTAGTATAATTTAAAATAATCATTCTTGGTTTTCTTAAGAAAAGGTAACTAGGCAAACCAATTGCCTTGTGCAATGTTCCAAGACTCCAAATTTATTAACTTTATAAACAATGAAGGTTTACAAGAATCCTATCTGGACCCTTAGATGAATCACTTCACTATTTCAGGCATTGGCTTTTCTCATGCAGAAAACAACGGTGGAGGATAAACTGGATCTCTAATTTCCCTTTTTGCTATGATAATTTTCATCATTACATTCATCCATATAAGCTTGGTCAAAAAAACGAGTTAAATGCTTTTGATTAGTTAATAAAAAACAAAATCTTATAACTGAGCCACATCATTCATAAGTACACTTCTACTTTTATCATCTCAACTAAGATACATTAAAGTTAGAGAGAAAATACTTTTAATAATGTGATGATTGCTCCAAACATTCCTTTCAATAAGCCTATGACTTGGAAAAAAATGAGACATGACAGTGTATCTTCAGTTTCCTCACATGAGCTCTTGTTGTCTATGTGCTTCTCAAAGCATGAGGCTATCATTGAGCTAAATGTTATTCTAGTGTTTGAATTCAAATACATTATTCTGTACCACATGCACTTAAATGCAAAAAGTGCAAGAAAAGAAACACTGATGTGCTGTATGACTAGAAAAAGGCTGCTATGGGCTGTGTTGGGCTTACAGGGGGACATGATATCAGTCACTCTACAGTTTCACATTTGCAGATGTAGAGGTTTTAACTTACATGCATGCAAGGAGCAATGCCACTGAACGATGCCATGGGGATTTAAAAGTTAGAACTACAAAAAGCACCAAATCACATCAGGGAACTAGAGAAAGCCTCATCTTTAGAAAAAGTCAACTTCTGTGGATCCACTTTTAAAACATTAAATTTGAAGAATTTCTTGGAAAACACTTGATTTGCATTCACCTAAAAATATTTCTACAGATACTTCATAACATCTAGTCCTAAGAATCAGAAGGCCTTAAGGTTCTCCACAAAAATCTGTGATTCCATTAAACAATCAGGTGGGTGAACAGCAGCTAAGTTTTACTACTATGAAAATCAGTTCCGCCTTTGCCATCAGTCATTAAGCACTTTATAGTAACTCAGAGAAACAAGGGATAATGACTGCCTCAGGGGACCATGAAATAGGGGCCACATTGCCACAGAGAACATAGCTGACCTCAGGGCAGCAACAGCAGCAGAAGCTCCTTGGGGGCACACGACCGTGGAGGGACAGAGCGAGGATGTACTGGACACTGCACAGCTCATTATGCCCAAACACAAATTCTTGATTTGTTCACTTTGAAATAAATACTTGCATCGATAGTGAAACAGAAGTATACCAAGGTAGTACTGTAGCAATAAATCCATCAATACACTCTCTTCCTTCACCTACAAAAGCCCAGAAAAAACTGACAGTCCTAAACTAAAGAGAAAATCACACACGACAGACCAAGGTGTTGAACTGCATCATAGGCACCCAAGGATTCTGCTAGAGAAGTCTTTCATTTATTCAAACACAGACTGTCAAATTATAAAAGCAAACATTTAATCTCTTAAGAAAATGACTGAGCTGAGCAACAAAGTAAAACTTTCTCCCACAATTCTGTATTTAATTCCATCAGACTTCCTTTTCCATAAATGAGTATAATTTTTTTTCTTAAGTGAGTATAATTTTGTACGCAACATAGCTGTAAACTTTCTTCAGCCCCGCATTAAACAAAGGCTCCTCCTTCAAACTACGGATTATCTTGACCCCTAAAACAGGATGCCCTTTTTCATTCAGAATTCAGGCAGTACTATCAGAATCAATACAAAACTGTTAAGGGGCAAAAAGGCTAGTGAAGAGGACAAGAACAGATTCTGAAGGAGGGAAGGGAGTGCCTGGTAGCACGTAGGGACTCCCAGACCAGGGACTGAACCCATGCCCACTGCAGAGCAAGCGTAGTTTTAAACCACTGGAGCGCTATGAAGTCTTTGGATTTTGTTTAAATTCTGGCTAAAACAAGGCCAGGAACAATCTGAGAGTAATCTGTGTATGTGTGTATGTGTTAAATACCTTAAACCATAAAATCAGATGGAACACAGACTTGGACACTGTTACGTTAGTACAACATTAAAAAGAGGACTTAAAATTTAGTTAAGTGGTGCAATGGCAAATAATTAAGTGATATTTTTTTGCCCTTAAAAGAAAAAGAGGAACTAAAAACACCTTTATCAAAGGACAAATAACTAGTGAATGCCTTTGTATTATCAATTTGAGTTCAAGTAAAGGAAATAAATTCTTTTACCCATATAATGTAATATTGTCAGGATAAAAAGCAAAATAACAAGAAAATGGAAAGGGATAGAGTGGAGGTCAGGAAAGAAAAATAATAAAGAAAATAATACTCTTTTCTAAATGAAAAAAGAAAGGTTAAGACAACAGAGTTCATTGGCAGTTCCATCTGAAAATATTATTCAGTTGTTATAAATTTTAAGCTAAAATTAAATAAAATTTAAAATTTATTCTTTAGTCATAAGAGCAACTTATCAAATGCTCAGTAAGACATGAACACATAATAGAACCTTCCACCACTATGCAAAGTCCATTATACAGGCCTGGCTTAGTGTATTTTAGATAAATTACAGAAGTGAAGTTTTACATATACAGCATACAAAGACTTCTGTCACAAACTGCTGACAGAAAATTTTGAGGCAAACATTTTATATTTTAATATTTCATATTCATGATTATTGGGTATCCTGAAATCATGATTACCTATATATAACATAGAAAAAATACTTAGGATCCAACTGGCAAACTATCTGTCTTTAGAGCATATCTACCCATCCAAACAAATACGGAATCACCTCCTTTTACAGCCTTGAAGAAAAATGTATTTCAGAGCCTTTAACAAAAAAAAGCAGTGTGTGAGTATGTTTTTATTTTCTTAGGTTATTTATTTATTAAGAAATTTTAAAGACTGAAGTATAGTTGATTTGCATTGTTCTGTTAGTTTCTATTGTACAGCAAAGTGATTCAGTTACATATATATTTATATATAAACATATATATACTTTTATATACATATATATATACTTTAGATGCTTTTTCAGTTTCTCTACCTTTGTAATTTATTATTGCAAGGTATTGAATATAGTTTCCTGTGCTATACAGTAGGACCTCATTGCTTATTTTTTAACTAATTTATTTTAATTGGAGGATAATTACAACATTGTGATGGTTTTCGCCATACGTCGATATGAATCAGCCACACATGCATGATTGTGCTTTAAAAAAATAAATTATTTATTTATTTGGCTGCACTGAGTCTTAGTTGTAGCATCTAGTTCCCTGAGTGTATGTGTGCCAAGTCGCTTCAGTTATGTCCGATTCTTTGCAACCCTATAGACTATAGCCCTCCAGGCTCCTCTGTCCATGGAATTCTCCAGGCAAGAATACTGGAGTGGGCTGCCATTTCCTACTCCACTAGTTCCCTGACCAGGGATCAAACTGGGGCGCCTGCATTGGGAGTGCAAATTCTTAGCCACTGGACTACCAGTAAGTCCTGATTGCCTCTCGTGGTAATCTTCCCAGCATCAAGGAATTCATCTGCCCTCTCTCACTCAAATGGAAAACACTGCTATAATTTTTTTACCCACTTCCAGAACAAATGAATTATCAACTCTACAGGACATGCTGCAACCTTCAAGCCTAGAAGATAAAATGTGTTTCTTTGAACTTCATTAAAAGACCTTACTTTTAGCCTTACGGAGCATGTATCTGTTCTCAACATGGGCAGAACATCTCTGTTACTGAAACCTTTCCATGATTCTTTTTTTTTCCCCCATGATTCTTGTAAACTATAGCATAAAAGTCAAAACCCTTACTGGTGCATAGAAGAGTCCTTGCCATCAGGGTACAGCATCTCTCTCATCTATCTTCCCACCCTTTCTTCTGCCTCATTCCAAGCCATGTGCAATTATTCAGGGCTCCCAGACGGTCCCACAGCCTTCCACTTCACTCTGACTTCTCACACGCTACTTCTAGGCTCACCGAAGGATTTGGACTCCTGCTGTACAAAGCATACTCCTTACCCTTACTCCTCCCGAAAGATTCAAATTCCACCAAGAAAAGTGCATTTTGTCAAAGGGAAGATCTTGAATGAAAAGATGATTAAAATTTGCAATTGTCAGTGAACACTTACCGCACATCCAACAAGGCCCTGGTTTAACAAGGAAGGTTAGAGAATCTTAATTCCTATACATTTTAAAAAAAATAAAAAGAGAAAAACCAACCATCAAAGGTTACCTGTATGGAGCAAGAAGCTTGGATCATTTAACTTCCTGAAATCTCTTACAAAGTTAAGATTCATTAGCCATGAATACTAAGTACACTAAAGCAATTTAGCAAATGCCTAAGTGAATACAACAATCTACTGAGTCTTGTATCTTGTTAAAGTTGATCGTACAAACTTCACTATCAAACACCCGAAGAAACAGCAAAGGTACCACAACAATATTTGACTTTACAAGAAGGAAGAGACAAGGAGCAAAGAGACTAGTAAGACAACACTGCCTAGCATATTGCCTAAAGTCATCTCTGAAACACTCAAAAAGAGACTAACACAAAAATCCCAAATGAGGGTGTAAGCAAAAAAGTTTGTCATAACATAAGAAAAACTGCATATGTTAAGTGTAAAAAGTTAATTCCTAAATAATTTGTCAGTATGACACTGGTTTTTCTTGTTGGTGATGTGATTAATATTAACATACATCTGCTTGAATTTTATAGACATACATTATGCTGAAACAAAAAGTTAACCTTAAAAACAATAATAATAACCGACCTTTAATGATAAAAGCACAGTACTTTGTTTTCTTTATAATCTGAATATTCTAAAATGAGTAAGTGTTATCTTCTGAGATACATGGGAAAGATTGTTAGATAATGATCATCATAATTAAGGAAAGGCTTGATTCTCCTGCATAAATTAGTATATTTTTCTTTATAGGTAATATGAGTAATGTTACGTTTTTTCCTTTAGTTTGCCTGTTAGAAAACATAAGGCAAAATCTGTTAGTCACCTTCAGAAGCTGCACAGCAAAACACCACATATCTGCATGTGTATCTGAATCTCCTCCCTCGTAACTTTCTACCCTCACATGTATTTTCTCTGGCCCTTTTCTATTGCATTGTAGGTATTATTCTGCATGCATGCATGCTAAGTTGCTTCAGTTGTGGCCAACTCTTTGCGACCCTATGGACTGTCACACGCCAGGAGTCCTCTGAGACCCTCTGTCGATGGGATTCTCCAGGCAAGAATACTGGAGTGGGTTCCCTTTTCCTCCTCCAGAGGATCTTCCCAATCCAGGGATCAAACACCTTATCTTATGTCTAACTAGCTTTAAAATCTTTTATGTGGGGAGAGATGGAAGCAAAGAGGAAAAAGGAGGAAAGGGGGAAAGGATGAAGTGGCAGTCATTCAAACAGAACAGTGTCCTACCTCTGTAATTTTCAGATTACTTATTAAAGTTTAAGTTCCATCTGAGAAATACATCTCTTTTGGAGGTCATTTCTATTCTATAACAGTTGGTATCTCATGGAATTTGAGGTATCTTAGCATGTGGTTCAGAGTAGGCAATGGCAACCCACTCCAGTACTCTTGCCTGGAGAAGCCCATGGACAGAGGAGCCTGTTGGCTGCCGTCTATGGGGTCACACAGAGTCAGACACAACTGAAGTGACTTAGCAGCAGCAGCAGCAGCATGTGGTTATTAGAGGAGAGGTCATCAGTATTTCTGCATATTTGAAATGTCAAGAAAACCTATAAATACATCCCTTAACAAGGCAATTGTTTGACTTATATTTTATAGATAATGCTTAGTACTCATATAATTTGAAATTCCTTGAAAATAAATCTGCACAGGTCTGTGGCTCACAAATTGTAAATCCATGTGCTACAGTACAGTAGAAAAAAATGTTTACCATGAACTGAATTTAGAAAACAGATACTCTTTCTTAAAAAAAAAAAAGAAAAAAGAAAACAGATACTCTTTCTTAAAAAAAAAAAAAACTGGCACAAGTTTCTGCTTTGTTTTGTTTTCTAATCTGCACTCTCAATTAAAATGAGACACCTTACATGAAAACCAAATTTTCAACTTTCCTGAAAATCACAGAAACTCACACAACTTTGTATTTCAACATGGCAGCAATCAGCAACAGCTGATCAGTGCCATCTCTTTAGATGAGGTTGTGGTTGCCAATTTGCTGAAGTCCCCACCAGGCCCTTATAGCTCCTTTACAATGGCCTTCAGTAGACAATTGTGTTTGCAACCCTTCACCACAGCTATAGTCTTACTATACATTCCCCCAAAATGCAATTATTGGTTATTTATAATCCTTTCAAAAAGTGCTAATGGCCTCCCACCATAGAGTCATTCATGATGCAGAAACTCAGCATTGCACACCCAACAACCAGGGTATGTCAGGGGTAAGCCACCCACCAAAATCTCTTCTGCTTTTGTGTTGCCATTGCTGCTCCCTGGTCTCCCAATAACTGACTGGCTAGCACATGGCAGCTGCTGATACACGTTGGCTGGATGACCTTATGATGACGATGATGTTGTTCAGCTGCTCAGTCATGTCCAACTCTCTGTGACCCCATGCACTGTAGCACCTCAGGCTTCGCTGTTCTTCACTATCTCCTGGAGTTTGCTCAAACTCATGTCATTGAGTCGATGATGCCATCTAACCATCTCATCCTCTGTTGCCCCCTTCTCCTCCTGCCCTCAATCGTTCCCAGCATCAGGTTCTTTTCAAATCTTACAACATACTGAGAAAATGACCCCTCTCCCAAGGTTCTTTAAATCTATCAGAATATATCAAAGAGCAAGCCTCACTTTGGTACTCACACATATTTAAGCTCTTTTATGACACTGGCCAATTTAATTTCCCTTGTAAACAGAAAGAGCATATGGCTCAGGCCCGAAGCCTTTATCGGACAACAGAATCTAGACAGAATTTAATAGCAACTGTTTTTAAAGGCAAATGATACTGGTTCTCCCATTCTGGGAGGGGTACAAAGGTTCCTTTTTAAAGAAAATTAGCATTTAAAAAGGATTATAAAATTTTGTGTTTTTATGTTATGTATTTTATCACTGTTAACCATAAACAAAAAACAAGATGTTAACAACAGAAGATGAAGTGTAAACCATGACAAAAAGCACCAAGGTGATATCTGAAATACTAACATCTGAAAATAAAAGACTATATGGCTTGATGTTACCAGTACAGAACCAAGGTGGAACATGTTCAGATTTACTTTAATGCTAAGATTTGTAACCCTGACATTAAGAGTTAAATTAGCTTAGGGCAAGGAAACCCACTGCAGTATTCTTGCCTGGAGAATCCCATGGATAGAGAAGCCTGGCGGGCTACAGTCCATGGGGTTGCAAAGAGTTGGACAGGACTGAAGCAACTTAACACACACACATATACTTGATCATATGACTATATATATATATATATATACACACACATATATATAAAATTGACTTAATCTATGCCAATACCATAGAAATCAGTATCTCCGTACATCAAAAAAAAAAAAACCCTTTGCACAAAGTTCATAATTTATAAGCTGAAAATAATGACATAAAAAATATTTTGTGATGAGAGCACTTCTGCATTTGAAATCGTAAGTTGGGGCTAACAGTAAACCAAATGTAACCAGTAAGTAAACCAAATGTCACTGATACTCCCAGTTGACAAACAGCAGCTGTGACAAATGCTACAAAGGAAAGATGCATGGTTCTGTAATGGCTTATAATAGGCATAATTTGACCAAGACAGGGCTTCCTTGAGATGAGACGGTTAGGAGGTGCAAAATAGCAAGGCAGGAGGAACATGCCCAAAGTGGAGGAGTCTGAGGCTAGGCTGAAGAGTACCAGTGTTCAATGGCCCAGGTATGGAGTTCACCTTTAGGCCAAGAACAGGAAGACAGCAGAAGAGTCTGTAAAGTGGAGTTACCTACCTGAGCAGATCTGCATTCTGGAAGGTTTGAAATGGCTGTAATATGGCAACCCTCTAAAGAGGCATCAGAATACAGAATCAAAGTTTAAATAGGTAATAAACTAAAAAAATAATTTAGGAACAACTACACGTAGACCAAAACATATCAAAAATGTCACAATTTCTTCATCAGACCTATGGGGCCTACCTCCATCAAGGGCTTTAAAGTAGCAAGTCTGGAACTCTAGGGAGGGGTTTTCAGGGCTGGGGTGGCTGAGTGTCAACAACTGTGGGGCTCTGGTCACTGTCCTGCTTCCCTGTTCACATTTGTCTTTTTTTATGTTTTGCATGAAAGGTTTCTAATAAGGTTCAGCTGAAAGAATAATTTTGTTGCTAAAACCAAATCTGAAAACTGATGTTAACACCTATGGTCTGTAACACCCAGGTAAAAGACTAGAAGTCATGAGTGGGAGAGCAGCACCTCAGATGGCTATATCCTCTGGTTCTTGTTTGGTCTAAACTTATTCTGATCGTCTTCCTAAGCATCTTTGCTGGTGGTTTAGCCGCTCAGTCGTGTCTGACTCTTTGCGACCCCATGGACTGTAGTCCACCGGGCTCCTCTATCAGTGGGATTTTCCAGGCAAGAATACTGGAGTGGGTGGCCATTTCCTTCTCCAGAGAATCTTCCCAACCTAGGGATCAAACCCAGGTCTCCTGCATTACAGTCAGATTCTTTACCAACTGAGCCACCTTAGGAACTCAGAAATAGTCCCCTATCTGCTTCTAGTCCTCTTCAAAAAGGTTCAAACTCTAGGTCATCCTGGCACATCCACCAGAATGCTAAAAGAAATAGGAAGTAAGGAGAGAAAGGGAAAGGGAAGGGAAGAGAGAAAGAATATACAGAAGCCAGCTGGCAAAGACCTGGAGCACAGCTGGTGGGAGTGCAGATTGGCACATTTGCTTTGGAAAGTTGGCAATATCCACCAAAGCTCAGCAACTGCACTCCTAGGAACACACGCAACAGAAAAGCTATGCATAGGTTCATTCACCAAAAGACATGTATACAAATGCTCACAGCAGCACTACTTCTAATACCTACCAACTGCAAACATCCCACAAGCTCATCAATAGAAGCACAGATTACTTATCTACTGTTAAGCTGATTCATATGGTGAATACTGTACAGCAATGAGACTGTATCAACCACAACTACACAGGAAAACACAGATGAATCTCACACAGGTAACACTGCGAGCAGACAGACCAAAAGAGTACACAGAGTGTGTGTGTGTGTGTGTGTGTGTGTGTGTGTGTGTGTATACATACATATAATACTCAAAAAGAGATAAAACAACTGACTGGTCATGTATAGAAACAATTTCAACTTTTACCTTAATATTAAAGGCCAAAATTAATCACACACTTAACTATTAAGAGCTGAAAACTTCTATATGCAATCTAGAAGAAAACCTTAGTGACCAAGGACTTGGCCAAGATTTAGATACAACACATAAACTACACAGGAAAGAAAAAAAATCAAACTGAATTTTATAATGATCTGTGATCTACATACTTTCCCATACACAACTACAGTTTAAATATTACTAAATAATCAATAAAAGCAGAAGAAAGCATAAAGCTAGAATAGATGAAAGACAACCCAGTAAGCCACAGTTATCTCAAAAAAAATGTCTCAAATGCTTCTATCCTGCACATACAAAAACAAGCCAAAAATGTTAAGAGTGACAGGTGGAAAGGGGAAAAATACTGATCATTGAGGCCAATCTATCCTTTGTATTGGAATGGGGAGGGGATAGGTTCAATGAAGAGAGAATCTTAAAAATTTGGCTCTCCTCTCACAACTACTTCACCACAGCAACATGGAGAAAATTAAACTCAACATCAGAGCAAATAAAAGACCCCTTGATCCTGGATCATTTTCCACTGAACATCCTTTACTTTCTTCTCTCTTTATATGGTGAGATTCTTATTTATTCTTTCCCTTCCATTCTTCCGATTCTTCCAGACTTCTCTTTTTGCTTTCTGCAACCACGCATTATTATCATATGCCCTTTTTCTCTTCACTGAATAGGCTCCAAAGTAAGAAAAGGAACTAAAATATATACACAAAAATAGCACAGATTCGCAACTTCCCTGGTGGCCTAGTGCTTTAGACTTCACACTCCCAATGCAGCCGAGGTACGGGTCCCATCCCTGGTTGGGGAATTAAGATCCCACATGCCACACAGCACAGGTTCTTCATGTATTTCAAATACCCTTATATGAATGGAGGGGCAAACACACCAATCTCCATCAGCTCTTACCAACTCCGTCTACATAGCATTGGTAGAATATAGGCCACAGCATAATTATTTTTAAGATGCTCTCTCCCTCTCCCTTTCTCTCTTCTTTAAAAGGTAACTAGCAATTTGCCAAGTATGTGCTAGCTCTGTGGGATGCTAAAGATCTAGGATACTATTTATCTATTCCAATATAAAGACCCCTTTGACAGCAAAAAAAAAATAGTAAGAAACACACGCACAACAAGAAATGGTCCTTTTAGTATCCATTTCCTTCTCAGGGAGGATACTGGGCACTGATATTTCCATTTCCTACAAGGCACTGATACTCCTTTAATTTCTGAGTGACTGTGAACCTTATTAATCACATCATTCATTCACATTTTATAACAGCAGATGTGGGCAATGCTTACGGCGAATGCGGATTCTCAGCTTCTCAAGCCCCTTATCTCTTACCTCCTCAACTCTTCCTGAACTCAGCCTAGATGGACTGGGGATCACAGCTCTCAGCACTCTGGGCTCAACTCTTCTGTATTAAGTATGGTCTGAATTTGTTCATGAGCCCACTGAAGAAGCAGTAAAAGAGTCTGAAAAAATTTGTAGCAGAGCAAAGTGCTTTTTGTTCACTCAGGGCCCTTCTGGGAATGGTTTATCGGAGTCCTTCCAACAGCACCCCACTCCCTCACACACACTTTCTCCTCACTGAGAACTAGTATCTGAAAATGTTCAATAAATGATCATCTAAAAATGTTGAATAAACAATCATTACATTTTTTCCTAGGTATTATCATTATTACCATCCGCCTCTTCCCCACCGACTGTAACCCCATAAATTTCCACTTCCCTGGAGTGTTCTAGCTAGGAAAAGGCAAGAAGAAGCAAATATCTGAAAACTTAACTTTTGCATCAAATAAATATGCATGGCTTTTTTTTTAAACAGTAAGTAGCAGTAGATGAAGAAGTAAAATTGTGCCTGACCCTTGTCTCTATCATATTTAAGCTGAATACAACTCATGTATTCAACAGTAGCTCAATTAAAAAAGAAATACTCAGTGTAAGGTTTATTCCTAAAATCTGTGCAAGGGCACTCTTGCCACATATATGTGTTCCTTTTAACTGGCAACAATTAGGATCATTTGGTTTTTTATTCATTCACAGTAGTGTTCTCCATCCTTAATTTTGAAAATAGGTAAGCTAACTTTTTTTCTCTCTCTCCAAAATATAAAACCAAAAAATAAACTGTAACTTTTGCCACCCAACTGATTTTTGTCCTATGAGTCAGCCATTCTGAAAAGAAGTGCTCCACACCTCCCCGGCCAAATGACATTGGATGGATCCCCCTCATTCTGTTTAAGGTGTTAAAAATAAATAAATAAATTTCAAGGTGTATTGAGATCTGTTAAGATTATCAGGAATGTGATCACATCACTGTTTGTACACCTATTGTATTTTGTACTTAAAAACATCATTCCTCCACTTGATTCTCCCAAACATTCAAAGATCATGTTACACTGCAGACAGTAAACAAAAATCAATCGTAACAAAAGATAACTTGGTTTTTACAATTCGCTTCTCCTCTTTTTAGAGAAACACAAGTTTCTTCATTCTTTTTTAACCATTAAATACATAGGAAGCTTCTCCTCTCTTTAAAGAAAAACAAGGTTTCTTCATTCTTTCTTTAACCAATAAATACATGGAAATACTGACCAGAGGTAAATTCCAAATATCTTTAAGACTCATGCCATGCTTCAGATAACTAATTTAAAATACAACAGTCAAAGATGTTAAAAATTTAGGTGATTAGAGAACAAGGAATTGCAGAGTGTAGTGGCAATGCTACGTGATACTAAATTAAATTTGTAGGCTGAATATAGTATAATTAGGCTGTAATTTTTTTAAAATTTCAGATTCTTGGTTTTCAAATTCTTCCAGATAAACTAAAAAAGCAAATGAATGACTATTTATCATTGTATAATTTTTTAAATTGGGGGGGAAGAATAATTTCTATTTTTAATATGCCTACATTAGTAAAACAACTTCTATGTTAGCAAAGTGTTGGCTGATCCATAAACTACATTAATATCCATTAGGTCAGCATATCACAATTGCTAAATATATGTGTGAAAAACCCCAAAAGAATAATAAAGCAAGCACCCTCTGGTAAAAATATGTATAAAGTTGTCATAAGCACAGTGGCTGATTTCTAAACTTTAAAACCATGTCCGCATTCATCCTCCCTTTTATCAGATTTAACCACAAGACCTTAGTTGAGACGGTAATAATAATTTTAAAATAAATGTCATCACCAAAATATTTTAGAATATTTCCTTAAAAGAGTATATTTTAACCATAAAAGCCTCACCCATTCCGAACTTGTTTCTGGGTAATACTCATCCATTCTGTTCAACCTTCAATTTCTCAATAGAGAAAACATGATACTCAAAAAGCCAACATAATTACTGTTGTCATGCCATTAAGAATGCTCTTCCTAGTTACAAAACTCTAACATTACAGTTGGCACCCAGTCCGTTCACCATTTACACCACCATCCTCTCCCCTTCCCATCACCACCATTTTACTGGCAGAATATTCACAAGGCTGAAGATTGTTTTTTATCTCAGCAAAAAAGAACACTTAAAATGGGATAGCTAAGCACAAATGAGAAGTTAGAAGCTACATAAAAATAAACACAAATGTGTCTAAATTTTTCTATTTTCAACCTCTAAAGAAAGCAGTAATACCTTCCTTATTTATAATTCCCTAAATTAAAGCCAGAGGCCTTTCACCCAATTATACTAATAAATCAATTTAATGTCATCATTTTGCCATCAGATCATGTCCTCCATACACTAGTGAACTATAATTAAATTCATTTTACCATGCTGGGTTCTTCACCTATTTTCTTTCTGGTGTTTTTCCTACATCATTCTTTAACTAGCAAATTATTTCTCCATAATATCTTCTTAAATATTAAATGTGAACAAAAAGACAACCCTGAAGAGTAACCAGGGAAGAGAGAAATCAACACATCTTAAATATAAAAATATCAACATTAGGTATAAACTATTAGGTAACCAACAGAAAAGTAAGTACCAACTGTATGCCCAAGAACTTCAATTTAAAATATTTTGTAGTATAAACCATTTTTGTAAAGAGAAGTGAACACACATTCACATATAAAAATAGGCAACTATAGTCTCATTTCTGACTTGAGAGAAACGTATGTTAATTCTATTTATTAAGTTAAACAGACATTTTATGGAAATATCTCCTTACAGGTATAATCATTTGATTGACAGATAAAATAATCGCTTTAAAAATACTTCTGAGTCATTTTGTCCTTACCTGCAGGCATGAACCATTACTGCATGCAGTGACTGTTCCATTTCCTAGCACAGACTTGAAGAAGCATCGTATCTCTCTTTCAGAATGTGACTAATATGTGGGTTTGCAATTCCTAAGCTATTTACAAATGGCACTCCCTTTCCACACAAGAAAATATTTATTAC
Source organism: Odocoileus virginianus (assembly GCF_023699985.2). Classification (NCBI taxonomy): domain Eukaryota; kingdom Metazoa; phylum Chordata; class Mammalia; order Artiodactyla; family Cervidae; genus Odocoileus; species Odocoileus virginianus. The sequence continues at coordinate 68,848,741 of NC_069674.1, read as the reverse complement.
AACCAAAAGCTAAGTATTTTTAACCTAGACCTTACAAATAATATTGGAAATTTTGTGCAGCAACAACCTCAAAATATAGTAAGAAAACCTAGTACTATTTCCTTAAGGAAAGCAAGGTTTTTGTTTATTTTCTAGCTAAGTAAATTATTTTTTAAAGCCTTCAAACAGCTGTCACACATAAGCCAGCAGTCTGCTGTGTTATGGTGTGCATGCTGCAGCTGATTAGGCTTCACTATTTAAAAAAAAAAAAATCAATTACCCTTTTTGTAAAAGCAGAACAGCTTACCCAAATACACATCTTCAAGACAGCACAATGACCAGCATGCAGTACAATACGTTATATAGCAAACTTGACAAGAAAACAATATGCCCTGATTTGTTTCTTAGCAATGCTACACCATTAATTGTTCATGCAAGAGATGGAGCTGTACCTTTCTGAAGAGGACGACTTCTCAGAGTTAACTGACATCAGCAGCTCAATCTTCTGCTTGATTTCTGGAAAAATCAGAAAATATTCACAACCAAGATTGCCTGCCCTTGCTTTCAAGCCTTATATCAAGAGATTTTTCTTCTCTAATTCCTTTTGTTCAGAATGAGGCCACAAGATTCGCAGTACTTCTGTCAGGACTGGGATTCAATGGTGCTATAAAGGGAAAAAGCTCCAGAGGCATCAGGCCTTGCTAAACTATGCACATGACTGTTTATGAAAGCAGGAAGTACCATTTCTGCCAAGCAGAGGGGTGTTTTCTTTTTTAAGGTAGAACTAGCATGGCTCTCCAAGATGATTTTAAATGCGGCAAATTAAAATACAAACTAAAAATGCTAACAACTGGATTCAATTTACTAGATAATTTGAGAAGCTGGGATAATAAAGTTACAGACTGTAATGAACAGATAGGCAACCCTTGGCTACTTCTATTTCACCAGCCCTGAAAAATATGGCTCAGTGAATCATTTTTGTCACTTAAGAATGAAATATCAAACCAGAACCCCAATTTTTAGATTAAAAATATTTTAATCTTTGTTAAAATTTATTGATTGTCTTTTAATTAAAGATACATTTAGTACCTGCTCCCTAACTCCTTTAGAAAAACACTTCTGTTTTACACCTTAATTTCCCCTCCTCCTTTGCAGTACAGCACAAGTGAACAGCAACACCCTGTTACCGAGCAGATAATATACTTGTCCTTTTAGGAGAGGACTGACAATGCTTTCTGCAACAGAAATGTAAGCGCCAATTCAATTTAATTAAAAGATCATTGCTCATATTGATTTGGAAAAATAGATCACAGACTAAAAGGGAAAGTGAGATAAAAATAAAAGAGGAATAAGGGGAAAATCTAACATTTCCTTTAAAATACTAACCACTAACCAAAGAACATAATTTTATGTGGAAAAAAAATTGACATGGTCCTATTACCCAGACTATTTCATATACGTAAAGCTGATTTCCTATTTGTAAATGTTTTCCTATTCAAAATCTTAAAAATTCACATATCAAACATAAAACACAGTGCCACTGAAATCTACAGGAAGTCATAAAATTTCAAAGTAGACCTCAATAGTTTTCAGATTTTTTTAAAGGGTAAAGTGATTTTTTTCTTTTTAAGAATCTTAATTCTAGAAATACAAGGACTATGAGATGTAAAGGAAAAAGGAAGATAGTTACATAAAATACAATGGATTTGTACAGAAATACCCTCTCAATGCTGCTAAAATAGTTTTTCCAAATTGTTGAAGCTAACAGCTTCATCCAGTGGGCATTATAAAGCTGGCATGAATATCTGATGATAGCATAGGGTCTACCACAGGCTGCAGCCAGCCAACCACTGGGGAGAGCACAACAGCAGAGCGGTAAACTGAAGCTGACAGCGCAGCTCACCTTGAGGACTCCTACGTGGATGACAGAGCCGGGCACCTGGTGCCACAGTGAACGCTCAGTAACGCCCCACTTAAAAAGACATTTAAGACTCAGGCTCCAGGCCCACCGCCAAGCAGCCTTGGATTTGAAAGCGGACTCCTCCGTCATTTTTAATAGCGATACGACCTTGGGGAAATTACTTAAAACTCTCTAAGCCTCTATCTCCTCTCCTATAAAATGGGTTAATAATTTTATGTAAAGCATTATTGTGAGGATTTAATGACAAAGCTCATGAAAGGCAAACAGTGTTGTGCTTGGCACAAAGTAATAAGCCCTTTCTGCCTATTGCTATTTACTAGGCAGTGCCCAGAAAAGGATGGGATCCAAATAAATATTTGCCGAATAACATAATGAGGTAGACTAGGTCTGTCCCACTTTAAAGAGCTTTTCTATAATTTTAATCCACCTTCTCTTTCTTATTGCCATCCATAAAATACATCTTTCTAACACCACAGTACTATTATATGTGGAAATTAAATTTTAATCTGTATCTCTGCCTTCCTATATATCTAGAGAATTATTCTCAGTTTATCAACTAGCCATTTCAGGAATGAGATGACACTTGCATTTTCTGTTGTAGCAGTTTTTCATTCCACAAAGACAGAAAGTTCACACTTCAGTGTATCTATATAATATCTGTGCACTTAAGCTCAAAGTCCCTGATATTAAACTGCATAGCTCTAAGGAAGTATATACTCATCTTACACGTGCATTAGAAAAGTCAAAGCTCTAAACCAGTTTCTGGCTGGTGATTTTGGAAGCTACAAATCAAAAAAGTTTCAAGTAATTCATGAGAACGCTTCCAAAATAATTTTCACATTTTCTTCAAACCTTCAGATTTGTTTATAGCTCCAGAAGGACTGAAAGGTTCCGGAATGTTAGCAAATACCACGATAACATTGTATCCACTGAAAGCCACGCATTCCATCTACACTCCTATCTAATCCTTATCAATACCATTCTTGGGTCTGACTACTCCCTATGTTCATTCCACCACAATATCCGACACAGTCCTAGGGGCTTTGATGCTCATGTCAATATGATTTCAAATACTCTTGGCTAAGTCCCATGGCCTTTGGGCTCCCCAAGTGTCCTGAACCCTGATCACTTGAGTCATTTACCACCATGACCACACACAGGACACTTTCTCACACATACTGCAAATCTGTCCCCCAAATTAGTTGTTTTTCTATAACCATACTGGATATTTCACAGTATCCAAGACCCTACACTTTATTTTCCTGTAATTAATTCCACCAATCTTTTTCTTTACAAACTTTCCTCACACCAAAAAATTTTAAATTGTCATCCTGTTTTCTCTATGTTTTCTAATTTCATTCTTACACGTACATCTTGGACTCCTTCTAGAATTTGCTTTGGTTTAAGAATTGACATAGAGATCTGGTCTGTTTTTATAAGTTCACATTTTGAAACCTTACACCCAGCCCATCCCCTCAATTTTAAATTACTCTCTTTTCCATCCCTCCTCGGTACTTCCAAAGCAGCAGTCTTACAACCTTGCAAACACGTATTTATTCAACCATCCACAATCTCCATTTATACATTCAGGCCAGTGAGTACAAAGAAGGCCACATTTGCTTATTTCACAAAGAATTAAGCAAGTAGGACCTGGAAGTGTGAATAAATTATTTAAAATTATATTGATTTTTATTTATTTATTTATTTATTTTTTGATTTTTTTTTAAGTCATAACTTTTAATTTCTAAGCAACATTATAGAACAATGCAAGCTTTGTTTTCAGTGCTTTTGGGTTCTTATGATTCTCCTCTGGGTTCTTTGCGGGATGGTTTTTTCACCTGGACCTTAAATGGTGGTGATTCCACTCACTGGCTCTTCTATCTACACCCCTGACATCCATGACATGGATAACCATCAGGGCACTGATGATGACCAGATCTGAATTTCTAGCCCAATACTTTCTCCTGCACCCTAGAACTATGTATCTTTCCAGGCCTACTTGGCATTTTCACATGGATGATTCCTGGTTTGCTGTGAATGCAATGTCTACAACTAACCTCACTGGGAATTCCCTGGTGGTTCAGTGGTTAGGAATCAAGAGCTTTCACTGCCAGGGCCTGGGTTCAATTCAGTCAACGAACTAAGACCCCACGAGCCATGCAGTGCGGCCAGCAACAACAACAACAAAACAAATCTAACTTAACCAATCGAAAGTGTCCTGTTACAGTCTTTATCTCAGCGAGCAGCAGCACCACAGCCCACTAAGACAGACATTTTTGGCGGATTCCAAACTAGTACCCATGTTTCATTTGGGATATTACTGCCACCACTCTCCTTATATATATTATATACATATATATATATATATATATATATGTAATGCTCCAGAATATTGATCTCTACTCTGTGATTCTCCAAAGACCATGTTTTCTCATACCACCAAGTCTTCTCTTATACACTTTCCTCTCCATAGTATGCCACTGTCCACTCCATTAAATACCCAACTCACTCTTTTTTTTTTGGCCATGCTGCAGAGCATGTGGGATCTTAGTTCCCCAACCAGGGATTGAACCTTTGCCCTCTGCATGGAAGCTCAATCTTAACCACTAAAACACCAGGGAAGCCCCCCAACTCACTTTTCTCATCTCAGCCCAAACATTACCTCTTCCCTGACATCTTCCCAGACAAAATACAGTTTGTCTCCTTTGCCCCTCTACATATCACATGTACCTGCATTACAAAATTACTAAAATACATACATTGTGTCACTCTCTATGAGACCACAGCTTCCTTAGAGATAAAGACCTGAATTTTCACTTCAATTCACACTTACTTGTTGACACTCTCATAGTATTCTTAAGCTGTTCTACTCAAGTTAAAGTTATAATATAGTTAATTTCCTAGTCCTAGTTCTTAAATAAATATTTCCAGATAAAATTACTCAGAGATTCAAGCAACTAGAATTTAGTAGAGCTAGGAGAGTCTGCAGAGATCATCATACCACTGAACCACAGAAGTCTACAGAGAAGAATCTGAGGAGAGAAAAGATAAACAACTGGTAACAATAACATTCTTCATCTTCTCCAAAGGATTACTGTCTCTGAGACCTACCGCTAATTTCCAAGGATCTGGCAACCCAAGCAGAATATTCCAGCCTTCTTCTAAATCATCTTCTTAAATGTGATTTTCTCATGACTGCGTGTGTGCTAAGTCACTTTGGTCATATCTGACTCTGCCACTGCATGGACTGTAGCCCACCAGGCTCCTCTGTCCCTGGGATTCTCCAGGCAAGAATACTGGAGTGGGTTGCCTTGTCCTCCTCCAGGGGATCTTCCCCACCCAGGGATCTTCCCCACTCATGTCTCTTACATTTCCTGCACTGCAGGCGAATTCTTAACCCTATTAGGGGAGACAATTTTCTCATACATCCGATAAATTAAAATCATCACGGTTGGTCAACTTTCCTGAATAAAACTGGTTGGTCTGTGACATCATACTCTTCTTATTCACGACTGTATATATATAACAAAGAAGAAAAATCAATTCATTGAGATTTTGCCCACTCATTCTCTTCTATCCAACTTACAGACCCGCTTTATGATCTCTGTTTATTCTTATTACACTGACACTTTTTTTTTTTTTTTGGGACAGGCCAAAACTCTAGTTTATTTCAGCATCAGCAACATCTCAGCCATCACAAAAATAAACTCTACCGAGGGCGACGAAGTCTCTACAGCAAGGCTAAGGGCTCAGCCACCACACAGCGAGCCTCCGGGGCGCATGGCAGGCACAGCCTCGGCAATAAGTTAGGAAGCAGCGGAGGAGCTGGTGGAGGCGGCTGGTGCAGCCAGGGCCTCACTTCTGGGCCGGCATGAGGTCATCGATGGCCTGGCTCTGCTCCAGCCGCTGCTCCATCTCGATGAGCAGCTTCAGGCCATCCACCACCATCTGCACCAGCTCCACCTCCGAGAAGCCCAGGCGGTCCGCGTTGGAGACTTCGAAGACCCCGCCCACAGCGGCAGTGTCCACACCGCCTGTGCCTCGCTTCTGAAGCCGCAGCCGCTTGAGCACCTCGGGGAACTTCTCGTGCTTTCCCTACACTGACACTTTAAAACATACTCAAACTTCTTGTAAAGATGAATAGTTCAACTCTTCAGTTAATGGCCTACTATCTCTAATACTTCATTTTCCATTCAATACCATGAGTGTGAAAAGTCACGGAACAATTAGGGTCCAGAGACGAACCAATTCCTAAGATCTCTGACAAGGAATATTGGTGACTGATAAATACTACTGAAACCAAGTACAGTAAAGGAGGTGCTTCAAAGATTCAGACCCTAAGAGAAATAGGGCAGTCCTGAATCCACGTAGAATTTTAAGAGCAACAGCAGCAAAAGAGTAACACAGGGTTGTAATGGAGACAATCCACTACCGTGTCCTTTAAGATCACTCAGCACCAAGCATGAGCTCAGACACAGGACCCTTACTCTTATGACATGGAAATTAAATAAGACATCACAATTGGACAGACAGTTCTACCTAAACTCTAGGGCCGTCATCCTTTTAACACAGGTGTTCTTCCAACATATTTACTAAATTTCCTCTCACTTGTCAAGTTTGGAGACTTTCAGGCTACAAGAAACAGGTATGTGCTCAGGTTACTTCAGATGATAGGATAATACAGCAAGAATAAATCTAGAAGAAGAAAAAGCCTCAGTATGTCTCAGAATCTTGTTCAGAAAACAGGACAGCTCTTGAAACCCAGTTACGATATCAAGTGTTCAAAGGGACTGTTCTCCACCTTAAGGCTTCCCACTCTGGCGGTCAACACCTCTGGACCCTAATTCTATTTCTCCTTCACTACCAATTAACTGCTTCTCCTCTCTACTTCACATGTTTGCAGATTCCACTGCCTTGGGATGCGCACTTAAAGCGATCTCTTGGTGTCTCCAACTTAAGTTGGAGTATCTTTTGCTGAGTATCTTAAGTTGAGTATCTTTTGTCTAAGTCCACAAGAGGGCCAGTAGACACTTTTCTGGCTCAGGTGTCAATCCCTGATATTACCACCTAAGACCAAGTCCCGAGGTCTTGACTGAAAACTCAGGAGACTGACACAAAAGAGACTCTTCTCAAAGGGGCAGGGAGTAAAGCAACCTCTCTGAGCCAACCAGGAAGGTCCATCAAATATTAACTGCCCAACATCTGAAAGATCAGTCTAACCTAAAAAGGAGTCTCTATTATTCCAGGCTTCTTTGTGATGAGAATGCACAAAACAGCAAAAATTGTGCAAGCAAAAATAACCATTAGGGCTTCCTTGGTGGTCCAGTGGTTAAGAATGCGCCTTGCAATGCAAGGGACACCAGTTCAATCCCTGGCCCAGGAGGATCACACATGCCTGGAGCATGCGCACCACAAACACTGGGCCAACCTCTAGAGCTGGTGTGGTTCAACTATTGCACCTGTGTGCCTAGAGTCTGCGCTACGCAACAAGAGAAACCCGAACGAGAAGCCTGCAACAAACAAGGAGAATACACCACAATGAAGACACACCACAGCCAAAAAAATAAAAACAGTCAGTAAGTAAGTAAGTGATAGTCACACAGTCGTGTCTGACTCTTTGCGACCCCATGGACTATACAGGCCGTGGAATTCTCTAGGCCAGACTACTGGAGTGGGTAGCCCTTCCCTTCTCCAATAAGTCTTTTTAAAAAAGATTAAGTGTTTACTTTGCTCTGGGCTTTCATTTTATTAAGTCCAGAGCAAAGTAAACACTGAAAATCTGCAACAAAGGATGCAATTTTAGACAAAACTGATGGACAATACAAAAAAATAAATTCACTGACAAATGACAAAACAAAACGAGTTAAGAAAGTTAGTTACTGTTAAGAATAATAAAGGATAAGTTGGTTCACTGGTGCTAAAGTCTCAAGAATGATAATTATTTGATTATGATAGACTACCAGGGGAAAATAAGAATACTTTTAAAAATAGTCTGCAAAAATATCCAACATTACAATTCCGTTATTACTTATAAGATACCCAGTCATATTATTACAGTCATCCCCTGATATCCACAGAATAGGGGGTGACTGGTTCTAGGACTCCCACCCCTCAGTTCATTTCAGTTGCTCAGTCATGTCCGACTCTACGACCCAATGAACTGCAGCACGCCAGGCCTCCCTGTCCATCACCAACTCCCAGAGTTTACCCAAACTCATGTTCATTGAGTCATTGATGCCACCCAACCATCTCATCCTCTGTCGTCCCCTTTTCCTCCTGCCCCCAATCCCTCCCAGCATCAGGGTCTTTTCAAATGAGTCAGCTCTTCGCATCAAGCGGCCAAAGTATTGGCGTTTCAGCCTCAATATCAGTCTTTCCAATGAACACCCGGGACTGATCTCCTTTAGGATGGACTGGTTGGATCTCCTTGCAGTCCAAGGGACTCTCAAGAGTCTTCTCCAACACCACAGTTCAAAAGCATGAATTCTTCAGCACTCAGCTTTCTTTATAGTCCAACTCTCACATCCATACATGACCACTGGAAAAACCACAGCCTTGACTAGACAGACCTTTGTTGAAAAAGTAATGTCTCTGCTTTTCAATATGCTCTCTAGGATGGACATGGGTTTGAGTAAACTCCGGGAGTTGGTGATGGACAGGGAGGCCTGGAGTGCTGCGATTCATAGGGTCACAAAGAGTCGGACACGAATGAGCGACTGAACTGAACTAGGTTGGTCATAACTTTCCTTCCAAGGAGTAAGTGTCTTTTAATTTCATGGCTGCAATCACCATCTGCAGTGATCCTGGAGTCCCAAAAAATAAAGTCAGCCACTATTTCCACATCTATTTGCCATGAAGTGATGGGACCAGATGCCATGATCTTAGTTTTTTGAATGTTGAATTTTAAGCCAACTTTTTCAGTCTCCTCTTTCACTTTCATCAGGAGGCTTTTTAGTTCTTCTTCACTTTCTGCCATAAGGGTGGTGTCATCTGCATATCTGAGGTTTTTGACAGTTCTCCCAGCAATCTTGATTCCAGCTTGTGCTTCTTCCAGCGCAGCGTTTCTCATGATGTACTCCGCATATAAGTTAAATAAGCAGGGTGGCAATATACAGCCTTGACGTACTCCTTTTCCTATTTGGAACCACTGTGTTGTTCCATGTCCAGTTCTGACTGTTGCTTCCTGACCTGCATACAGGTTTCTCAAGAGGCAGGTCAAGTGGTCTGGTATTCCCATCTCTTTCAGAATTTTCCACAGTTTATTGTGATCTACACAATCAAAGGCTTTGGCATAGTCAATAAAGCAGAAACAGATTTTTTTCTGGAACTCTCTTGCTTCTTCAATGATCCAGCGGATGTTGGCAATTTGATCTCTGGTTCCTCTGCCTTACACCCTGCTAGTAACAAAATCTATGGATGCTCAAGTCCCTTAGTTGGCCCTGAGTATCCATGGATTTGGAATCACCCTCCATCAACTATATACTGAACATAAAATGAAAATGTTTATGCCAAAAACAATCAACACTTGATACAGTCTTCATTCTAAAACTCAGTACATATTTTTCAACTATAACTTAAACTTTGGTTAAATTAGTGTACTTCTAAAATCTAATTTTATTTTTCAAGGTAAAGTCTCCATTTCGCTCTCTTCCCTAAAAGTTAGTTTGTTGCTTATGTTTCTGGTGTAAAATTTTCTCCTGCTATAATTCCAAAACAAGGTTACTTTATGCTCCTGAATATGGCACAATGCCAAACAACAACAATGTGTCCACTCCAAACTCTACAATGGGGTGAGGAGTGAGTATGTGCGGGGGCAGGGAGGTGGGAAGGAACTGGAGGGGGCTGGAGGTGATTTCAGGCTGGTTAGGTTTCTGGTTTAAAACTTTCAAGGTAACTTCTGCTGCCACTTACAAGAAACCTCCCTTACTAAAGTAAATGTTTTTCCTTCAATCACTTTTAAAATTACTATTCTGAGTACAATGTATAACCCCAAAGAAATACTACTTTAAAAGAAAAGACTTGTTTCCTAGCAAGAAAAGTGGGTCAGTCTCTAAAAGTTGGATTCCCATTCTCACCCACCCCCTGGAAGCCATCAAACACGAAGGCAGAGGGAAGAGACCAACGCCAGGACTATCTGTGCACCAGGTCAAGACCACAGATCATCCATCCTAACACTTTGAGCACCGTTCATCACACAGTATTTGTTTCTCTTGATTTGTTATTTTTATGTTGAGGTATTTCAGAAATACAAAACTGCATTAAAGTGTGAAAACATGAATCTTTAAATAAATTCCTAATACTGTGAGCCTCACCCCCTATTGGCAATGAAATGTAATGAAACTAATCCCTGAAAACTGTCTACCAGTTTCTCACCACGGCAGAGTATCATTAATAGTTAATCTAGCCACTAAACTCTTGCCCTTGCTCTGCTGGGGAGACAGAAGAAGTAACACAAGTTCTTAGATAACAGATGTTTACACTCATAACTGAGATGTTTACACAGGATGAGATCTAGTGCTGTATTCACCATGATGCTAAGGTTTAAAGTGTTCTCTAATTTATAACAAGCTTAGAAAATAATTATCAACTGTATAAGAATTTTAGAAATTATATCAGTATAGTACCCAGAAAAAGGAAGCATTTTTATAATTTCAGGGCTTCCCTGATAGCTCAGTTGGTAAAGAATCCACCTGCAATGCAGGAGATCCCAGTTCGATTCCTGGTTCGGGCAGACCCGCTGGAGAAGGGAACGGCTGCCTCTCCAGTATTCTCGGGCTTCCCTGGTGGCTCCGCTGGTAAAGAATCCGCCTGCAGTGTGGGAGACCTGGGTTCAGTCCCTGGGTTGGGAAGATCCCCTGGAAAAGGGAATGGCTACCCACTGCAGTATTCTGGCCTGGAGAATTCCATGGACTATACAGTCCATGGGGTTGCAAGAGACGAACGTAACTGAGCAATTTTCACTTTCATCTTTTATAATTCTAACCTAAAGATAGTTTTCAATACTAGATATTAATATACAACTGAAACTACTTGGTTCTCTAAAACTGTGATTTACAATGTCCTATATTAAGACAGTTTCATTTCATTCACAATTTTGGCACATAAAGAACTGTGGGTTCACCAAAGAAGCCAAAGTCCCCTTAACTTCTTAAAAAAAAAACAAATCATTATCTCAAGAAGTGACAAGATTATTGTGTAAGGCATACTGAAATGTGTAAGAAAACAAGCCATATCAAAATATGTGAGTATAAGGAGGAATTAGTGTTCCTAACTCCTAACCAACATTAACCTTCAAACTTAGGAACTGAAATTTGTGATATAGCCCAATTTTCCCACCCTTCTACATTCCTTCAAGTATCAACAGTTACTGAGTGATTTGCTACCTGAGCAAAGGGAAGAAAAAATATAACACAAAAATATGTAACGCAAATTCCTCCTCTTGGAGTTCACAGTTTAATATTTAACATTTAGCTTGAACAATCTAGTTTATTTAAGCCTCTTATGTGAATTAACTCATTTAACCCTTACAATAAATGCAGATAGTAGTACTCAATATTTTCATTTTATATGCATGGAAACTGAAGATTTGAAAGTTTCAGAAATTTGCTCAAGATGCCAGAGATAGAATAAAATATTTAGGAAAAAAAATTGACTAACGTGAAAAATTAATACACTGAAAACTACAAAACATTGTTGAAAAAAATTGAAGACACCAACAAACAGGAAGACATCCTGCGTTCATGGAATGGAAGATTTACTACTGTTAAGGTGTCAATATTCCTTATATTGATTTAAAGATCCATACAATCCCTACCAAAATTCCAACTGCCTTTTTTGGAGAAATGGACAAGCTGACCCTAAAATTCATATGGAAATGCAAGGGACCCTGAATAACCAAAACCAACTTTAAAAAAATTTAACAAAGTTGGAAGGCTCACACACAGATTTCAAAACTTACTACAAAGCTACTGTAATCAAAATGGTGGGGACCTGGCATAAAGACAGACATACAGATCAATGCCAAAGAATTAAGAGTCCAGAAATAAACCCTCATATTATAGTCAAGTGATTTCTGACAAGAGTGCCAAAGCCATTCAACGGGGGAAAGAACCGTCTTCTAAAGATGGTGCCGGAAAACTGAATGTCCACATGTACAACAATAAAGCTCAACTCCTGCCTCACACCATAAACAAAATATTAATCAAAACTGGATCAAAGATCTAAATATAAAGGCTCAAACTATAAAACTTATAGAAGAAAATATAGGTGTAAATCTTGATGATTTTGGGTTAGCCTTGAGTTCCTTAAATATGATACCAAAAGCACACACACACACAAAAAAAAAACCCAGAAGAATAAATAGATGAATTGAACATAAGAATTAAAAATTTTTGTGCAAAAGATACTATCAAGAAAACAAAAGGATAATATACAGAATGATAGTCATCAGTTCAGTCGCTCAGTCATGTCCAACTCTTTGCGACCCCATGGACTGCAGCACACCAGGCTTCCCTGTCCATCACCAACTCCTGGAGCTTGCTCAAACTCATGTCCATCAACTCAGTGATGCCATCCAATCATCTCACCCTCTGCCGTCCCCTTCTCCTCCTGTCTGCAATCTTTCCCAGCATGAGGGTCTTTTCCAATGAGTCAGTTCTTCACATCAGGTGGCCAAAGTATTGGAGCTTCAGCATCAGTCCTTCCAATGAATATTCAGGGATTATTTCCTTTAGAATTGACTAGTTTGATCTTCTTGCAGTCCAAGGGACTCTCAAGAGGCTTCCTCAACACCACAGTTCGAAAGCATCAATTCTTTGGCACTCAGCTTTCCTTATGGTCCAACTCTAACATCCATACATGACTACTGCAAAAACCATAGCTTTGACAAGATGGACCTTAGTCGGCAAAGTAATGTCTCTGCTTTTTAGTATGCTGTTACGCTGGTCATAGCTTTTCTTCCAAGGAGCAAGCGTCGTTTAATTTCATGGCTGTAGTCACCATCTGCAGTGATTCTGGAGCTCAAGAAAATAAAATCTGTCACTGTTTCCATTGTTTCCCCATCTATTTGCCATGAAGCTATGGGTCTATCTGCCGTGAAGCTATGGGTCTATTTGCCACGAAGCTATGGGACCATCTGCTATGATGCAATGCAACCATTTGCCACGATCTTAGTTTTTGAATGTCGAGTTTCAAGCCAGCTTTTTCACTCTCCTCTTTCACCTTCATCAAGAGGATCTTTAGTTTCTCTTCTCTTTCTGCCATAAAGGTAGAATCATCTGTGTATCTGAGGTTATTGCTATTTCTCGCAGCAATCTTGATAACAGCCTGTGCTTCATCCAGCCCAGCATTTCTCATGATGTACTCTGCATAGAAATTAAAAAAGCAGGGTGACAATATACAGCCTTGACGTACTCCTTTCCTGATTTGGAACCAGTCTGCTACCCCATGTCCAGTTCTAACTGTTGCTTCTTGACCTGCATAGAGATTTCTCAGAAGGCAGATAAGGTGTCCTGGAATTCCCATCTCTTGAAGAATTTTCCAGCTTGCTGTGATCCACACAATCAAATGCTTTGGCATAGTCAATAAAGCAGAGGTAGATGTTTTTCTGGAATTCTCTTGCTTTTTCTATGATCCAGCGTATGTTGGTAATTTGATCTCTGGTTCCTCTGCCTTTTCTAAATCCAGCTTGAACATCTGGAAGTTCTTGGTTCACATACTGTTGAAGCCTGGCTTGGAGAATTTTGAGCACTACTTTGCTAGCATGTGAAATGAGTGCAATTGTGCAGTAGTGTGAGCATGCTTTGGCATTGCCTTTGAGATTGGAATGAAAACTGACATTTTCCAGTCCTGTGGCCACTGCTGAATTTTCCAAATTTGCTGGTATATTGCATGCAGCACTTTAACAGCATCTTCTTTTAGGATTTGAAATAGCTCAACTGGAATTTCATCACCTCCACTAGAGCTTTGTTCACAGTGATGCTTCCTAAGGCCCACTTGACTTTGCTAATGAGAAGCAAATTCTTCACAGTATGAGAGTAAATGTTGAAAAATCATGTATCTGATAAGGGTTGAGCATCCAGAATATGCAAACAACTCTTACAACTCAGCAATTAAAACCTCAACAACTCAATTTAAAATTGAGCCAAGAATTTAAATAGACATTTCTCGAAAGAGGAAATACAAATGGCTAATAAGCACATGAAAAGATGTTCATCATTATTTGTCATTAGGGAAATGCAAACCAATAACAACGAAATACCACTTTATCGCCACCAGGATGGCTATAATCATAAAGACAATAACAAGTGTTAGCAAGGATATGGAGAACTTGGAGTTTTCATGTGCTATTGGTAAGACTGTAAAATGGTACTTTTGCTTTGGAAAACAATCTGCTCTTCAAAAAGTTAAACAGAGTTACCATATGACTCAAAAATTCCACTCCTTCATGTAAACCCAAGAGGAAACATGCTCATACAACACCTGTACACAAATATCCTTAATAGTGTTATGCATAATAACCAAAAAGTGCAAACAACCCATACATCCTTTAATTGATGAATGGATAAACAAAACGTGGTATATCCATACATAAAGGGAACGAAGTACTGACCCATGCTACCTCATGGATGAATCTTGAAAACATCACAGAGAGTGAAACAAGTCGGACACAAAACACATATGATTATATTTACATGAAAGACCCAGAACAGGGAAATTTACAGAGGGAAAACTCTAGGGGCTAGGGGTGGGAAAATAGGGAGTATCTGCTAACACACAATGGTTTCTTTTTAGGGGGATGAAAATGTTCTGGAATTAGGTAATGGAGACGTTTTACAATGTTATAAATATGATAAATGCCCTTGAGTTGTACACTTTTAAATGGTTAGAAAGGTGACTTAAAAGTAAATAATATCTCAGTCTAACAAAAAAAAAAAAAAGAAGAAGATCCTAGAGCCAAGTGTGTGGCTGGGCCAGGATGACAACCCAGACAGTCTAGCGCCAAAAGTCTACTTACACAGGTGTGCAGCACAGCCTGCAAGCAGGAAACAAGCAGTGTGTTTGGGGAAAGCAAACAGTCAGAGAAGCCAGTTGGGCTTGGTTATTGGGGTTAGGGGAGAACTTTGCCAGGTGAAGAAAAGTCTACACCGAACAGGAAAATGGTACAAACAAAGCTACAGAGAACCCTAACACACTGGCCTTCTAAACTGTTTTGGTGGCTGGCAGGAGTAAAGTACGTACTGGTAAGGAAAGAAGCCAGGGATACTGGCAGTGGACTGTTCCAGGAGAATCTTCCATGCCATACAAAGAAGTCCTGGCTAAATGTAGGGTAGATACAGAACCACACAGCCAAAACCAAAATAAGACATCCAGCAGGTGAATGAGATTAAAAAACAAGGTTTTAAAATCTATGTCACACTGAAGAAGAAATATCAAGCTTCACGGAGGTACCTGTAAGACTTCTCAGTTCTCCACAGCTCATCGTGTCTGTGTGCCCACACAGTACCCACACCAAGGGACGCTGTCGACTATCACTCCTTGTTTGGTAACCCTAAAATTCTCACCTCATGTCTGAGTTGTCCTTTAGTTTTATAAAAACCTTTACAGAAGTTAGCAAGAGTAAGTGTACTTCCAAGCTCCACTGCTTTACAAAACGTTAGGAAGTACCACAAACACTTCAGTGAAACAGACTCGATTCTTGTCTTGCTGTCTGTGGGATTTCCTACCAATTATATGAACAGGAAATCTGAACTAGTTCTCCATTTAACATGCGAGAAGCAACAGACCGGGTCTGAAACCTATCAAAGACACACAAAGAATCTTAGCTTTGACCTATCAAAGCATCTTTGAATCAATCCACCAGAGTACAAGAACTTCATCCTCATCATCTTCAGCTATGTATTCAACTGTTGGTTTCTGGTCACTTAGAACATTAATGCCTGAAGACTGAAACTTAAGTGTTAATTGTATTTGTAATGAAAAACAACAACAATAACAACAGTTAACATTTCATACCAGCTGCAGTGCATCAGGCACTCTTCTGCTTGCTTTAGATATATAATAACTCTCTTGATAATCCCATATCTTTGTAAAATAAATACTATCAGTATCCCATTTTACAGAAAGGGAAACTTGAGGTATAGAAAGGCTAAGTAACTCACCACAGTTCACAGAGCTAGTATGTGAACTAGCAGGAAAATACAAACCGAGGTGGCCTATGCAAAGGGTCTGGGCCCTCAACCATATTAAAAAGCTAATCATGAGGCTTTCAATGGTTAACTCAAAGATCTCTCTTGGTAAATGTCACACTGAACTTGAAAATATGTGGGTTATTTTCAAATATCTTTTGATATTGATTTCTAACAATTACATAGTGATAGGAGAATAGACTCTGTATGATTTCAATGCCTTAAAAACCATGAAATTTTGTACCTTGTTTTATGTCCCTAGATATGTTTCAGAGTCTCCCAGTTTATAATCCGTGGGACCTTGAATAGAATTTGTATTCTATTTTTGTGTGAAAACTGTATAAATCTTAATTATGTTGAATTGGTTCATGGTGCTTTTCAGGTCTACTAGAACCTTCTACTTTTCTGTATATTCATTCTGTTAATTTTTGAGAGTTTGATATTAAAACTTCAACTAAAAACTTTATTATCTACTACTACTATAAAATTTACCTCCTTAAAAAAAATTCTAATATATAGTGGAACTATATGTCACCTTGTTCTGTATTTTCAGAGTGTCCTGTAAATACTTTCATAATTTAAAAAAAACAAAAAGGAAAGAAAAAAATTAAGCTTAAACATTCATTTTTATTAATAATGTTTATGAAAACTGTACCACAATCCTACAACTTCAGTCCTATTCAGATTTCATGTTTATAATCTTGCTATCCCTCTCCCCCCTAAAAAACTATCTTTTTCTTCCTATCAATATTAAAGTAATCATTCATTACACTAACACACTATGTTAAGTGTCCAGAGAAAGAAAGGGTTGTTAACTTATATTAAGAGTCTAAAGAAAATGAAATTTTTTCTACTATATTTTACTGCATCTTAGGTGTAACTTAGGTACTGGATTGGGGCCAAGTAACTTGGGCATTCTAAGAAAAGTCTCAGATGTATGTCTTGTATTTAACTTTCCTCTTCATGCCAAGGAGCTATTTGTACTGCTCTGAAGACCTACTAAATCATTCTCTTGGGGTTACGATGCCTAAAAAGTCCAGAGGCAATTCTAATGCATAGCCAGTGTTGAGAATCATTAGTTTTATACCTGGACCTTATCCTCCCTATTTAACTAAAATGCCAATATTACAAACACAAAATTCATTCCAGGAGCACAATTAACACTCAATCATGTCAAAAAATATTATATTATTAACTTTCATGTAGGGAATACTAGATAGTTAAAATCCAGCAATTCCACTTGCTCCAAATCTAAGCTAGAAAAAGATTCACACATGTCCTAGGAGAACCACACAGAAAAAGACACTCAACATGAAGCTGTGTTCAACAGAAAGTAATGGGGACAACCCAACTGTTAAAAGAACTATGGCACATTCACAACATAAAGCCTCATGGTAGATCTGCATGTACTGAATGATTTCCAAAACTAAAAGAAAATCACAACTTGCAGAATACACACAATATACTTCTTTTATTACAGATGTATTATGTTCTCAGGTGCATATATGCATATATATATACACACACATATACATACATATACATATATGTATATAAAGTTGGGGGAGAATATCAATCTCAAAATGATTAGAAAAAGTGCTTCCTCACTTCTGGAGATGGGACAGGGAATGAGGAATGGCAGTCAGGGGGATTATCTGAACTTGGATTTTTTATAGGCATTACTTGTGTAATTAAAAATAATTTTCTTAAATAATGTTACACATTACCAAAGGATATGTAATTTAAAATATCAAATAAATCTCTTTTGCAGTTACACAGCTTTCAAATGGACAGTCTGCAAAAAGACTGCCATCACACCATTATAAATAGCCTCCAAAATGCCAATTTTCACTTTCAAATAAAATTCACAGCTTAATCAAGGTCAAAGAAATGTTCTGTTGGAACTTTGAGATTGTTATACTGAAGGGGAAAAAAGAACAGCCTCATTATTCTGATACTATTATATCATAAGAAAGGGAAGTCTCACGGAGATTGTACAAAATTGGCCATAAAAACTAAATTCAGTCTGCTCCTTCTAATTTTATCAAGAACAATCTCTTAAAACAAAATTGCTGAAATAAATTGATGAATTAAAAACACAACCTATCTAAAAACATAGGTATTAATTTAGCAATCCCGAAATGAACAAGTCTCAACTAATGGATATATGTGTTTTACGAAAGATACGCTACTGCTGCAGAAAAAGAGAATCCCATAGATGATAGTTTAAGATTAAAACAAATTCTTTTAAGTAGAGCCACCTGAATTATTAGATGCTTTTGTTAGACCATTGAAGGAAGGAAGGCATATGCTCAAGAAGCTAGAGTCAGTGCCAGTGCAATTACAGAGCAAAAAGCCCTTTCCACAGAAGAACCACAGCAAGAAGGGCAAGTGTGAAATGGCTTCAGAACAGAGCTTTAAGAAATTCTACTCTTGCCTTTTAAAAAATAAACAAATAACCTCCTTCCAGACACATAATTAACCATTTTAATAACAAGTTCCTCAATCTCTGCTGAAATATACTGTCTAAATAACTTGTCTAAAATAACCAACTTTCTTCTAAAGTCTAACTCTGAAATTTGGAATGAGACTGCTAAAATGGTGGCAAGGACTTGGACTGACAGCATTCTATTTCTTGAGTTAGGGTGTGGGTATCCAGGTGCCTATTTTATTGTTTCCTAAACTTTCATTCGGGCTTCTCAGGTGGATCAGTGCTAAAGAAACCGCTTGCCAATGCAGAAGACATGGGTTCAATCCCCGGGTCAGGAAGACCCCCTGGAGAAGGAAATGTCCAACCCACCAATATTCTTGCTTAGAAAATTCCATAAACAGAGGAGCCTGGAGGGCTACTGTACATGGCGTTGCAAAAGAGTTGGATACAACTTAGCGACTAAACAATAAACTTACATTCATAATTCATACAATACAGGCATGAAAGATATTGTAACTTCAAAATATCTATTTAACCAGAACAGTAACTGAAAGATGTGCCAGGACAAAAGTGAAACACTTGTTTATTTTAAAACAACTGCCTAGTCACTTACTTCTTAAGTTTTTTTCCATTCCTCTGACCACATATTCTCCTATTTACTCCTCTGCAATACAGGTAAACCTCAGATACCAAAGCTTCAAGGAACGAATGATCATTGACGCCACATGCTCATCACAGCTGAAACATTCCTTACCTCATTTTAATTATTCTATTCCAAAGCATTCATCTGATGATAATATACTGTTTCTAGGCTATCTCAGAGTCTTTCATTTTAGGCACTATGTTCATACTCTCAGGGCCTCTGAAAGGTAGCTGAAGGCCTGCTTCTAATCCAAGCCCTTCAGCAGACATAGCATACAACAAAGCCACATCCAAAATGGCTGCGATGGGCATCTCCTCTCTGTACCCTCACCTTTGTGCCCCTATGTCCTGACAGTCCAACAAGTTAGAAGAATAAGTGACTGACATAAATCAGGCCCAATTTCCAAAGTTCAAAAAATGCGGCTGGAAAGGAAAAATTTCAGTTTGGATAAGACTTTTCATCAAATCCTACGGCACCCATTGCAAGGTTCTGTTCCAGTTCAACTCACCATTCAAATTTTTCTACTCAGAAGGTTAATTACCTGATGCTTACTAGCACTGTATTTAGGACAGTGTGAATATCAAATAAAAAAATCCTGTAAAGAGACTAGGACTTCTGGTGAAAAAAATTTCACAGTGAACTATTTTTCCCTCTAAAGGTTCCTATGTTGTATGAGATTTGAAATAAAGGAATAGCTATGCCTGGATTTTTATCATTGTTTGTAAAACCCTTTTCCCCACTATGGCTAATGACTAAAATTTCTAATATTGCCTTTCAGCATACTTTTTTTTTTTTTTTAAAGAAAGTTTGTGCTGCTTAACAATCTTAAGTAATTCTTCCCTTATCTAGTTCTCTGATGTCCAGTACAGCAGTCACCAGCCACGGTTAGCTACCAAGCACCTGAAATGTGGCTAATCTGAACAGACGAGTTAATGGAAAATATTTCATTAGTACTTTTATGCAGATTGCATGTTGATATGATACTGTTTTGGATATGTTGGGTTCAATACATTGTTTATATTTTTGAATTCATGGCATATTATTCAGTTGTAAAAAAGAATGATATTGGACACATGCTACACCATGGATGAAACTTCAATACACGCTAAGTGAAGAAAGCCAGACACAGAAGGACAAATGTGATGTAATTCCACTTACACGACATCCCTAGAACAAGCAATTAAGACAGAAAGCAGAGCAGAGGTTAGCAGGCACTGAGTAAGGGAACCATACAGTTCAGGCTCTGCAGGAAAGGTGCCTAACTCAAGGTAGGAAAGCAGGTGTGAGAGTCACCTCGAATCTCAGTACAGAGGACATACATGCTGCTAGCAAGTCAGTTTATGGCTTTTTAAAGTAACCCTAATGAACAACTACCCAATATAACCCCACAAGGAAAAACGTCTTAGCAAACCAGTTTGCTACTATTAAGTTTAAAAGACAAGTCTTATTTTTTCCTGCTGAAGAATGGATTTGAAGAGGACAGGAATAATCTGAAACCTTATAACCATTTCCACAAACCATTCCACAAGTGCTTTTTAACAAAAGTCTTCAAAACACTCTGACAAATACAATCAGCTTTGTGCTGAAAGCACTTCTCTACATAAAAGACACAATTTTACAAAGGTGACATGGTACACAGAGAAGCAAACAGTCAGTATTCTTCTGATTGATAGGATTCAGTCCTTGAAGTTTAAGGAGGTTTCCAAGTCTCAATTTATACAAAGCCATGGACAGGGGAGCCTGGCAGGCTACAGGCCATGGAGATGCAGAGTCAGCCACCACTTAGCGACTGAATACCACCACAAGAACGCCACCCTAGCTTTTAACTTAAGAGATACATTTAGTTTTGTTGCAAATTTAAGACAATGAACTGGTTTTGAACCTCTGAACACAGAAGAGGGTATGCTGTAACAAATGATTTGCAATTAGTTTATGTAAGAGTTGTTAGAAGGCAGATTGCAAATGTATCAAGCATATTAACTAAAAATCAAATATACAATGAAATATAAGAGAGAGGAATTTCAGTGAAACAAGGATAAAAAAAAAAAAGGATTTAACTCAGCTGACTTTACCAGAACTAAACCTATTTTCAGGAAGTCAAAGGAGAAATAGCATCATAGTCTTTCTTGGATTTCAACATTTAAGGAAGGCTTAGAAGGCTATTCACTAACATAGAATAAAAATAATAACAACTACAACCACAGGATTCCGTGGTGGCTCAGCAGGAACGAATCTGCCTGCAATGCAGCAAAGATAGGAGACGTGGGTTCGATCATTGAGTCGGGAAGATCCCCTGAAGGAGGAAATGGCAACCCAGTATTCTTGCCTGGAAAACCCTATGGACAGAGAAGCCTGGCAGGCTACAGTCTGTGGGGTCGCAAGAGAGTCAGACATGACTGAACATGCACGCACAACCACACCAACAGCCAAAACACTGACATTACACCCCCTGCCTGCCATCTGCCGTGAGGGCGCTCTCTTTATTATCAGCTCATTTCATCTACATAAACCCTCGATGGAGTCAGTAGTGTAACTGTTAATATCATCCCTGTTTACTGATGAGGAAACAGAGGCACAGAGAAAGTAAGTAACGTTGCCCAAGGTCACACAGCTAGTAAACAAACGGTAGGGCGCACAGACAAACCCAGGCAACCTGGCTCCAGAAGCCACTACTATATATACGACTGCTTCTCATAAGAGCCAGGGCAGGAGGGCAGTGGGGGGGGTTGTCACAATATTTGTGGTGGGTCCCCATGGCTCAGAGGTGAAGCCAGTAAAAAATTTGCCTGCAATGCAGGAGATGCAAGTTCAATCCCTGGGTCAGGAAGATCCCCTGGCAACCCACTGCAGTATTCTTGCCTTGAAAACCCCATGGACAGAGGAGCCTGACAGGGTACAGTCCATGGGGTCACAAAGAGTCGGAAACGACTGATCAGCTAACACTTTCACTTTCAAATGTCATAAATGAACTTTAAAAAATGTAGAAACTAAGCATACTTAATTGAGCCCCTCCTCCATCCACTGGGCAATACTCTGGGGAAACTTCAGTAACAATAACTCAGAAGTGTGGCAAAACTGTCAAAATGAAATAAACCAATTTTACTTTACAGCTGAAAAATAGAAACAAATGGAATGCCTAGGAACTGCAAACCAATTGCCAATCACAGGTCTTTAGTTTTACATGGAGTTCAGTAACATACTGAACAGAATGAAGTGCTGCTCCACAAGCCACACCCAGTGGTAAACAACTACGGGAAACGCAAGGGAGGAGGATGCAGGGCTACGTCTTGCCACATTTTCCTTAATCGTAGAGTTTCCTCTCTTTAATAAGCTCCACTGCGCGTTGTCTAATTCGACATGCGTGGATTTTTCAAGACACTGGCTCTCCCTACACAAGGACCATCTCATCCACACACTGTGCCAACATCCGAAGGCCTGCCTCTGTAGTTGTGCACTTTCGGGAAAAGATTAGCTACAGAGGTCCCTGCTGCAATCACCTGTGAGGCCTCCAGAGATTATCACGTTCTGGCAAACTGTCACCACGTCCAAGTCTGCAAATTTAATCAAGCTTTATTAGAGTCAACAAAACCTTTACTAAATCATCCATACAATTACTTCTGTTTTCATTTTTAATTAAGGTAAATTTTACATACAGAAAAATTCACCCTTAAGTGTTCAGTTCTGCAGATGTTCTGTGAGAAACAGACAATTGTGTAACCAGCCCCATGAGCAAAATACATTCGAGTTTCATGGTGCAGAACAATCCCCTCCCCAAACTCCCTGCTACTCTACATCTAACCTCCCCCACCTCCAGCTCCCAGCACCTTGCTCTTTCCAATACTAATGCAACTGTACAGTCTGTGTGTTTCTGAATCTGGCTTCCTTCACTTAGCATAATACATGTTAGATCCATCCATTTGTTGCAACAATTTCATTTATTTTTAGTAGTTCATTTATTTTTATTGCTCAGCAATATTCCATTGCACGGAATGTGTCACAGTTGGCTTATCCATTTACCAGTTGAGAGAAAACTGAATAGTTCCCATTTTTGGCACTTGTAAACAAAACCCAAGAAAAGCTGCTCTAAAACCTGCGTGCATGTTTTTGTATGAACATAAGTTTTAACTTCATTTGGGTAAAACCCAGGAGTGAGTCATACGGTCTGATGTGTGAAGGGGTCCAGTGGTTCCTCATTCTCTCCAGCACTTGGCACAATTTCCGTTTATTTGAACCATAACAAATGTGTGCAGAAGTACCTCATGGTAATTTACATTTCCCTGATGACTGATAAAATGGACCATCTTTTTATGGGTTCATCTATATTATCTTCTTTAGAAAAATGTTAAGATCTTTCATCCATTTTTTAATTGGGGTCATTTTCTTTTGCTAATTCTTTAAATGAGTCTGCAAAATTCTTTATATATTCTGGATAACAGTTCTTTGTCAGATATGCGATTTGCAAATATTTTCTGCTACAGTCCATGGGGTCACAAAGAGTCGGACACAACTGACCAACTTCACTTCATTTCACTTCTGTCAGTTTGTAGCTTCTCTTTCTGATAGCTTTCAGAGCCTCTTTAAAAAGCAGACTTTTATGGAAGTCCAACTTTTTTTTTTTAATGGATCATGCTTCTGATATCCTATCAAAGAAATTTTTGCCTAATTCAAGTCACAAAGATTTTTCTAATAGTCTATAGTTTTACATTTAAGACTATAATCCATTTTGAGTTAATTTTTTTGCACACTGTGAAGTTAAATATTGATTTCTATTTTTTTTATTACTTGATCCGATGTTCTGGCACTTATCACAGACAACTGCTTTTTAAACACCTCTGTTTAGCCTAAGAATGTAACAGTAAACAAGAGAGTACAACATAATCAACTCACTAAAGTACACAGTTAGCAGGCTAAGAGAAGAGTAGTAAATTCATGCACAATGGCAAGAGAAGGGACTGAGCAGCTAACAGCTAGGAGGGATGTTATTTATACTAAGCGATAGTTCACCAGGCAGAGAATAACATTCTAGGAAGAGGAAATACCACAAGCAATATACAAAGATTTGAAAGAATAAGGCTTATTCAGGAAATAGCTATGGGGCAGGGGGAGGAATTCTTCTTAACCACTTTGTATTCATGGCAGACACTACTCCATGCTAGCATTTTGGGCAGGATGTTTTAGGGAACTAAAAAGCTGAAAACTCATTAAACAAAAGAGCAACAAAAATTGATCCAATCACTACTACAGTATAATGTTTCTGCACTGATGAAAGCGTAAAAAGGCCTTCAGAATAAGCTGACAACCCCCAGCCTAGAAGTTTCCCTGGCCCCTCCTCCAACTGACCCTCCCCAAGACGGGGGGGGGGGGGGGGGGGGAGTCTCCCCAAGCTCTCAGGCTCTCCTCCTGAGAGCCTGCCTTCCCCAGGAGGCCTTCACTTGGCCCTCCATTACACGCGGATCTTTCATTAGCACTCAGGAACCAGCAAAAGCACCTGTTCAAATGAGAACTGCCACCTTCCCAAACCCTGCTCAGCCCAGTTAGAATCAGGCAAGGCACATCAACAGCAACACTAACCTGCTCTCCTTTCCCAGTCCCTACTCCGGCCCTTGGGGACTCTTCCCCCAACGCCCACTGGAACTTAAGACTCCTATGCCAAGTCTCTAAAAGGACTGCTTCTTGCACTAACAGGGTTGGTGGCCCTGAGGACACTACTTTTGCAGACCCTGGGAATGAAGGCCCTTGTTCTTCCAATGTCCCTCTTCCGCAGGGCCAGATGGAGGTGCGGCTGCTACTGTCACTGTCCCCAGACTCAGACTTTCCCATTCTTATGACTTATTACTGGGTTCGGATGGAAGAGCACAGTTCTTCCAAGTAAAGTTTAAATTTCCCATAACCCTCTTCAACTAAAGGTTTCATCCCATCTCAACATTTTGAACAGCACTTTATCTACATAACTTTTTGAATGAAATATTTCCTACATAACACATATATAGGATGATGGCTAAAACTCTTGTTTAAAGAATTGCATTTTAACCTTTTTGAAAAAGATATTGGTAAAATAATTTATCAGATATTAAGAATAGAGAATAATAAATCTTGTAAAGTCAACTGCTGTCTGGATAAAACTGCCTCTATATCCATTACACTTATTATTTGAGAATAAATAACACTTTCTTCACTGAAACTATAGCATTTTCTTCTATCCTATCCCACATGCTCCACACATCAGAACACATCCCACAGTTTCTACTCTGGAAGAGTAGTTCAGAGACTGGCAACTGGAGAAGAGAAGCACAGATTTTAAGGGAATTCCCTGGCAGTCCAGTGGTAGGACTTGACACTTTCATTGTCACGGCCTGAGTTCAATCCCTGGCTGGGAAACTAAAATCCCACAAGCCATATGAAGAGATTAAAACACACACATGTGAAACACACACACACACGTGAAGGAGACCTGAAAGGTCATCTGACCATATCTATCATCTCTTATGTTTGCAAAGGTTCACCTTCCCTTCTCCCTCCCCTTGGCACAAGCCCTTGATGTCAAGGTCCTCCTCTCTCTGTTCCTAAGAACTGAAACACAAGGCCCCTGACACAGGAGGCACCCAATAAAAGCTGCTGCTGATGATACCAGATTAACAGGTAACTTTCAGTTGTCACTCTTCCCAACTCCTGCAGCATTTGACACCCTCCCTTCTAGTCCTTATTTCTCCTTTCACAACCCAAGTATCAAACATCTTCATTCAAAAATCTCAGTAATAATCTCAGGACTAAACTTGGAGTCATGAAACCTGTGTTGAACCCCAAGCCCTTGTTAGTTTGGGGGAAAAGATGCTGAAATTTGTTAGGTCTCAGTCCGCTGAAATTTTAAATATGAGATTTGGTGCTCTGATGCTCTATAATTTTTTCTGTTTAGCTAAACTTAATGCTTTCTTTCTACTATTATTCTTTACCTTGTCATTTTTTAAGACCTACCATAAAAAAATCAGAACCTAAAAGAATATGACAGCTAACGTATCTATTTCTAGTTAAGGAAAATCAGTACACTGTGATTACTTTAAAGAGGAACTTTAAAAATTAGAAATTATGTTGTATCATGAGGCAGGAGAGATGAAATGGCCTCTCCATACTGAAAGAAGCATAACCCATTTTGATACAATGCTTTTCAGGAATGCAGGTCACCAAAATGGTTCAGTTTTAAACAGTCATAAAATGTAGACTACTACAGGATGGCTGGACTGCACATCCAACACACAATCCTTCATATAAACATTCCCTCTGAGTTTTTGAGCATTTGGGTGTGCCAGAGTTTAACATGACACTTGCTCATAAGAATCTGGAGCACAGCTATTAAACTCTTGTTTACCAGCAGGCAGTGGCAGGTCACAGGAAACTGCTAGTGAAGAAGTCTCCTTTCCCACAAGCATTCTAATTTTTATTTGGGGACCCACTGGTCTTGAACACGCACACTTTCCAACGAAGCTGACACGAACAGAGGTGTCAATGTGAATGTCCATATCACATTCCCCAGGGAATGAATTCAGTGGCAGGTGATCTGAGCTACTGCAATCCAAACTTTAAGACTATGATACAAATATTTATACAGGTCTAAAACATTTCCAAAATAAAAATGATCACTTCTTTAATTCAAAAGCACGAGAGGATACCATCATACTTGAATTACAGTATTTTTACAAATAAACTTTATGCTTCAGTCTAATTTAAATGTACAAATTTATAAGACAAAATAGTAGAACAACAAATATCTCATGCAGTAAAATTTAAAATGTGACTTTTACAGCTGCATAGCATCATCATGACTAACACCGCTACAAATAAATGTTTCAATACCAACACAAATATGATTATAAAATATAACTTTCTGGCAAACAACAAAGGCCCAGGCATAAGAGGAATGTAACTTTTTCATATTCGACAATTATTTTCAAGGCCAAAACACAATCAGTTGAGATTAATGCGTGTACAGCTCCATGTCAATATAAAACTTAAAATTACCTCATTGAGAAAAAGCTTAACATTTAACTTTGTGCAGCATTAAATCCACAAGTAAAATACATGGAAATACAGGGAGAAAACTCATAATTTTCAAGTTATTGTTAAGGAAGGTATTCAGAATCAGAAAACTGAGATTTGAACTTTGACTCATTAGTATCTCTGATTCCTCAAACTACTCAGTCACATCTTCCATAAGTCTGTTTCACCTTCTATAAAATGTTGTCAAACTAATAATTTGATTCATCCAATTAGGTTAATTACTCAGGAAAATCAGAACACAGGAAAAGTTGGGGAGGGGTAGTGGTGGTGAGCGGACAGTGGCAAATAAAGGTACAGAAAGTTGGTGAAGACTGTTTCAAACATTTCTACTAATGGAAAAAGTTAGAAGTTGTTCTCTATTTTGCACCTTTTACAAAAAGCTTTTTCAAATGACATTTTAAGAAAATAACTAGAGCTAATGATAAAAGTTTTCACTATAATCTGAAAATATGAAATCTGCGGTGGAAAACTTTGCTACAGTTCCAATGCAAGAGAACATTCATATCAAAATCACAGTGAGGACAATGTTAACTTGTTTATTTGATATCAATGGTACTGCTAATGTAGACGCATCCCACAAAGACTGAGAGTCAATTGAACCCATTGTTCAAGGCTGCTAGATGTAACAACGAGTTAACTGTGGCTCAGAAACTCATTTCATCATCCTGAAACCGTTCTGGCTCATAGCTCATGAGTCAAAAACAATAAACCAAACGCTTTAACAACCCAGGCTGCCTATCCAGGTTATTCACCAGGTTTGGCACTCAATGACTTTTAGTCAATGCCAAAAATTGATTCTAACATCAAAGGATAAAGATTTACGACAAGAGAACATATTCAAACCCTAAAGGTATAACAAGACCTTGCAGTACAATGGAAGCATTGTTGGAATAAGTACACACCATTTGGAAGCCAGATTCATTTCAACTTGAGACTGGCAAGCGTATTCATAAGTCAGTCTTACTCAGATCATAAAAACTACAGGAAAGTGCCACCTTAAATTTTTTGGAATAAGGCAGGATGTGCATGTACGCACACTAAAGTAAACAGAAATGTCCTGCTCAAAGACTTGAGATGGACTTTTGTATTAACCCTTCATTCCCATTAGGTACTCTCCTAATATGATTAAAGGTGAGAAAACTGACAAACTGACAAACTAAACTATTTGCTTTACCTTTTCAATATTGTGACTCTAGGAACCCAGGGACCAGCGGTACACACTGCAACCCATTCCAGGCACCTCAGGACTGCCCTAGCCCCAAGCAGCTATCAGTAATTGCTATGTGAGGCCTACAGATCTCAACCCAGAGACACACACCTCCTTGCTAAAAGAAAAACTAAAAGCCTTCCGAGACTATGACCGTAAAATCAAACTACAGCTCAGATTCCTGATCTAAAGGAAAAATATAAACTATCACTCTAGTCTAAACCCTAGAAGCATCTACACTGTGGCAACAAATAACTATTGTTCAAAATGCTTTAGGATCAAGTATCTATTTTAATAAAGTTCTCTGTTCTCTGGGGTTCTAAAGGCTTGGAGAAGATACAGGATATTTACTGATCAAAAATCCTGTTGCCTGTTACTTTATTACAGCAGTATATAAAAGATCATGAAAAGGAATTAATATACAGTTTATATTAGATAAATAACATTTAAAAACAAAAAGCTTCTTTCAGATAAAATATGCTCTCTTCCTCATTCTTATGGCTTTATTAATCAATTCTTCTGTTCATTTAACTTGCTTAGAGAACCAACAAGAAAGGAGACCCCCAAAAATCAAAATACTTCTCGCCAAGATCAATACATTATTTAGTTTTAAGAGCCAGAAGCAATGATGAGAACTGTGCTGGATTTCTTTTCTTTAGTTTGCAATTCAGTACAGTCAGATTTCAGTTTGCAGGGAGAGAAAAAGAGGCAGTGTTTTAGGCGTTTAAAAGAATTCATCAGGCTGCAGAAGGTCATCTATCTCTGTACTCTCAGTCTGTCTTCAAATATATTTACCAAAAATACTGAAGTTTCAAAACATTAATGAAACTCATAATAACTATGAATTATTATTATTGCATGCGACATATTGCTAGAACCAAACTGTTTAGGTATAAATTTTAACCTGGAGACCACACCACGATCATCTGGTCAACTCTTTTAAACCAAGCAAAAAACATTGACTTAAAATCTCATGGAGAAAAGAGGACAAGAGTTTTCTACCCTTAAAGAAGCAGGATACTACTCTGCCTGAACAATGGAAAAAAAGAAACAGTCATGTAGAGAGACTGCTGGCTAACTGCCGCCCTCTGGCTGGCAAGATGCCACCCTTCAGCTGGAAAAGCATTTAACCAAAACATTCATTTACAAATGTCTCTAGCTGTGATGCATTTTTAATGTTGTATACATCTCTAACTTAAGTAGAAAACAACTTTGAAGAAGAAAATGAGGAACAAAGTCAGAAATTTCTCAGGATTAAAATTAAAACACTATCACAGGAACATTTATTTAAAAGAAAATAATTCTAAAAAGGGAGAGATTTATCAATAGTTACAATACTGAAAGAAGAAATGCCGGAACACAATCTGATTATAGAAATGCAAAATGTAAATTAATGGTCAGGTGTCAAATCATCATACCACCTAGCTCCAAAAAAAAGAACCTAAGCCTTTCCCTCTATGCTTACTGGAAAAAGAGATCTGAACACCAGGCAGGTGCAACTGAACATGGCCTGGAAACACAAAGGTCTCAGCTCAAAAGGAGGTTTCAGTGTGAGGGCTGGACCATATAATGTAAAAGAGATCATGAACTATCTTGGAGGGAGACTTAAGCACGATTTCCCCAGTAGGGAGAAGGGGGGATCAACTGAAGCAACTAATTTTAGTGCTATAGTAGTCTTACTACTGAAAATTTTAGAAGTACAAATGTCATTACATCTGCCTTGGTGAATACAAAGAGGCTTTTCTTCATGCAAGCAGCTCTTATTGTTAAAGAAATTTTATGATCTTTTAAAAAGGATAAACAAATGATAAATCAAAACCAAGCATAAAGAATCAAACAGTTTCCAATGTATAATAAGTGCTTTACTTTAGAACTTAAGTCTATGAAGCTGGTGACTTAGGACTCCTACAAATACCAACAAGAACAGAAAGATGAGAAAAGCTTCCTACCCCCTTACAGCACTCACTGGCAGTGCCATCCATTTGCCAATAGGAGTATTCTAATTTTTATTATTTTCTCCTGTTGTTTCAAAGTATTATTTAAATCTCACCTTTTTTTTTTTTTACTTTTGTTGGAGTCATTACTTTCGTGATTATTTTTACTCCAAAAATGTTATTTGAGTACAAAATTAAAACACTGTGATTTTTAATGGTGGTTTAGAGCAGAACAAATTATTTTATACAATTAATGTATTTTTATTTTATGTTTTTAATGTATTTTTTAAATGATACAATTTCTCCTTTAAAAGCGAGTTCCCTCACATAAGCTCTCCAAGTTTACCACAGCACAGCAGTCGTGCATATGCAGAGGGGGACTCTGCTTGGTTTTGGGATTGGTCCAGATCCAGACAGAGTTCCAATGCATGAAAAGCTTTAAAATTCTACCTTGGGGAGGTTTCACCTGCCAATACCAATTTCCAAGTATACTTTTCAAAAATTGTTAAATTTCGGCATAAATACTGGAATCCTCAAAATCAGTCATCTCAGAAAAAAGTAATTTCAACTGATCCCTTTTATTTAGAAACCCTGCACATCTTTGTTTTGGTCAAGTCACATAACTTTTCTTCAGCTTATTAAAAAAAAAAAAATCTACCTAAAATAGAGTTGTATTTTTTAAATAACAAATAAATGCACTGTCAGCTTGTAGAAACCTGGGAAACTAGGTGTCATATATCAACTTTCATTATCATTTCTCCACAAATGCTGCTGCCGCCATTGGTGTCCGTATGCTTCCTCTTGCCAAATTTGTCAATTCCTCAATTTCAGCATTTAATTTATGTATTAAACACTCCATTGCTTCTTGGCCTTTATTAGCATTTGACGATATCACACTTGCCATTAGCCCTTCAAGGTAACTGCTGAGACTGACTCCCTTCTCAGTAATTATGGCTTCTTGACTCAAAATAGCTCTTTCTGGGGCTTAAGGATGTGGTTTGTATGTAAGTCTCTCATTACTGAAACCTTATTTGTAAATGAAATATTCGCAGATTTAAGTTCCACTGTTTTCTCTATGGCATCCACTATAGAATGTTCTTGCACATATGTTTTGGTTCTTGCTGCACCAATAATAAATTTCACAATGGAAAGCAGTCCCCACTCTGTGCTGAGAAGTGCATGGCTATGCAACTTTTCAGAGGGATCTATGTGTTTGTTCAGTACATCAACTCAAACCACACTCAGGTTCATAGGGTTTGGGTATTTCTGCACTGCAGCTGTTGTAACGATTTCCCATGGGTGGTCAAAGACGTGCTCCAAAGTCCAGATCTTAGTGGTGCCGGTAGCCAGCAGTGTCCAGGCGGTACTAGGGCACAATGAGGCAAAGAGGCCACTCTTGCCCCCAGCCTGCCCCTCAGCTGCCCCACTGGCAGCCCCTAAATCTCACGTTTTACATTATACTTTTATTAAAAAGACTCTCCTTGAGGAAAAATACCAGACATACCTGTACAATGCTCCAGCACAGTGTCTTGCAGAAATCTTTAATAAATATCAGTAAATATGAGGAACACGGAAATCTAGATGAATTTGAGAGTCAATTCCTCGGCAGGTTGATAAGAGGTCCAGGAGGATGACTTCTCTCCTCCCAAGGAGGAGAGAGGGGTCTAGGGCTCTTGAGGAGGAGATAGGGGTCTGGAATTCTCGAGGAGGAGGAAAGGACAAAAGTTTTTTTTTCTACATTCCTTAGGAAGGATTATATAACATCAATGTATCCTGCTTGAAGACAGTTTCTCCTTCTTGAAAATTGTCTAACTAATCCTGTCATCTTAAAATGTAAATTGTGGGAGTGGGTCTAGTAAGACCTTAAGACATTCTTTTGACTTATTGTAATAACCAATTAAAAAAGTATATAATTCCCTTGCTAACACTAGCAAGGGGGAAACTCTCCGTCCCCCTTCTGATGTCTATGTCAGATGCTTTCCAATGTCCTCTTTCACTTTAATTAAACTCTGCTACAACTCAGCTCTTGAGTGATCAAGCCGAGTCCCTGGTCCCGAAGCTAAATCTTCTTTGGAGATCACGAATCAGACATCATTCACTGTAAGTTATCGAATTTATATTCAAAGCCATTGTTTACGTGGTAAGACTATGAAGTTTTCCCTTTATTGTTTTCTAAATATTCTATATTTGACTATAAATATAATCAGAATGCTTTATTTTTTATAGTTGTGATAATATTTTAATAATGAAGGGTATATACAATGATGACTAAGAATATGGGCCAACTGCCTGGACTTGAATGATAGCTCCTAAAATTCAACTTAATTACTATCCCTAATCATCACCTACAAAAACAGAATATAATAAGAATACCTATCTCAAAATTGTAGTGAGGGTGACACAAAATAATGCATGCGAAAGCACTGACAAATAGAAGGCCTTAATACATATCAGTCAACAGCTTCACTGTTAAGAGTTGTGGGCTTATCACCTGAATATGTCCCACAGTTACAAGTTAGGGGTTAGAGATTTTCTTGCTCCGCCTGGAGGTCATAATACTTTATATATTGTTTTCATTAAAAAGAAAAAATCTGCATCAAGGGTAATTAAAAAATATGCAGGAAACAAGTCCTGGCCTTTGACCAACAACTAACTGAAACAGGCTGAGATGGCACCCGCGTACTCCTTCCACGTCCCCTCAGAATCACTCACAGGGCTATGTTGTGGCAGAGCTCTAGAAAACCCATTCCAGAGCACGCTGGCTGCTTTCACATGTAAATGTTCGTCTTGTTTATGTGGAAAGTGCTGTATTACTAGAACTTCAAGAGCAATCGACAGGTGAAGGGGGTGGTTACCTTAATGGATGGTAGACATGTACAAACTTCTAACTGATTGGACTGTAATCTTCATTCTGATGACCAACTAAAAGACTGTAATGCAACCCAAAAGTATTTTTCTGTTTTTAACATAACTCCTATGATAAAATTTCTACTTACAACACTATTGTAAACACTTAATATGTAGTAATTTATTTAGTCTTTGCAACTACTCTCTGAGGTAGATACTTTTAGAATCCCCAGGTACAGCTGAGGGAACAGCAGCGAAGAGAGGGGAAGTGGTGAATCTCATGACTGAAATCCACACAGTATCTCTTCTCTTAAACTACTAGGCTGGTCGCAGCTTGGTGACTGGTACCAGTAACTACTTCCTATTACCAGAAACCCATCTGGAATGTCTAAAGCACTTGGCGTGTATACCTTGAATGTATCAGAGGGCAGAGAGGGTAATCATGAGTGTCTGCTTATTCAACTACAAGAATCTTTTCCTCAAGAGAGTTATGAAATGATCTTTCCTTTTATTCAATCTGCATGGGAGCTATTAAGGGGATATTGTTGGGCACCTACTTACAGTACTCATTCATCTTATCTGAAAAAGAGTTGCCAAATTAACCTAACTACTTAAAACTTCATCAAAAATAAACAGGAGGAATCTCCCTCCCTCTAGCTGGCGCCCTCACTATTTCTTCCCCCAACAGAAACACTGCCCCTGATGCCTCACACTTCCTGAAACTTCCACCCACCACTGCTGCAGTCAAGTTTCAAAAACAGCAAACAGATCCCACTACAGCCCTGCTTAAAGCCCTTCAGCACTGCCCCATTTCCTCAGGCCACATTACTTTGCTTGTGATCAGTCTCCTATAAAAACGTAAGGAGCGGAGATTTCCCTGGTGGTTCAGTGGTAAAGAATCTGCCTTGCAAGGCAGGTCACACGGGTATGATACCTGGTCAGGGAACTAAG
Source organism: Odocoileus virginianus (assembly GCF_023699985.2). Lineage (NCBI taxonomy): Eukaryota > Metazoa > Chordata > Mammalia > Artiodactyla > Cervidae > Odocoileus > Odocoileus virginianus. Next base: position 68,814,590 of record NC_069674.1, on the reverse strand, counting down.
ATCTCACATGCCACAAAGCAACTAAACCGGCAAGTCACAACTACTAATACCGAAGCTCGTGTGCTCCGGGGCCCGCACACCACTAATACTGAGCCTACAAGCCACAACTAGAGGGTACATGAGCCACACAGAAAGATCCCACACGATGCAAAGAAGATTCTGTGTGCCACAATTAAGGCCCAATGCAGCCAAATAAATAATTAGAAAATAAAAAAGCATTTCTTGACAGCTTTATAAAAATATATTTAAAAAATAAGAATTATTGACATGTCTCCCCAAAAGTTGCACACAAATTTTGCAACGGAGACACACAATTTTAGTCACGAAGAAAACAATTTATTTAATGTCTTAAAACTCCAAACATAAATAACAAAATTCCATCTCTAATTTCATAAAGAAATTAAAGATATTTCCAGGCAAGTCCATAAATATTTCCTGAATGTCAGAAAAGTTTAACCAAAAAGCCATAGAACAGCATACAGATTATATATCAAAAGTTTTAGAGGAATTTAGGAACTTCTGAATGATAAACTTTCCCAGTAGCAAAACACTTCATTTTATTCAGGCTTATGTCATTAGCACAGTCATTCTGCTAATGTCCTTGGAAATTCAATTCATTAGCACTTTGTTTTAGTTGTATATGTATGTATCAAAGTCTTAGGCAGTATCCTTAACCAACTCAAAGAAATGTAAAACTGCAGAAACATGCCAAAGACCAAAACTTCAAAATAACAGCTGTCCACCTTCTACCAACAGGCCAATCAGAGATAGATGTAGAGAGATCTGGTTCTGTAGCATCCATCCCTCCACTACATCAGAGCTCTAAGCCCAAACGTCTTAAGGGGACAGCCAGGCCTCCTGTAAGATGAGCGCGTGGGACTATGGCAGACCATCTAAAAGGGGCGCAAACCACAACCTAGGTCTAGGGCACAGCCGTCAGAAAAGAATGCGGATGCAGGGTGGCCAGAAAGTCTCATGTTTTCAGAATACAGAAATAAGGAGTTTTTATGTGAAATATTTCAAGCTTCCAAGCATTGCCAGGCACATGAACACATTCACAGGTGTGATCCAACCCACAAGCACCATTTTTCACCTCATGATAGTGTTGCTGCTACTGCTGCTAAGTCTCTGCAGTCGTGTCCAACTCTGTGCGACCCCGTAGACGGCAGCCCACCAGGCTCCTCTGTCCCTGGGATTCTCGAGGCAAGAACACCGGAGTGGGTTGCCATTTCCTTCTCCACACGATAGTGTAGGTCTTATTTATTCATTTAATAGACAGGCATGGTTCCATGGTGCCACCCTTGCACCACATACTCTGCTAGGCACGGGGACAAGCACTGAGTCTCACTATGTCCTCATTCAGTAGAGGAGAAAAGCACCCAGACAGAACGCCATGAACACTGTGGTCAGTGCAGTAACAGAGCAGGCAGAGGGTATGAAGCAGTGAAAAAAGACTCCTGAGTCTGCAGAGAAATGGTCCAAGAGGTCAGGGAAGTCTTCTTCCCCACGTTCTCCCCGCTGGTGAGCCAGAATTAGTCTCTTAAGTCTGCTTCTGTTTTGTAAATAAGTTCATTTGCATCTTTTTTCTTTTTTTTAGATTCTGCATATAAGCGATATATATTTCTGTTTGACTTCACTCAGTGTGACAGTCTCTAGGTCCATTCGTGTTGTTGCAAATGGCATTATTTCATTCTTTTTATGATTAAGATTCCATTGTATATATGGACCGCATCTTTATCCATTCTTCTGTTGATGGGCTCACAAGTCATTGTTAACTCCCATGAATTCTAGATGGTGCCATTAAAACAAATAAGCCATTACTTAAATCTGCATTTGTTTGATTGTAAATGAGGCCAAACTTTCCTTCTTTATTAGCTATTTCTGTTTTTTCATTTGTAAATTCCCAGTATTTTTACTTTGCTTGTCTTTTGATTTGGATGTTTTTTTCTCTCTTAAAAAATAAGAGTTCAAGAAACACATATTCTTTTGGAGTCTCCCCACCCTCACAATATTTTAATTTTTCAGTGTGTGTGATGTATGATTATCCCTCCTTTTATGATGTTGTCAGCCACTGATGACCACTGACACATCCATTAATTCATTAGGTGTTACAAAATGCTGATATTGTAGTTTTGTCATTTTTTCTTTTATTTATTTCCTGGAATATTTTGTAAACTGTTCAACTTTAGTAAAACTTCACTAAATAATCATTCTCACAAAGAATATGAAAAAAGAGAATATGCTTAGAATATATTGTTAACCATAAAAGACTCATAACAAGATGGTATGATAGATATATTAATTTTCTAATAAACAATTTATAAAGGAGACTAGAAAAATCAACGCCAAAATATGATTAATCCCTAAATATTGAGGTTAACTATTTTTTTTCCCTTTTATACTCTTGTAAGTTTGTTTTTGTTTTTTGCAATGAACACGTATTAGCTTCACATTTGGAAAAATAACACACCACACATATTGTTAGATAAAATGACTAAAAGGATTTTAATAACAATAACTATAAACTAGTTTCAGACCCCAGAGGAAGTAAAGAGTTTCAGACCCTGGGCAACTCATAGTAGCTCTGTGGGCGTGCTGTTTCAGAGATAAAATTCAGAAGCTGAACTAGATGAGCAGCTTTCCAACTGTGAAATCATGCATGTGAAGTGTTTCAGTACCTGGACCAGAATGAACACTCAGTCCATGTTAAATTAATGCTGTTTATTAACCAATGGCTCGCAGCAGCAACAAACAGAACCTGCCAAACAAGCAGCAGAATTTCAGACCCACAACTCTCATTTCAATCATCTGCCTTTTATTTTTAAAAATGAAGACTCCTAGATACAATTTCTATTCAAGAAAAGATTTTACTGGTCTAAAATCACTTGATCAGATAACCCCTACAGTTTCTGGTAGTATTATGACACTCCAAACACTACGCATCTGTGTTCTCATCCCTATGGCAAGCCTAGAAATATTCTTGATGATCACACAAATAAAACTCCAGTTCAATTGTACTTGTGTGATTCTAATATACTGTACTGTAATTCCGAGACCCTTCCATCATTTTCCTCCTAATCTGTGTTCAAATTATAGACATTGCTTACCAAAAGTTTCCTGAAATTACTTCCTAGTTGAAACTTGCTGCCTTTGTACACAAAGCAAAAATAAAATGGCATCTTTCTGGTAATGTTTAAAAAGGTGTCTTTTAACTTGAAGCAAAAGGGCTCTTTAAGCAACGAAATCTACCTCTCAAATAATTTTCGGAAAGAACTGAAAGGCAGCATTACCTGCGTAGTCTACTAATCAAGACACTCTCAAGAATACGGTAAAGCACAATATTCACTTGTACAACTTTCCCATCACATTAAGTCCTTCAAGAGCAAACCAGTATAAATAACTCTGAAACCCAGAGAACTGACCAGATAAGCTATGTTTTGGACTTTAGCTTTGGCAGTATTTCATTCCTTGCCTTTATTCCAATCTTACAAATGAGAACAAATAGGTGCTCATGTTTCCATGAGCATCTTTCTAATTAAGATTCCTATTATTCTTAACAGCAAAAGGTTAATGACGAGATAAGAAACTGGTACAAGGATAGGGTAACAGATAACTTGACCTTCTCATTAGACTCTTCCTCATTCCAGGATCCATGACATCCATCTGGAGACATGTTTGGCTTAGGAAAAAGCATAAGGACTTCGATTTCACCCAGAATTTAGTTTCAGCTCATTAGTCATTACGTACTAGTTTTATGACATTGGTCAAGCTATTTAACCTCTCAGGATCTGGTTACCTCACCTGCAAATAAGTGACAATAATATCTAGAATTACAGGCCAGTCAAGAGTCTTAAATAAGAATGATTAACAGCTTTTTAAGAAATCTCCACACTGTTCTCCATAGTGGCTGTACTAGTTTGCATTGGGATGGGGAGGGAGGTGGGAGGGGGGATCAGGATGGGGAACACATGTAAATCCATGACTGATTCATGTCAATGTATGGCAAAAACCACTACAAGACTGTAATTAGCCTCCAACTAATAAAAATAAATGAAAAAAAAATAAAGAATGAATAACTGCAAAGCTGTAAGGATTTGTTTCTCCCTCTTCCTCAGTAGCTCAGAAGGAAAGAATCTGTCAATGGCAGAAGACTGCAGTTCGACCCCTGGGTAGGGAAGATCCCTTAGAAAAAGGAATGGTAACTCACTCCGGTATTCTAACCTGGGAAACCCCATGTACAGAAGAGCCGGACAAGACTGAGTGATTAAACAACAACTTCTCCATTATACTTGAAAATTCAACTCTGATTTATCTCTTTTTTCTGGGAAAAAGAACTGCCATAACAATTCAATAGTGGGAGTGTCCATCCCTTCCAGCAATTCTCAAAGGACAGTTCACAAATCCCAAGAAATCCACAATATCGAAACCATAACAATACCAAGATACTACCTTTTTCGCTACTGACATTTGCAACTGACAATGTAAAAACCATGGTTAAAAGCAGATGCCACAGCACCAACCAAGGCAGGGACCCCAAAACGCACTAAGAGTCACTGTATTCTTTACTGACAAGGATCGCAGTTAAGGCAATGCCAGTTTCACTGAGGAGTGTTAACGAAAGAGTAAAACATTGATTTTATTAAACCTCAATGCTGAGTACCGAGTCTGTCTAATAAAAATAGAAAGCACTTGCACTGCATCAATGGATGTTTCAAGATAAAAAATATTTGGCAGTTGTTTTACATTTGGGCAGAAACAGTCCCTTTTCCTGGGACCTTTCTCACCTGACTGACAGACAAGCAATGGTTATCCAAACGTGGACACCTGGCGTGTTGCTGCTGCTGTTGTTTACTTGCCCAGTCCTGTTTGACTCTTCTCAGCCTCATGGACTGCGGCATGCCAGACTTCCTTGTCCCTCACCAACTCCAAGTTTGCTCAAGTTCATGTCCGTTGAATTGAATTGGTGATATCATCCAACCATCTCACCCTCTGTCGCGGTCTTCTCCTCCTGTCTTCCATCTTTCCCAGCATCAGGGTCTTTTCCACTGAGTTGGCTCTTCCCATCAAATGGCTGAAGTATTGGAGCTTCAACATCAGTCCTTCCAATGAGTATTTATGGTTGATTTCCTTTAGGATGGACTGGTTTGATCTCTTTGTGGTCCAAGGGGCTCTCAAGAGTCTTCTACAATACCACAGTTCAAAAGCATCAACTCTTCAGTGCTCTGCCTTCCTTAGTGCTCTGCCTTCTTTATGGGCCAGCTCTCACATGCATGCATGACTACTGGAAAGACCATAGCCTTGACTACACAGACCTTTGATGAATGTGTAGAGAAACCCTCATATATTGCTGGAAGAAATATCAAATAGCATACCCTCTGGGGGAAAAAGCCATGGTTCCTCATAAAATTAAACATAGAATCACAATATGACCCCAACAATTCCACTCCTAGGTATATAACCAAAAGAAGTGAAAAGCAGTACCCAAACACATACATACATTAACAGCAGCACTATTTGTAACAGTCAAAAGGTGGAAACAACCCAAATATCGACCAATGGATGAATGGATAAACAAATTGTGCATATACAAACAGTGGAATACTGTTCAGTAATAAAAAGGAATGAAGGACTCATCAAGCTACAACAGGATGAACCTTAGAAATATTAAGCAAAGTGAAAGCAGCCAGACCCAAAAGGTCACATATTTTAAGATTCTACTATATAAAACATCCAGAATAGGTAAATTCATAGAGAAAAATTGCAGACTAGTGGTCGCCTTGGGGGTGGGTAACAACTGTTTGATGGCTACAGGATTTCTCTGGGGAATGATGAAACGTTTTGGAACCAGAAAGAACTGGTGCCTGCACAACTCTGTCAATGTATCAACTGCCACTATTCATCTTAAAATGGTGAATGTTTTGTGATGTTCACCTCAATGGTGTTTAAAGCTTGCACAGATATCTCATTTTCTAGTCATGTATCTCCACCTCAGCCAGAAATACTGCCCCCAGCTCAGTGATCTCCTCTCAACACCTTTATCCTGGCTCACACCAGAGATGCAGGTGGAGAAAAGAGAAAAAAAGGGGGGGGGGGGGGTTTAAAAAGAACTATGAAAAGACACAGTAAAAATGTACGTTTACACAAATATCGAAATTTTGCACCAGGGCAAAAACACCAGAGTACACATCAAAATTTCCTTGTGTGTGCATGCACAGTCACGCAGTCGCGTCTGACTCTCTGTGCCCACCAGGCTCCTCTAGTCGTGGAATTTTCCGGCAATAATACTGGAGTGGGTTACCATTTCCTCCTCCAGGGGATCTATTCAACCCAGGTATCAAACCCACATCTCCTGCATCAGCAGGCAGAGTTTTTACCACTGTTTCCCAACTGGGAAGCCCAAAACTTCTTTAATAAAATTCAGAAACAAATGAAAGTGAAAGATCAGCAAAAACATCAGAAAATTCAGGTATCAAATGACTTCCTCCTGAGTTTCAAACTTCAAACCACAAGGCAGAACTGCACAAAAATTTCTCTGAAACACCCATATTTCATATTTGAGACACAGAAGAAAGTAACTTTTTGTAAGGACTGATCTTATTAATGCAAATAAAATATTGCTGGCACTATACAGAATGTTAAGAACAATAAAATCTTTCTTCAAATTTAGTTACTAAGTAACTCAGGACTAAAGTGTAGAAGATGCTACATACTAACAACAGAGGGAACCAGTGTTTCTTGCATTTCGAGTGACTATTTCAAGAAGAACAAAGAAGAAATAGTACATTAACTTCCAAGAGGTAAAAATATATTATGCATAGTATTATATAAATATTATTTTTATCTTTAATACTATTGTAGTGATTTGAGAACATATCACTTCACTCACACCCTTCCACAGTGCAGTCAAGCTAACTGGCTGAAAATTTTACCTATAAAAGCTTTTTTCAAAAATGTCTACTCAAGTTTGCACAATAGAAACAAATTTTTGAAAATATTCAAATGTCTTTCCTTAAAAGCACTCTGACCAAATGATTCATAGCTGGAAAAAAAAATGAAGGTACAGTGGGAATAAGCAAAGCTGATACACTCTCTGACTGGGGAGGAATGCTACTGACAACTAACGGAGGCATTGATAAGGCACCATGCCTTGAGTTTCCCACTAATTTCCACTTAGTACCCAGTAATCCTATTATTCCTATTGTAAAGTCCACCATGTACACTGAAGTAAGTACATTGGGAGGTTAACTGATGGTATTCATCAGTAACAATCACTTAGAAGTGGTTTCTTTCAAGCAAGACTTTTACGAATCCCAACTGCATTTTCTCTCAAAGGGCAGCTCTCAAGATCCCTATATGTGCTAATTTAACAGTTAGGTAATATATGTCTTTATCCAAGTCAATGATAAAAATATTTAACAAAATGGTTTCAAAGACAAAGTATTTCACTTCATCACTAACAAGCTCTTTGAAAATTAAAGTGAAGTCTCTGAGTCATGTCCAACTCTTTGTGACCCCATGGACTGTAACCCACCAGGCTCCTCCATCCATGGGATTTTCCAGGCAAGAGTACTGGAGTGGGCTGCCATTTCCTTCTCCAGAGGATCTTCCCGACCCAGGGATTGAACCCGGGTCTCCCTCTTTACAGTCTGACCCATGCAGGCTAAGAAGCTCTTTAGAAGTCAGCAACCAATCCGTTATCAAGACCTCTCACGGCTAAAGCAGCCTCATGGTCCCATTGTAAACACTCTATACTATGTTATCCATATGAAGTAACAAAGAACAAGAAATGTCAAGACAGAAGTTAAGTTCACACACCATTCTCAGTGGGTAAGCTAAGACTAGAAATCAGTTGCTTTCACAAACCCTATTAAAAAAAAATGAATTCTTGCATTATTTAATAGCATCTTTTTCTAGATCCTCACACCTTGAAGAAAACTAAGCAAACACAGACACACACACAAGAAAAAACTAAGAAGCTATCCTTGACTCTTATCCAAATCCAGTTAGCTCTACCTTCAAAAGAAGTCTGCAATCTGACCATTCTCACCTCCTCCACTGAAATCACCTGCCCACTCTGCTGTCACAATCTGCCCAGACTAGACTGCAGCAGTCTCCTCCCTGATTTTCACACTTTCACTCCTGTCACTCTACAGTCCACATCCTACACAGTAACCAGAGAGACATTACTGGATTTTGGTTTTCTTTTCTCTTTTTCAGTTTTGAAACAACAAAATTGCACTAAAGTACAGTACAAAGAAATGGTTTCCCCAAACCAGCTCAGAAGTTGCCAATGTTGATGTTCCATCATACTCAAATGCTAAGAACAAGGATGGTCTATGTAACTACAATAAAATCATCAAGATCAGAAAATTAAGACTGACAGACTACTATGACTTAATGCTCACACTCCACCCCAGGCCACCCCTTATACATGGGGGAGGCAATGGTTGGACTCGCCATCCAGTCTGCTCTCCCTTAACACCCTATCCTAACCTTGGCTGAGCTGTGGCATCCCACATCAGGCCATCAGGTAGGAGAAATCCTGTCTTCACCCTGCTTGGCCTCTGACTCTTGTGACAACTGTCAGGCCCTCCCAGCATGGACACTCTGTCCAGGCCACCCTCCTCATCCCAATTGGGGCCAAATAAGCTGCTCAGGCTTCCCAGGTGGTGCTAGTGGTATAGAACCTGCCTGCCAATGCAAGAGAAGTAAGAGACACAGGTTCAATCCCTGGATTGGGAAGATCCCCTGGAGAAGGAAATGGCAACCCACTCCACTATTTTTGCCTGCAGAATCCTAGGGACAGAGGATCCTGGTGGGCTATACAGAACATGGGGTCGAAGAGTTGGACACAAATGAAGCAACTCAGCCCACACAAGCTGCTCAGGGGCCATAAAGCCTCCCATATCCCCTCCTCACACTGTGAGTACCTACGTTGCCATGCATTACCTAATGGCTTTAGGACAAAAAATTGCTGAGGAGAAAGGGGAAAGGGAGATTTATCACTTTTAAATGGACTTAGGTTATTTCACTTCATTGCTCAAAATCCTCCAACAGCTTTTTAATCTCAGAATAAAATCCAAACTCTTCTTCTTGGTCCACTAGGCCCTATAAATCTGTCCCCTACCTTCCTACATCACTTGATCTAATCTATTCTTGCTGGCCTTTATTCTGCTTTTCAAATATAGTAAATTCTTTCTTACCTCAGGTCTTTACACTGGACGTTCTATCTCTCTGAAAGCTCCTCCACTTCCCAAATCCACAAGGTCTTGGTTCAAACATCATTTCCAGAGGCAGTTTCCCAGTTTCTTCCTCATCCACCATCCCCACAATCCCTACCTATCCCCTTCCCTTTCTTCACAGCACTTATGACTGATACTGTATCACATCAAGTTATAACCCACAAGGACAGAACAATTTCTGTTTACTATTGCATCCTCAAACACCTAGAATATAGCAGACACTGAATATCTGCATGATGCCTGAATTCTTCAAGAACACATCTTAATGACATAAACTAATCAATCATAATGCCATCTTACATCTATATGATATGTGAAGATATTAGAAATGGCTGTGTAATTTTAAGATACTGACACTACATGGTGCTTTATTTTTTTTTTCTTTTTTTTTCCATTTATTTTTATTAGTTGGAGGCTAATTACTTTACATCATTACAGTAGTTTTTGTCATACATTGAAATGAATTAGCCATGGATTTACATGTATTCCCCATCCCAGTCCCCCCTCCCACCTCCCTCTCCACCCGATCCCTCTACATGGTGCTTTAAAGTATGCTATTATTTACAGTAATTCTGAGCACTATCTGTGTTAAGCTTCTCTTTTTCACAAATAAGGCTCAGAAAAGTGTAATGACCTGCTCAACATTACAGAGCCAATAACTGACAAGATCATGACTGGAATCAGGGCCTTCTAAATTTACTATTATACCAGGCAAGTGTCTCTGCATGTGTACCTTCATTAATACTCAACATCCTTTACTTTCAACTTAAAGAATTATGGGAATGTTTTTAAAAAAATAGCAAGAGGCGCAGAAATACCATAGTTTTCTATCCTACCTACAAATGTATATCTTACTAACAGACTAGCACATGCACTGACTACAGATATATTACATAACAGCATCAATTTTATAGAATTGATAACGGGATTTTTAGCACCATATTCCAAGATTTAGGAGCCTACAGCCCACCATCTGTTTTTCTTACATGTGAGCTAAAAATGGTTTTTACATTTTTAAATGGTTGGGGGGGAATTAAATAAAAAGAATATTTCATTACACCTGAAAATTAAACATAATTCAAAGTACACTGTCCAGAAATAAAGTCTGACTCAAACATTACCACACTCATTCATTTTTTTACTGTCTCTGGCTGATTTTGCGCTGCAATCACAGGGTCAAGTAGCTGCAACAGAGGTGTGGCCAGAAAAGGCAAAAATACTTACTACCTGTTCACAGAAGCAGTGCCACAGTGTCCTGATTTTTCACCTCTCCCCACATCCTGGTCTTCAAGAAATGTTCCTTTTCCATGCCAAATTCAGGTAGTTTTCCCATAGCATCTTATTCTACTCCCATCACTGTTCATTCACTTTGAGAAGTGTAACTGTCTTACTCATCTGACTCCCCAACTAGAATACACTATGCTGCAGGGTAAGGCCACATCTGCTTGCCCATTATTGTACCCCCAGTGCCAAGCAATGCCCACTTATACCAAGTCCCTAATATTTGCTGAATCGGAGGAAGACAGATACACTAAATTTGGATGAGCTAATTTAAAGAACTCTCAAACATACGAGAGTTTCTTCTAGAAGATACCAAATATACAGACTGCTACTTTCCAAAGGAGCCACACAAATAACTGTATCTACCTCTTGGCTCAGTTCAGTCGCTCAGTCGTGTCCACTTCTTTGCGACCCCATGGACTGCAGCACGCCAGGCCTCCCTGTCCATCACCAACTCCTGGAGTCTACTCAAACTCATGTCCATTGAGTTGGTGATGCCATCCAACCATCTCATCCTCTGTTGTTCCCTTCTCCTCCTGCCTTCAATCCTTCCCAGCATCAGGGTCTTTTCCAAAGAGTCAGTTCTTTGCATCAGGTAGACAAAGCACTGGAGCTTCAGGTTCAGCATCAGTCCTTCCAATGAATATTCAGGGTTGATTTCCTTCAGGATGGACTGGTTTGATCTCCTTGCTGTCCAAGGGACTCTCAAGAGTCTTCTCCAACACCACAGTTCAAAAGCATCAATTCTTCAGCGCTCAGCTTTCTTTATGGTCAAATCTCACATCCATACATGACCACTGGAAAAACCACAGCTTTGACTAGACGGACCTTTGTAATGACAACATCATACAAACAGACTGGGATCATACAAGAGATTAGGGGTCAGGGGTCGGGGGCTTTAAATTAATCTGCAGTCCAGTAGTAAAAGGTATTAACAACAACAAAAAAGGCGTGACTTAGGGTCCCAGTCTCAGAAATGAGCCTACATGACATTGATCACAGGATGGGCTGCTTCCCAGCATTAACCACCCCCTACAAATTTTCTTCTTTTTTCCTTCATATTTCACCATGTCACACTGGCTACTAGTCATCTAATCTATTCACTCACCTTATTAGAAATCTCTTAAAATACAAACAGGTATGAAAAGTTAAATAAAACAACAAAACCTCATGCATTAATGCAGACTGAATAAATCAGTTTTGACAGTGAGAAAAAAAAGGAGATAGAGCCCTCACAGGCCTGGACACAGTTCTGAACCAGGGAGTCCAGGGAAAACAAGAAAACGGGAAACAGAACAAAGAGCAGTGACGGAGAAGGTACAGAAAGGGGAGTGGGAGATGTCAGACACAGACAGCCAGTCCTATCACCTCCACACCAGACACGCATCCTGCAGAAAAGGCAAAGACAGGGCTGGTCTCTACTCAGTGGCTTACAAACTCTGTGAGACCAGGAAAAGCTCTTCTCTTCAAAACAATGACAACTAGTCAACGTTAAAGGTAACAATTATCACCTGGCAACCCACAGCTGACTGAATCAAGAAACATCGTGGTATATTAGAGCCACAGTATAAATAAAAGAACAGATATTCACACAGTCTCAAAGTATCTTACTAATTTTAAAAGGGAAAAGTAACCACTACGATATCAAAAAATCTGGAAGATACCATTTTAATCAAGTGGTTATTAACATTAGCAGTAATTATGTACCCCATCTGTGAGGCACTGAGAAGGATATAAAATCTCCTATGCTGTATTCTGGTCAAAGTATTTATCTGATTTTTATCATGACAAAACAACCACTCAAATCTAAATGAAAAGATGCACCTATAAAACAACTGGCCTGGACTTTTTTAAACTCTCATGACCGTATAGAAAAAAAAATTACAGGTTCAGGGATTTTTAAAACAACTTCAAAGTAGAATCTGATTTTTAAAATAAGTTATATTTTTAAATCTTTATTTCTTCCATTTTCCTAAGAATTTTTTACTGTATTTTATAAAAATACATATAATAAAATACAACTATACAATAAAAATATTTTACAAATTTACAGGTCCATAGAAAATGGAAAAAAGGAAAAACTGGTCCTTCATCACAGAGAATTTCAGAAGTACTACTCCATATTAAGGAGAACTAAGAAACATGACAACTAAATGCAATGTGTAAACTTGGATTTAAATTTTATGTGTACACACACACACACAGTGTGTGGCTCAGTAGTAAAGAATCTACCTGCCAATGCAGGAGACATGGGTCTGGGACGGGAAGATCCCCTGGAGCAGGAAATGGCAACCCACCCCAGTATTCCCGCCTAGGAAAGCCCATGGACAGAGGAGCCTGGCAGGCTACAGTCTATGATGTCGCAGAGAGTCAGACACAACTGAGCACATAACACATACATGAGATGAAAATACTGTACTACCAAGACTAAATTGCCTGAGAGTCACACTTACTTTATGACTGTATTGTAGGAAAAATCTCTCTTCTTAGGAGACATGCTGAATTACTTAGGGGTGAAGTTAGTATGTCTATAACATACTCTCAAACAGCTGAGCAAAGAATAAAGTTGTAGGATGGATGAACAGATAAAATACAAAGTACTACTTAACCTAAAAACATGAAACCTACCCAAATGTGAAAAGGACAACACCACAGAGTTTACATGAAACGCAGGACAAAACTACGTATTTTCTGTAACTTGCTCCTTTGATGGTAAAATTGAGATGGGTTTGATAAAAAGTAAATAATTTAAATGGTAATTATTATATATTCATGCTACCATGCTAACTGAAAATCTATTAGTTTAAAAGTAGATTTTTCTAGGGAATTCCCTGGTGGTCCAGTGCTTAGGACTTCACACTTTCACTGCAGAGGGCTTGGGTTCAATTCCTGGGAGAGAATTAAAATCCAAGCCACGTGGCCAGGGGGAAAAAAAAAGTCAAAAACAAAAAACAGATTTTTCTCTTGAAACAGAAAAGATATTCATTAATGGACTAAAACGATTTCTCTACAGATTTACATTTTAAGTTCTCAGTAACTAACAATAAGAAATGCACAATAAGTGTAGTTTACAGCAAATGGGTATTACATATCACTCTGGATTATACCTAACACGACATTCTACAATAACTTCCAGATGTGTCAGAGAGCTAAACATAAAGAATAATCCATAAAACAAAGTTTTGATCCTGAGAGCATACTCTAACTTTGGAGAGAAAAATTCATTAATACATAAAGAACAGAAGATAGTTAAATGAGTTCTGACATGTAAGTCTTAAATCTTTCAAGTTCATTCATTCAACAACTATTTATTAAATGAACACAACATTCCAAGCACTGCCGTAGGCCCTGAAATTGTGTAGGGTTTGCATAGAGCACATAGGCCCTTGGTCTCACAGAGCTTAAGTCTAGTAGGCAGATGGGCAAAAAGCACAAAAAGCAATGGAATTATCCTGTAAACACTACAGAGGAAAAGATGCACTGCTCCAAGAGAACACAACTGAAGATGCACTGTAGGTGCAACGGTTATAAAAAATTTTCTTAAAGCACATCAAAGCTGATGCAAGGAGGAAGAATAAGAAACCAGCCAGATCTCCCTGGTGGTTCAGTGGCTGGGATTCGGTGCCCAATATAGGGGCCCTGAGTTAGATTCCTGGTTAGGGAATCAGATGTCACATGCTCTAATTAAAAAATCCCACATGCCACACACCAAGACTGAAGATCCCAGTGCTGCAACTAAGACCTGGCACAAATAATTTTTTTTAATATTTAAAGAAACAAACAAACTAGCCAAATGAAGGATAGGTAAAACAGCAGTGCGAAGGCCACAGGCAGCCAAGAACCCAGGGTCACCATGAATGAGAAAACAAAACAAGGGTAAGTTACATAAGAGGGCATTTTAAAGTATGGAGCACACAAGTCCCTAAGCAAAATATATCATTAAGCAGGTGAAGTGCATTCCTGACAGCCACTTGCATTTATCCAACTACAAAATTAAATCACGTATGAAGCCAAAAGTAGCCAGGGATGGGGAGAAGGCAGTACATACACACATCAGCAGAATTGCACATTACTTTACCCTTTATAAAGACAATCTAACTCTTCAGCTGGGTGTTCGGCCGGCGAGTTTCCACACGCATTCAACATGCGGATTGAAAAGTGTTATTTCTGTTCGGGCCCTATCTACCCAGGCCACGGCATGATGTTCATTCATAATGATTGCAAGGTGTTCAGATTTTGTAAATCCAAGTGCCATAAAAACTTCAAAAAGAAGCGCAATCCTCGCAAGGTCAGATGGACTAAAGCGTTCCGGAAAGCAGCTGGTAAAGAGCTCACGGTGGATAATTCATTTGAATTTGAAAAACGTAGAAATGAACCTGTTAAATACCAGCGAGCACTATGGAATAAAACCATGGATGCAATGAAGAGAGTTGAAGAGATCAAACAGAAGCGACAAGCTAAATTTATAATGAACAGGTTCAAGAAAAGTAAAGAACTACAGAAAGTTCAGGACGTTAAAGAGGTCAAGCAAAACATCCATCTTATCCGGGCCTCTCTTGCAGGCAAAGGAAAGCAGCTGGAAGACAAAATGGTACAGAAATTACAAGAGGATGTGGACATGGAGGATGTTTCTTAAAACTCTTACTGTCTGTAAGCAATTCTTTAAGTGCATCTGGAAATCTTCTTTGGAGACTTAGAACTTGTAAACTGTTGATCTTTTTTTTCCCCTACATGTCACTCAGATGAAAGGGGAGTAAATACTTCTGTCCTACATTGATATCTGCAGAACAGCAAATATTATTATGGATGCTAGGTTGCATCTCAACGTTAAACCTTCACTGAGAGACATACTTTTATAAGTCATGAAAACTGTTTGTAAATACAGAAGTGAATTGTGGACATAAAATGGTCATGCCATTTGGTTAATGGCATTGGACAGCATTTATGTTATAATGACAAATTCATGACTAGTAATATATATAAAATAAAATTTTCTTTGCAGTAAAATATTTCCTTTATTAATGTTCTGGATGGGATACAGCAAGGAACTAACAATCTGTATGATAATTAGCCTCAAGTAATATCTTTTCTTTTGATGTTAATATTTCTGGTTTTGGTTTATTAGCATCTTAGAAGAACATAATGGTCCAATATATTGAAGCCTAATTATGTTGGACTGTTTTGATGTGGTTTAACTATTGTGATAGTCATTTGTGGATGTTGAGGGTGGGTTGAGCAGTCTGTTCCTGAAATGGCGTTGTGTAATTTCCACTTTGGAGAATACTCAATAAGTTGGCATTCCTAGTAGAATAAACGTTATTTTTCCATGACTCCAGTGCCTATTAAAAAAAAATAAAAAATAAAAAAAATAAAGACAATCTAAATGTAAACTTTTATATATAGAATGGGTAAGCAGCAAGGTCCTACTTATAGCACAGAGAATTATATTCAATATCCTATGATAAACCATAACAGAAAAGAATATTTAAAAAAGACTGCACATATAACTGAATTACTTTATTGGAAAGCAAAAATACAGCATTATAAATCAACTTTACTTCAATTTTTAAAAAAGGGATAATAACTGCACAAAAGATATCTACAGAAGTTACATTCATAAAATAAAAAATAAGAAACCAGCAAAAGCCTACAAATGTGTATCCATATAAATTATGATGAATAAATTTACATCAAAAAGATGAGTATAGACTGAATAATTCTCCAAAAT